>NC_134587.1:81304340-81621840 GCF_037038515.1 Microtus pennsylvanicus | reverse complement strand
ATAGTCTGGTAGAATTCTTTGCTGAATCTATATGGCCCAGCACTTTATTTCATTAGGACATTTTTAATTTCTGCTTCAACTGCATTACTTGTTCTAGATCAGTTTAAGCTATTATTAAATTGTACAAGTAACTTTGTTTGCTAATGTGGATAGTCCTTGTTCATCTGAACCTTTATATGGTTCAAACGTGGAAATAAGTAATGACCCATTTTTTTGGTTTTCCAGTTTAGTACAATATAATTTTTTTAAAGCATATTCTCATGCGTCTCTGAGAATCTCTGAATTTCTAGGGTATCTGTGGTCATATCTCAAATGTATTTATTTGGATCTATTCTCTCTGTCTTTTGGTTAATTTGGTTAAATCTTTGTCAATTTTATGTATCTTTTCAAATAATAAACTATTTGTTTCATCGATTCTTTCTATCCTTTGCATTTCTATCTCATTAATTTATACACTGATATTCATTATTTTTCTCTACCTACCGCTTTAGGGTTGCACTTGGAATAAATGTCCTGTAAGAAGCTCTAAGTTGTCAAATAACAAGTCCAGTGGCCAAGCATGAGAAGCTCCCCCTTGAGTTTTTTGTGAAGCAAGTTTTAGAGACCTCCAAATACCAATGCCATAGCCATTGCTCTTTATTGCCTACCCAAATTTGATTGTAAGACCCCATTGTTAAAGCCACCAGACATGTTAGTGACCGGACGTAGAGAAATAAAGTTCATTCTAACCTGCAAAATTCCTCCCTGTTGGTAAAGCAAAACTCTCCTCAGGCTGTCGGTAGAGGAAAGTCTCTATCAGCAGTCTCACCCAGATGTGAATGCTGAAAGTTGTAGTAATGGCCAGACGAGCAAGATATGCCATGAGTACAATAGCGGCATAAATGCTGTAGGAATAACCAACTACTTTCTGACTGGATCTGAGGCTTATACAAAGAAAAATAATTCATATCTGCCACTGCATGTATGACCAAAGAACTCCTAGGCTCTAAGGGAGAGGCTGCTACTATTGTGCTAAATAGAATAGCATCAAATTGCCTTCTAAACAAACATGTCTACATTCATAGATTAGTGGAACTCTAAGTCCTTAACAAGTGAGTTTCTTTCTGCAGTGGATGGGGATTAGTACAGACGTTCACACTAGTCAAGGCACAGAGAATAAGCATAGTACTTTGGAAAACTAAGTCACAAATGGGATATCTATATCGCATCCGTTCCACGTGCTCTCAGGGAACTTTGTGGAAGAGGAGACGGAAAGAGTCTAAGAGCCAGAGTTTGAGGAGAACAAGAGCAGGACCCTGTCCCCTGGTTATGACAAGATCACTGTGTTCATGAACCCAGAACAACTCTACGTGCCTACATCAGACCACACAAAATCAAGCCAGTCACCATTCCAGCATGGATAGGGAAGGAACACGTGAATTCTCACCCTAGATGAGGAGCAATTAACAGCTGATGACAGCTAGAGAAGGAGGATGAGCTTGCTTTGGGTGTGTGGCTCCAGCTAGGTTTCCCATGATCCAGGAGATGGTTCTGTGTCCACATGATTATGGTCCATATTATTAAACCCTAGCCAACAGATTCTGAACTGGATCTCTAGGTTTTTGCGGTAAAAGGGAGTCTGTTGGAACTAATCTCAGTGTTAGTGTTTGTGGGCTGTTTTGCAAGCAGTCTCTCTAAAAACCCATCATAATGGCCTTGATAAATAATTAAACCTAGTACTTGGCAGCTGGAGGCTATTAAACTTTGTTAAATATTTCTGAAACTTATTCTACCAGTATATCAATTGAAAATACTAATGACTTGAGAGATATAAAGCCATTTGTGGTCATCAGTGCTCTGTTAGCTCAGAAGAGTGTAAGGCACAGACTAAAAACTGGATCATGTAAAATTGCCCTGATTTGCCGGGCGATGGTGGCGCACGCCTTTAATCCCAGCACTCAGGAGGCAGAGGCAGGCAGATCTCTGTGAGTTCGAGACCAGCCTGGTCTACAAGAGCTAGTTCCAGGGCAGCCTCCAAAACCACAGAGAAACCCTGTCTCAAAAAACAAAACAAAAAAATTGCCCTGATTTTCTTCCCAATCTGAACCAAAATAATTGATTATTCCATTCATAAAAATTCTCTACTTTCAAACATTAAAGCACCTTCCCATAACTGCAGTTTCTAGAATTGCATATTCCAGATATGTGCAATTATTAATTAAAGTTTCATTTGACTAAGCATTATGAGTAATAGGAGCCTTACAATCTATTGCAACTCTTTTCCAACAAGTTTACCTTTCAATTATGTTGGCTTTAATGCATTAATCAAAAATTTCACGAAAAAACATATAATATAGCATTAACATATAGGATGTCCATAAATAATCAAAAACTTTAAAAGCCAGTCTAGTAATTTCTGGTACTGCAATAAAAAGATATCAAGTCTAACATCATCACATTAATAAAAAAAAGCATAGTTCTTAACCAGCTGCTGACCTTTGAAGTTATGTTGTTTACAACCAAGATATAAGCTTTTTCAGGAATAGAAATAATATTCATATGGACATTTCTGCTAAACTCTACCTGACCTCACTGTGAAAAAAAAAACAAAAAGGAGCGGTGATGTCTGGATGAGAGCACTCTTAATATGATGTTTGGATCTCTAGGAGGCGAGAAGAGCACAGTTACTGCCCTCTCTGGCTCTCACGCACCTATTTTGATCACCCAGGCAGACCTAGAGTGAAGCCAAATGAAAGTACTAACAAAGAGTTTCCTTGCAAGCATCTTTCTTAGTTTCACACAGAGATACACCTAATCACACTGCTGCAGACCTAGCAGCTCACCCTAGGATTTCACATCCTCGTGACATCGGTTATAAGGTGCAAAAATCAATGCAAAACCACCACTAAAACTAAAAATGCCACACCGATGACACATGGTTCCTATGGCTACAAGGACAACATCATGACTCTAGGCATCAAAGGCTATACTTGAGTCTCCTGATTTCTTTGTTGGCTCCCAGTTGATTATCACCTGACTTTAGGCATAACGAAAGAGGAAGATCTATAGACTCACTATCAGCCCAGGATATGGCCTATCATGAAAGGTTCTGCATGAACAAGAACAAAATGAACTCCTAGAATGCTCTTCTTTGGCCATTTAGATTACCAGTGTATAGAAATAAGGCATTTGACAGTTGAAGCAACAATATCAGATAGAGGGAGGTTACCAAGGACAACAAGTGAACCACAGTTAAGGCAAGGGGAGCAGCACAAACTTCTGTCTTCTATGCATTGTGACTGAACAAAAAAATCTAGGGATGCCATTAATACAACTACAGATCAGATAAAAGACCTACTTTTAATTGGCAAGTTCCAAATTAGAGATTCCTTATATTAGACTCTTCCAAACAGTGTCTATCAGGGTCAGGAAGTATCAGTTCGGAAATTTCACACACATACACAGACGTGCACACATACACACACATAGATACATACACACATTCACATATGTACACACACATACACACATACGGACACACACACATAAACACACAGAGAAACACACAGAAACACACACATACACACACACAGAAGCCAGCCAGTGATGCAGCGTCCAACTACTCTTTCCTATGAGGATACCCTCTTGAAATTGGCTAGCGACCTCTTTATGTTTAGAAATGCACGTTCTAACCCTTAATTACAACAGTGACTTTGAGAAAAGGGTGAAAAGAGAAAGGTATATACATTAGGAGGATACGAACTTACTACACCCTCATCAGAACCAGTGTGGGTCGACGACAGTGGATGGATATACTTACAGAGAGAAAAGAAAATCTTGTGGATTAGAGTTTTGCAGTACAAGTAACATTCAAGAATGAACTTGAAATGATCATTTTTCCAAACAACAAAACACAGCAAAACGGGCAGATCCATAATTTAGGAAATGTTTAAAAAATCTTTCTTCCAAAAGAAAGACAAGTTTAATAGTAGGAACATAGTTCTTTGCTAGAAAATAAGGAGCCCAGGAAACAGCTAATAATAAAACATGACACCATTTTCTCATATATAATGTGTGTACGTGTGTATTGCAGGGTCTCAAACTCAGGGTTTTATGCATACTAAGCAAGCTTTCTACCACTGAGCACACCCAAACCTCATTCTAATATATTTTAATTTATTTAAAAGGTAATTGTTATGATCAAAAAATCTTAAAGAAATAAAATATAGACACAGAGTGTCAGACAATAGCACAAAGCCTGGCAGAGGGGTGGGAATGGCAAGAAAGCCTTGCCTTTGTACGGCTTTGCAACTTCTAATGTGACCTGTCTAATCCATGAGAACAATCATGATTGCCACGTGATCTCCAAATGTGTTGCTGTCCAAACAGTAAGTAATCGAATCTTACCATTAATAACGAACGAGTAAGAAGATGACAAACAACGAAACTACCATTCGTTCTGCGCACCTTCATTTTAAACAAAGTGGAGATTTCCATCCTCTTCTCCAGGTGTGACATTCCATGCATAGCCTCTTCTCTCTGCGATGGGCTGGGTCAAACTCTACCATGTGCAAGTCTCCACCATCTTCTCACCCACCTGGTGCCTCCACCGAATGCCTCTAAGAGTTCCCTTACTCTGAAAATTTTTGTTGATATTACTTCTTTAAGTGTCCTTTGTCTGTTTTATCTCAACCTTTTTTCTATTTTTTTTTTAAGGAATTGAGGCAAGGTATGTAGCCGAGGCTGCCCCCAAAGTCATAACCTGCCTGGGTTGGGTCCTGAAACATGGGGAGTATAGGTATGTACCACCAAATCTGCCTTCAGTTGCATTTTTAAGCGATAGTTCTCAAACTCCAGTTTAAGAAATTCCATGTTCTCCAGCTGTAATCGTCTGTTTAGAAGATCATCTATGATCACATTTTCTGAAAGCTGAAGTAATTTCTGGATCTGATGGTTGAGTTAATGAAGTGTTTGTAGTAAAAAGTGGTTGTTTACATTTTCCCGTTAATACTCAAAATGAACGTGGGGAACACTATTTTTCAATATCAATGTTTTTAAAAGTTAAGCTACATGAGCTTTTCACTGGAAAGCAGGAGTTTGTAAAGATAAACAAAGACAAATCACCAGAGCCTTTGTCAGGAGTAGCATAGTTAGTCACTGATTATGATACACACCTACTAATTACTTACTGATATGCATACGAAAAATACGACATATATTTGGAAAATACATAGAAAACTTTCTAATTCAGAGATATGCTCTGGCAGTAAGCTAGTTGGCGTAAATGATTGATATAATAAATCCTTGATTAATCACTTTAAATATAACTAATGAGCCAACTAGTTGCAATAAAAATGTAATATTATATATCTCAGTCAAATCAAGAAAAATAAGACAAGAAAAGAGGGGGGAGTAACAAAGAACAAATAGGAAGAAAGAAAATAGCAAGCAATGTAGTAGACTTAAAGAAAACTATATTGATGATTACATTAAATGTTAATTAGCTAAATGTTTCTTTCCCTTGAAAACAGATTATCAAAGTAGATTTTAAAAAAATGAATGACTATACCTGCCACCAAGCCAGAAAATACAAGTTCAATCCCCCTACTGCTTATACTGGCTTTTGGGGAACCTATTCTCTTTGAATACCTTGCTCAACCTATAGACAGTATGGAGGACCTTAAACCTTCCCCAAAGCAAAGTGCCTTACCCTCTCTGAGGATTGGATGGGGTGGGTTTGGGGTGGGAGGACATGTGGAGAAAATGGGGGTAAAGGAGGAAGTGGGAACTTGAATTGGTATGTGTAATGGTCTGCTCTGTCCCTTTAAGAGACAAGCCATGCCCACTTCCCCCCCCTCCACTGAGGCAGGCTGATCTTCAGCTTTCAGCCTGAGTCCTTTCCCTTTCTGTCTCCTTCTTGAAGAGGCAACGTCTGTCTCTCCTTTCTCCCTACTTCTCCCCTTCCCCCATAGGCTCATATATTTGAGTGCTTAGATCCCAGGAGGTGGAACTGTTAGGAGATGTAGCCCTGTTAGATGAGATATATCGCTGGGGACAGGGGCTTTAAGGTTTCAAAATCCCAGGCCACTCAGAGTTAGCTCTCTCTGTGCTTCTCTGTCTGTCTCGTGCTTGTGGATTAGAAGTAAACCCTTATCTACTGCCCCTTGCTTCCATGACCCCCTCCATGGCAGTCATACTCTTACCTCTCTGGAACTATGATCTTCAAGCTAAATGCTTTCTTGTACAAGTTCCCTTGTCATGGTGTTTTGTCACCGCAATAAAAAAGCAACTAAGGCATAATGAAAGCTGCAAAATACACCATGAACTGAGGCAAGGAGAGCCCTTTGTATATTTTTAGTGTGTGAAACAAACATGATTCCCTGCCTAGATTCCTCTTGTATGAAAAACAAACATGATTCCCTGCATGACCCAAGAGGGTCAGAAAGCAAATTGCCCTACAGATAGTAGCTTTATGCTTTTCTTCCTGCATTAGCCTATGTGTATTCTCAAAAGAGGAGCTTTGGTAAGCAGATAGATGATATTTCTGTTTTGTTGTTTGTTGTTCTTTTTCTTTTATTTTGTAATTAACCCTGGGAATAGGAATGAGTCTTAGAAAAATGAGATGACTATATGGGGAAAATCCAAACGTGCATTACCTAAGAGATCAATATGCTTGGGGGTTGAAATAAATCCCACTGCAATACTCTGAAGAGTTGGGTAAACAAGACTTGATCATTTTCCAACTTAGAGATGTATCTATTTAGCATTGGCCAAAGACCCAGCCTTGCAGCAATACTCAACCTTGGCTGCACATTAGAGTCATCTTGGAAGCTTTAAAAAACCTAATTCAGATTCCCTAAGTTCCCCCCATCCTCCCCTTCTCACTTTTCTCTCCCCATCTCCCCTAACCCCCATCCCACCCCACCCCCAAGATCCCAATTTTCTCCCCGGCAATTTTGTCTACTTCCCATAGCCAAGAGGATAACTATATGTTTTTCCTTGGGTTCACTTTCTTATTTAGCTTCTTTAGGTTCAGCAATTGTAGACTCCGTGACCCTTATTTATGGCTAGAAACCAATTATGAGTGAGTACATCCCATGTTCATCTTTTTGGGTCTGGGATACCTCACTCAGGATAGTGTTTTCTATTTCCATCCATTTGCATGCAAAATTCGAGAAGTCATTGTTTTTTACCGCAGCGTAGTACTCTAATGTGTATATATTCAATACTTTCTTCATCCATTCTTCCATTGAAGGGCATCTAGGTTGTTTCCAGGTTCTGGCTATTACAAATTATACTGCTATGAACATAGTTGAACTAATGCTTTTGTCATATGATAGGGCATCTCTTGGGTAAATTCCCAAGAGTGGTATTGCTGGGTCCAGGGGTAGGTTGATCCCGAATTTCCTGAAAAACCGAAACACTGACTTCCACAGTGGTTGCACAAGATTGCATTCCCACCAGCAATGGATGAGAGTACCCCAGGATGACTGGGATAAAGGAAGGTTGGATAGGGGAGCACGGAAGCACAATTCTTAGTTAAGGGAGCCACTTTAGGGTTGGCAAGAGACTTGAACCTAGAGTGGCTCCCAGGAGCCCAAGGCGATGTCCCCAGTTAGTTTCTTGGGCAGCTGAGGATAGGGAACCTGAAATGACCCTATCCTAGAGCAATACTGACGAATATCTTGCATATCACCATAGAACCTTCATCTGGTGATGGATGGAGATAGAGACAGAGACCCACACTGGAGCACTGGACTGAGCTCCCCAGGTCCCAATGAGGAGTGGAAGGAGGGAGAAGATGAGCAAGGAAGTCAAGACCACGAGGGGTGCACCCACCCACTGAGACAGTGGGGCTGATCTACTGGGAGCTCACCAAGGCCAGCAGGACTGTGACTGAAAAAGCATGGGATAAAACTGGACTCTCTGAGCATGGCGAACAATGAGGGCTGATGAGAAGCCAAGGACAATGGCTAGGGGTTTTGATCCTACTTCATGTTCTGGCTTTGTGGGAGCCTAGCCAGTTTGGATGTTCACCTTCCTAGACATGGATGGAGGGGGGAGGACCTTGGACTTTCCACAGGGCAGGGAACCCTGACTGCTCTTTGGACTGGAGAGGGAGGGGGAGAGGAGTGTGAGAAGGGGGAGAAGGGTGGGAGGAGGGGGAGGGAAATGGGAGGAAACTTTTTTCTTTCTTTTTCCTTTTCTCAATTAAAAAAAAAAAAACCTAATTCAGCCAGCAAAGCAAATCAGTTAAACTAGAATATCTGCAGGTGGGATCAAGAAGGATGTATAGTTTAATCATACCTTGAGGATTTTAATGTTGCATCATTCTTGAGAAGTTGTCTGAGATGGTAAAGTTCTTACACTTTGGATGCAAGTGTATGTGAATACCAGGAAGGACCCACCAGGCTTCACATACCAAAACATCAGGAAGCCCTGAGACATCTGGGGAGAGAGTACCTGTATGCAGCTACAGCATCCTCTAAACATGTGTAAAGAAGGGGCATGAAGGAAGTGTGACATACTGTCTACACTTGCGCATGTATACGTAATTTCATTCTAAATATAACAGAAGTTTAATTGAGAAAAGTTATACTACGAAGGGAGGTAAATGTGAGCAACTTAGAACCTGGATCTGTCCTTCCTTGTCCCTGATGATCCTGGAACTCTTACTATGTAGATGTTGCTGCATAACCTTTTTAAAAATATTTCTCAAGGTTACTTTAAAGTTCATTGTATCTATTGAGGAAAATTTACTGTTGCCCTTAATTATCACCTCAGTTAATGAAGTCTTTTCAAAATTCTAGCAGGAGGTCAAAGAGTTTAGCAAAATATGTACAAACCGCTGTCATAGATTTTAAATTTTCTCCCCACTAAGATTCCAGTGACTTCATAATCTGTAACAAGTGTCATCATTAATTTTTTTTTCACAAATTGGTCTGAAGCCACCTGAATATAGAGCTGAGCCTTGATCCACGTTACTACTCTCTGTGCCACATAGACACTCCCCGCTTGAAGCAAATCATTAAATTGGTGAGGACTGAAAGTAGCTTTTCTAAAACATACAGCAGATTAATAGGGATGACAAGTAGGAAACTGGGCCTAGTGGTGAGCACCTTTATCTGCACCTACTTTCTAGGGTAAGGAAGATCACAAGTTCAAGGCCTGCCTGAGTTAGTTGAACTTACAGAGTGAATTCAAGATCAACCTAGGGGTACATCTCAGTGGTAGAAGATTTGCCTAGCATGAGTTCAATTCCTAAAACTACAAAACAAAAGCTTCTTGAGTTTTCTTCTTTCATCATTTGTTCAATTCCACATTCCATTCAACCCTCCTACTGATGTTAGACAAAAGGATGATCACAACAGAGGAAGATTTTTCATGAAAAAGTGCGAGACATAACAAATGTGTCATTAGAACTATTGCTTTCCATATTTTGAATATTCTTTGACTTAAATGAAAACTACATGTTGCCATGATGCCTGATGAGAGCACTAGAAACAAAATAATTACATCAACCATAATTACTTCAAGATTTCAAGTGCTATAAGGGTCATAGTTCTCAGCGAGATAAAAGGAAAGAAGGGTGGGCCTATTTATATTCTGGTGATAGAAGACGACCAGCCACTGAATATCAGCAATGCAGAAAACTCATTTAAGCTTAAACCTGTACGTGTTCTATTTTTAAACTTAATTACAGTTCTCTTTTATGTTTATTTACATTTAAGGAGAGGCAAATGTTGCTTGCTTTCTTTCTGTTATTATTCTTGCTTTATGTCTTTTTCTTTTTTGTTTTGTTTGTTGTTGTTGTTGTTGTTGTCACCTCCCAGGCAAGCAAGCACCGTAAAAGCTGAGTATTGGGACCCTGCACCATGGCTCTGTGATGACCATAAACTTTGGAACAGATGCTTGTCAAGGGAAATTGTATTTGTTCGTTGTATATGTGTTTAATAAGTAATTGAATTTTTTCACTTAAGCTGTAAATCAATTTGTCAGCTTCCTTGTGACTCTCTCTGTAAACAACTTACTTTGTGCTAATTAACTTAGCCAATCTTTTCGCCTAAGAAACTTTTCATGAAAATTAATTCCAACAGACCTACATAAAATAAACGTTACATTTAGCAGATCATGATTTAACCAAAATTCAAAGCTTTCTTTCGTTTATAAGGAGAGAGCATGACCTTAAATTTTGTAAGAGGGTTCATCTCTGCTATCATAGTATTTTTAAGAAGCAAAATTAGGCACCAAAGTCACCATTTGTTATTATCAATATTTTTATCTCAAAATCTTCAAAGTGCTATCAGATTTTCTGTCTCGTCTGATTTTCATAATCGTGTTGTGAGTGAAGAATTAGCATTCTAAGCTTACCAACGCAGAAACTGAGACATCATCAACCACATACTAAATGTTGCTCAACATGCAAGTTAAGGATAACCAAGCAAGTCTTCCTTGTTTAGAACCTCAGTCTGAAACTCTGAAATCTCAGGACTTGCTGGTGTTGTCCCTCCCTGTCAACCCGAAAATCCATCTCCAACCATGACTCTTGCTTTTCAGCCCCTTCACCCAATTCCTGCCTCAGAGCACCAAACAATATAAAAGCTAATTATGTAAACATTACCAACATCCCCCACGCTCTGGCTCACAGACACTCGGCAGGAATTTATTGATCATCTAGATCCAGCTCAATTCTAGGTGCTGCAGATATAGACTTGTTAGAAAAAGACAAGATTCTCTTGACTCTGTCAGGCCTATATTTGATCCTTAGTTCTCTATGACTGACAGTTCGTTTCTGTCTAAAATAAATCACTCAAGTCCTTTCTGAACTACATACAGTTGAAATAAAAGGCTAAATTGAAATCATGATTATATATCGGCTTAGTTCTCTTGAAAGTTCATACTAATCATGGTGAATATTTGTCTCATATGGGGTATGGGTTATGTTCTAGGCCAGGGTAGTTTTGGGTTTTGCTACTTCTCTTTAATACTGATCTGACTTGCATCCCTTCCTTCATGATGTTAGATGCTTGAAAGATCAGCCCAGAAAACAATTTCGCACTAGAATTAAAAATGGTTCTCCAAGCTGGGCTTGATGGTGCATGACTATCATTCTGGCAATTGGAAGGCTGAGGCAGGGGGATCATGTATTTGTAGCCAGCCTGTACTATATAGCAAGATCCTGTCTTTAAAAACATGTAAAAACACCAATATTTCCTTCTAGTCTCAATGATCCCTCAGACAGAAGTGTGACCAGTCCATCACAGTCAGGGGCCCTTCCTCAGGTCCAGAACGTTGATCCTGGAAAGAGCAGAGGAGGACACTACACAAGCTTTGGATCACTGCAGGCCCCAAGCTGATTTTCTCTTCAGAGTTCTTGAACTCTTATTTCCAAGTTCATTTCTGCTAAGGCTCAGAAGTGTATATGTCTTAGCTCAACTTAAGTAGGACTAAAGAATTCCTATTGGTTAGATCAAAGTCAGCATTCCTCAGTACATGTGGCTCCCCAGTGGCATACACCTGTGATTGAATATCAAAGCCCATGCTGGTCTCTAGGCTCCCTCTGTCTCTTTGCCCAAGTACTCATTACACATCTCAGAGGCCCCATGCTAGTCTCCTGACCCTTCTCACCTCTCCCACTCCTTCTGCACTGTGCAATCTGACTGTTCCAGAATCTCACTCTTCTTAGGAGAGCAAGGCTGTGTGTCTCATGGCCCATGCTTGCTAGTTTTCCTTCTTCTTCAGATAGCCCTGGTCATGTTCAGTCAGCTTCTTTTGCTATCTGCTCCAGACTCTTCCAGATGCCTCTGGATGCTTTCCTTCTCTTAACCACAATAAGACCTTCACTGTTGTGGGAGCTCCTTCTGCTCCTTTAGCCAATAGCTGTTCCCCTCTATTTCTGCGTCATGTCCATTTGGAGTTTTCTGTGACTGTCTCCATTTGTTGAAATGAGAAGTTTCTTTGATGAGGGGTTGTAACTGCATTTAAGTGTGGGTATAAGGATAAGATTTCAAAATCTCATTTTTAATGACTGTTCAATAAATATTTTTGAAATGAAAAGAAGGTGGGAAAGAAGATGTAAGGGAAGACGGGGCAAAAGGAGAGAGGAAAGGAGGGAGGAAGGGGAAGAATATCCAAAACAGGTGAATTGAAAGGAAATGGCCTCAACCCTACACAACTGTAGGCAACTGAGGACTGAGGAAAGCTGGGAATGGAAAAGATTGCTTTCCTTAGGAAACAGCACACCAACCAGTTGTCCAGTGCCAAAATGTCAACCCTGAAAACATAAGGTAACGTTATACAGACTGACAGGTTCTATTTAGGAATATATATGTGTGTGTGTGTGTGTGTATGTGTGTGTGTGTGTGTGTGTGTACATATATATATGTTTATATACATATGCATGTATCTACAATTAGTGGAAGGGGATAGATGGGAGGATTTGGAGAGAGAAGAAAGGGAAGGGAGACGTGTAATTATATATATGAAATCTCAAAAATAAATAAATAAATAAATAAATAAATAGAAAAAGGAAGTGGAAAATGATAAATGGCAAACATGGGGCTTGGAAAACAGTTCCAGGAGAAGGTCTCTAGATAAAGAGTGTGAGATGATCATCTTATCCCATTAGGTACATGGTATCTCTAAAAGAATGCAGTGTAGTGTAAATACTCTATGGGAGAGTCGAGGAATATTAATATCTGAAGAAAACTGAGAGAAAATTAGATATATAACTTCAGAAAAGCTGGTCTTAATGCAATGGAAAATCAGACCAAGAAACGAAATCAGGCAGGGGAGTGTGACAAAAGCAGGTATGAATAAAATAATTAAACTATTTGGGATTTAATTTAAAGACATACATGGGTGAAATCTACAAAAATCTTGCATTTCTATTTAAACATTAGTTGTTAGTAAAGGACATAAGAGAGAAAAAAAGGGTTTAGAACCATGGATGACCTTCCTGCTTAAATGAGATTTTATCCAGAGCAAACAAAACTTTCTGCATGTGTCTCCTACTGTGGAAATCTTTCTCTATAACTACTTTATGTGTCCTTTGATTATTTGGTTAGTTAGATTTCCATTACTTAAAATGGGCTTTTCTCTATTTTGCTATTGCAAACTGAGATCTCTATTATAGGCGTGCTGCATCCTTTCATTAGCAATTCCCATTAATAGAAGGATTCCATCTCTTGACATTGCGACCCCTGGGCTTTATTGATGCTGCTTTTAGCACACATCAGCTGTATAACTCAG
Source organism: Microtus pennsylvanicus (assembly GCF_037038515.1). NCBI lineage: Eukaryota > Metazoa > Chordata > Mammalia > Rodentia > Cricetidae > Microtus > Microtus pennsylvanicus. The sequence goes on along the minus strand of NC_134587.1, from coordinate 81,608,610 downwards.
GTCTCTGATTCGCTCATCTGTTTTTATTTTGTGGCACAGCAACTTCACATGTTCAGCCAGTGCCAGGCAGAAACATGGATAACCAATTATCTGTTAAATCAATATCTCCCAGATGCAAGTTATTTAACGTTTTTATTAACCCTCAGCAAGGCATCATTCCTCACTTCCCATACAAAATAACTATTCAATAGGAAAAGCAGCTACTGCCCATACACAAGCATCATTTGAAGCTAAAGGGGAAAATGGAAAGCTCTTTCTTGCAAAAACATCTTCTTTTAAAATTTCTACATATTATAAAACATAAAACAAATCTGGGTCATTTACAGAGAAAATTTTTTCTAAAATCAGGTGCTCAAAATGAATTATTAGAGGTAAATTTAGTTAACCTAATGAAATACTATAAGAATTACATATGTTTAGTCTCCAAATATAATCAACTCCATCTCCAAATTTAATACAAAATTAGATATATAACTTCAATTCCTTTAATCTGTACACTAAGAAAAATATAAATATTGGATTAAGAAATAATCTCTTCTTTCTCAAAAACACACAAACACTTCTTTCTCATCATTCCATGCACAAACCAAAATGAATGAAAAAAGAAATTTGCTATTCATAAAAGCAAGAGTAAATTTTAAACTTGATTCTAAAAGTCTTCCATGTCTTCTCATTAAAGGAAAATATGATCACCCCTTTTGCCATTGCAATTCACACTGCACTTACTAAACTGTTTAGTTTGTCTGGATCTTGGAGATTGCTCTGCTTTCGGGCCAATGAAGGTGTCGTGTGATAGAAGCTAGCCAACAACAGCACACTTCATTAAATATGGTCATATAGTATTAGAGCCTAGCAGTCATATTCAACTATAGATTCCACCCAATAAGCGTGACCAATGAGGAAAAATAACATCTACCTCTACCTAATCAGAGACAATTGCAGAGCCCAGACAATGGCAGAGTCCACTCAATGGTTTCACCAGTCCATGGAAGACAGTCAACAGTACTGTTTAACCTCAGAGAACAGAAAGCAATACAATCCAAATAGACAACCCAACAGTTAGTCATCTGCCAATCTAACCTTGCTATCAGCCAATACTATAGAGAATTCCACACTAGACCAAATGGTAACCATAACAAAGAATGTCTGCAAAGTGGGTCAAGGTTCTCATCTATTTAAGTAAATATGTATCAATACAAGGAGATAAGCACTACAAAAATTCAGGTAAATATGATACCCTCAGAAGAGAGGTATACATGGATCTAATCTACATGGGAAGTAGAAAAATACAAGATCTTCTGAGTAAATTGGGAGCATGAGGACCATGGGAGATGGTTGAAGTGGAGAGGAGAGTAAGAGAGGGGAGCAGAGAAAAATGTATAGCTCAATAAAATCAATTTAAAAAAGAAAAAACAAAACAAAGAAATATTAATGAGTTCAACTAGTAGGCCAAAATAAATTGAGGTCTATAAAATGACTGAAAAGATTTAAAAATAATCCCCTTAAAGAAATATGGAGAGAGAGAGAAAATCTTTAAAAATTGTATTTGGCATTATATAAAACAAACTTATTCTTACTAAGAGAATTTTAAAAACAGAGCTGTTGAGACTGGCAAGATGGCTCAGCAGGAAAAGGTTCTTGCCTCCAAAGCTGACAACCTGAATTTGATACCCAGGACACACATGGTAAAGGAGATGTATGAATCCTACACGTTGTCATCTTAGCTGTGGCACATGCATAGGCCCACAAACATGTAAACATATTCAAATAAATAAGTAAGTCCTGTTTTTAAAAGCTGTTTTAAAATAACTATAGCCATATCACATTGGTATAGGATACACACTACAAACACAAATACAAATTTTAAGATCAAAATCATAGAAGGTGGAAAAGAAGGGGAATGAAAGTGTAGTTGCTAGACTAAAGAGAAGTTGCTATCAGTTTAAAGTAACCTTAATGATGATGCGGTTTATGTAAACCTTGTGGTAACCAGGAAAGACGAATGTTTATCAGGAGTGCAAAATATATTAAAAAGTCATTCAAAGCAGGTCACCACATTAACCATCAAACAACGCAGAAAGACAAAGAGGAAGAAAAACAAAGACCTTACAAAACAATCTTAAGACAAAGTCTAAAATGGCCATGGCAAATCCTTATCTATCTGTAATTGTCATAAATATAAATGGATCAAATTATCTAATAAAAGGTCAGAGAGTGGTGGAGCTTTCTAGAAACCAATCATCCAATCCCCACAAGACACTTTGCTAGAAAGGGCATATACTGATTGAAAATGAAGAGAAAGAAAATGACATTTCACTCTAATGGAAAGTGACAGAAAACAGAAGCAGCTATTTCTATGTCCGGCAAAATAGACTTTAAGTGAAAAACTACAAAGAGTGAGAAAAGGGATCAATATATAATTATAAATATGCAAATTCCACAAGAAGGTATAACAATCATAAATAGATAATGCAACCCACATTGAAGCATCTAAAGACATAAAACCATTATGAAATGACCTGAAGAAGGAGACCGCAACACCATCATAACAGCAAGAGACCTCAACAGCCTACTTTCAACAACAGACAGAAAATCTATAAGGAAAGATTGGACTTAAAATCTCCCTTAGACAATCAAATGCACATAACAGACACATATAGAGTGTTTTAGCCATCAGCAGCTGCTTGCACAAGATCACAATGACATAAACTAGAAACCAATGACAAGCCAGGAATACTCTTAAGCTATTGGCCAAACAGTACTGCAAATGACATAGTTTCTATATTATTATTTCTGTTCTGAGCAGGCAGGAATGAACAAGTGACCTCTCCCTACAGAAGTTTACTTTTAACCAAAGAACTAACAACAGGCAAAGATAAAATGATGGTATCCTCGACTGACTGGTTGGGTTTTGTTGTTGCTGTTGCTGCTGCTGCTGCTGCTGCTGCTGCTGCTGCTGCTGCTGCTGCTGCTGCTGCTGCTGCTGCTGCTGCTGCTGCTTCTGCTGCTGCTGCTGCGGTGGTGGTTGTTTTGAGACAGAGTTTCTCTATGCAACCCTCACTGACCTCAAACTCACAGAGATCCCACCTGCCTCTGCCTTTCAGGTAACTGGTACTAAAGGTGTTTGCTACCACACCCTGGTCACAACATTGGTTTTGGCAATTAATTTTTAGATATGACCCTAAAGACATGGGAAGCAAAAGCAAAACTAAATGGTCTCACAACAAACCAAAATGTTCTTCAAAACAAAATAAATGATTAAAGTGAACACACCACCCCATAGAAGACATAGTTTCAAAGTGCATTCTAATGAGGTATTCATGTCTTAAAATACAGAGAAATAAACTCAAAAGCAAGGGAAAAATCCAACTGAACCATGAACCAAGGAACTGAACATGTATTTCTCAAAAGAAGACATATAAATGGCAAATAGATCATGAAAAAAATCTCAGCATCACTAGTCATTAGAGTAATACAAGTTAAAGCATGATGAAATATAAGCCCTATAGCCATTAGAAAATCTTTATCAAAAAGAAAACCCATAGCAAGTATTTGAGAGGCTGGGAAAACAGAAATTCCCCCATACAGTTGCTGAAAACATAAATCAATATAGACATTCTACAAAATGGTGAGAAGAGTCCCCTAGAAACTCTAAACAGCATTTTTATAAACCCAGTAATCACATTACTAGATATATGTTCAATGTGTTAAAGGAGTATATGCATCCCATGTTCAGTGCAGGACTATTTACAACAGCCAACATGGGAAATTAGACAAAATGTCCATCCATGGATAAACTGATACAGAAAATGGCATGTGTACATTGTAGGATGTACTGACCAGCAATAAAAACCAAGAAATTGTGTGATTTGTGACAACACGAATAAATTGGAGCAGGGCCATTGGGATAAGTATAATTATCCAGAAACGGAAGTCAACTACCTCTGATCTCACTGATATGTGAAATCAAAGCTAAGATCATCGAAGTAGAAAGTGGAACGATGTTTGCCAGAGTCTGGAAAAAAATGAAAAGGCAGGGAGTGGGAGCTAAAAGCCAAGGAAAGGTTCATCAATGGGACAGAGTTTCAGATGAGAAAGTTTTTAGATAAATTGCATATGTATTACAGATTTCAAGATAAATAAAAGAAAATTCCAAATGTCATTCTGTAAACAATATCACAGGTAAGCAAAGATGGATATGATACTCAGCTTGATTTAATCATTCCATGTTGCATAAATATGCCGAAACATCACATTGCACCCTAGAAATGTAAATAATTACAATCTGCCAGTCAAAAGCAATGATGGCACAAAATTTTAAAAGTCCGTGTTTTCTGCTGGGGTCTGAGGTTTTTGCACATCATTGTTTTGATCACTGACATGTGGGGAATAAAATCTGAATGCCTTGACCTGGCTCCCAAGGCCCTTGTCTTGTCCTACCTGTTCATCACTCAGTCTTTAAGGTCTTCAGCACATGTTGCTTTCCACCCATACAAAAAACAAAACAAACAGAAAGGCCACCTTCTTGAATGCTTAGAAGTAGACCTGACTCAAGACTCTTCTGCTGTGCACATGCTATTTGCCCTACCCAGAAGTGCTACTCAAGGGCCAACCCGATGAGTTTTTACAATGTACAGAAGTAGATGTCTCCTCCCATTTTACACTGTGACGAAGACAGAATGTAGGCCATTCCTACTGCCTCCTTCTTGCCTGGTAAGTAGCCTGTAACAGTTTAGTTAATAACCTTGCTGGATTATTTGTCCATGTGTTAGTGCAATTTCTTCTTCATCTGCATAGAAACCTCTAGAGCTGGATTTTCTATTTTAGCGAGTCTAAAGTCAAACATGGTGACCGGAAAAAAATAGCCACAACTAAATAAAGTTTTTAAAATGAATGAGGGAATAAAAATAGCTATTTCTAAGCCAACAACATAATTGTCATCTAAGCAAGTCCTTTTGACTCATTTATTGCCTTTAAATTCTCTCTCCCCCCTCCCTTCTTTTTCTCCATCCTTTGCAAAATGGTCTTTAAACTTTCCTATGTCTGTTTCAGAAGCAAAAAAGGGGAGAAACGGAGAGAAACTCAGTAACTCGCTCAAATAGATTACGTTTACCAAAGTCTATATTCTAATATGCTCCAGTATTGATCTAGATGCTGAGGAGTCTGGGTAACAAGAATAAGAAATACTGGGCCATGGAGGCAGGTGGAGAACAGTCTGGGGATGCCACCAGACAGTTTCCTATGCAGAGGAGGCCCTTAGACAAGCCCTACAGGATGTGCCAATGCCAGGGAAGCAAGCATGCAAGACGTATCCTGATAATTGCTCAAGCTGGAGTAACAAGCCGGCATGTTTCAGAGAGAGAAATCTGTCAAGGAGGTGCACAGGACGTTTTGCATGACACTGGTGCTGCTTCTATTATTCAGCTGGCATGGGAACTCGTGGTCAGGTATTCCTGAATGTGACCCTGGCTCTGGTCTATTGCAGCTATACCCATCAAACTTTCCCTGGAGAGAGAGATTATAATTTACTGAGCCTGCTCCCAAGTATGATCCCTGTTTCTTATTCTTGCTGACACATTTGATTCGACAAAAAAAAAAAGCTCATTATTGAGCTTGAGTCCCACCCCAAAGTAAAGTAAAGAACAAACCCATAAATTTAGATTTATTGGCATCAAAATCCCCTCTAAAGTAACTGTGTTGGTGTGAAGAAGAACTGTTTCTAACTAGGTCAACCCAGTGGAAAACAAAAGGAAAAATTGTGTTTGCTCAAACTTGTTTTTCCAAAGGGTTTGTCATTTCTTAAAAGTCAAAAAGAAGCTTTTATATAAAATTCCAATTAAAAAGTGGTATTCCACCAGAAAATTGGGTTTTTAAAAATATTTTGTGTATTTACTTACAAAATACTCTGGAATACATGTCATGTGTATCCTGATTTATAATGTATGTTATCCTTATACAGATATTTTTAAAGAAAACTGTCATCATAATTTTATAATTTTGAAAATCACAAGTAATGACTTACTAAAATGCTTAACTAACAGGCAACTGATGCGTTGTGCCAATTTCATATTTACAAACCAAACACTTAACAGTCACTATTTTTATGTATCCCTAAATGATACATACAGTATTCTCATTTTCCAGAAATATCTTTTAGAGAAATAAATTAATAAATTCAAAAGAAACAAGTCATGCTGTGCAGTGGTGGTACACGCCTTTAGTCCCAGCACTCGGGAGGCAGAAACAGGCAGACCTCTGTGAGTTCAAGACCAGCCTGGTCTACAGAGAAAGTTTCAGGACAGCCAGAGCTGTTACATAGAGAAATCCTAAGCCGGGCGATGGTGGCGCACGCCTTTAATCCCAGCACTCGGGAGGCAGAGGCAGGCGGATCTCTGTGAGTTCGAGACCAGCCTGGTCTACAGAGCTAGTTCCAGGACAGGCTCCAAAGCCACAGAGAAACCCTGTCTTGAAAAACCAAAAAAAAAAAAAAAAAAAAAAAAAAAAAAAAGAGAAATCCTGTCTTAAAAAAAAAAACAGAAAAAGATATGTTTAAAGACATTTAATATCTCCAGAAAATTTACCTGATGCACAAAAGGTTACAAAATTCATACAGAAAACTTAGTGACTTGTAATGGAAGATATGGTATATTTTATGTGAATTGTTTTTTAAAATGAAGACATTCCTCTATGCACATGTGTGAGCCTGTTTGAGAGTACACATATATGTGCAAGTGTCCTGTGTGAGTATGCAAGCATGTGTGTTAGTGTTGGGGTGTGTGTGTGTGTGTGTAAACTTGTGCATGTGAATAGCAGAAGACAACCAAAAGTATTATGCGCAGAAATCCCATTCATTCCCTTTGAGCCAAAGTCTCTGGCTGACCTGGAGTTCACCAGTGAAGCTGGACTGGCTGGTTAATTCACTTGCCCAGATAGTTACTACAAACACCTACCACAGTGCCAGGCATTCTCTTTTTTTTTATCCCATTTATTTATTTATTTATTAAAGATTTCTGCCTCCTCCCCGCCACCGCCTCCCATTTCCCTCCCCCGCCCCCGATCAAGTTCCCCTCCCTCGTCAGCCCAAAGAGCAATCAGGGTTCCTTGACGTGTGGGAAGTCCAAGGACCACCCACCTCCATCCAGGTCTAGTAAGGTGAGCATCCAAACTGCCTAGGCTCCCCCAAAGCCAGTACGTGCAGTAGGATCAAAAACCCATTGCCATTGTTCTTGAGTTCTCAGTAGTCCTCATTGTCCGCTGTGTTCAGCAAGTCCGGTTTTATCCCATGCTTTTTCAGACCCAGGCCAGCTGGCCTTAGTGGGTTCCTGATAGAACATCCCCATTGTCTCAGTGTGTGGGTGAGTCGCGGTCCTGAGTTCCTTGCTCGTGCTCTCTCTCCTTCTGCTCCTGATTTGGACCTTGAGATTTCAGTCCGGTGCTCCAATGTGGGTCTCTGTCTCTGTCTCCTTTCATCACCTGATGAAGGTTAATATTCAGGAGGATGCATATATGTTTGTCTTTGGATTCACCTTCTTATTTAGCTTCTCTAGGATCGCGAATTATAGGCTCAATGTCCTTTATTTATGGCTAGAAACCAAATATGAGTGAGTACATCCCATGTTCCTCTTTTTGGGTCTAGCTTACCTCACTCAGGATAGTGTTTTCTATTTCCATCCATTTGTATGCAAAATTCAAGAAGTCCTTGTTTTTTACTGCTGAGTAGTACTCTAATATGTATATATTCCATACTTTCTTCATCCATTCTTCCATTGAAGGGCATCTAGGTTGTTTCCAGGTTCTGGCTATTACAAACAATGCTGCTATGAACATAGTTGAGCATATACTTTTGTTGTATGATAGGGCCTCTCTTGGGTATATTCCCAAGAGTGGTATTGCTGGGTCCAGGATAGGTTGATCCCGAATTTCCTGAGAAATCGCCACACTGCTTTCCAGAGTGGTTGCACAAGTTTGCATTCCCACCAGCAATGGATGAGTGTACCCCTTTCTCCACAACCTCTCCAGCAAAGGCTATCATTGGTGTTTTTTATTTTAGCCATTCTGACAGGTGTAAGATGGTATCTTAAAGTTGTCTTGATTTAGTGCCAGGCATTCTCATCGGTTCTGGATATAGAACTCAGGTCCCCCGAGCACTTTATTGACTGAGCTGTCTCTCTAGTCCCACAATCTTTTATTGAGACAGAATCTCACTCCACAGTACAGGCAAGCCCAGAACTCACTATGTAGCCCAGGCTGGCCTCAAATCCACAGCAAATCCTCCTGTTTTAGCCTCCCATGTTCTGGGATTATGGGTGTGTTTTACCATTCTCAACTCCTAACTATATATCCTAACCGAAAACTCAATGACTGTGCAGGGGTTAAATCTGTTGATTGTATCTTGAGTGTAACCAGGGAACTATTTAAATTCTCTTTAAATGAGTTGTGGGGGTAAAGGAAAAAAGTTTCTCTGTAAAATAAATAGGAATTCAAAAGCAAGCTGATTATTCCGTTAGGTCAGAGACCCATAGCTAAATTTATCATTTTCATATGTCTCTTTTCATCTGCTACATATAATTGCCTTGTTATTTGCCCCCTTTTAAACCGCAGAATAAAGTTCAGCACACAAATAAAATTCAACACAGCTAAACATATAAAAGTTGTTTTTACAGAAGTTCAAACTCAAAGCCCCCTTGTCCCATCCTGTTCTCCTTTAGAACTGTCTTAGTTGGAGCAGAATGGCAATGGGTAATAAGCCTTCTATAATTAAATACCCACAAGACTGTAAGCTAGAAGGCACCCACATCCAAAGATCTAATTACTCAGATGTCTGGCATACATGAGTACATGCTTTCTAATGTCAGGAGAATTAAGATAGCTCACAAAATTTTGGCCGGTGAGTTTTAAATCTGGTTGACACATGGTATGTAAAAACATAAAAAGTATCCTCTCTGGCTCCCTGCCCTCATCTCCCTAACCTTTCTCTTGCCATCCCTAATGATGCAACCTGGGCTGCTGGGACTCTGATACCTGTTGTGGTAAAACACCCTGACAATGCCAACTGAAGGGAGAAATGGTTTATATTACCTAACAGTGGGTTACAGTCCATGACAGCAGGCAAGTCACTGTGGCATAAGCTTGCAGGAGTTAGTCATAACACATCCATGATCAGGAGCAGAGGCCAATGGATGCAAGCATGCAGTTAGTGGCTTGCTTGCTCTAAATGTGGCTGCTCATTTAGACCAAGGACCAGCCCATCAAATGATGCCACCCACATTCAGGAAAGGTTTTCCTACTTTAATTAACCAGACAAAGAAAAATCTCTGACAGGCATGCCCACAGGCCAATCTCATTCAATAATGCCTCATGGAGACTCCCTTCCTGGGTTATTCTAGGTCCTGTCACTTGACAATTGAAGCTAACTATCACATGGCCCCACCTGCGAGATGAGGAAGCCTGTACAAAAATGAATGCTTCCGGAAAAGCAAACTGTGCAGCTCTGCTCTGTCAATCACCTCGGAGGATTTTCCTTGGCTTTCAAGCCTCACTTCAGCCCATTTTGTGGCAGATGAGAAGGTGAAGACCTTCACAGAATGGATCAAATTTGTCAAATCCAAAAGCAAAGAGAAATCTGGGCTATCATCCATCACTCAAGGAAACTGTGTCTAAAACATTCATTGGCATGGACAAGATTTATCAGCATGGGCACAGAATTGACATAAATGAGAGGATTATCCCCTCTTGACTGAGTGCTCAGATTACCAGGGGAATTCTGGGAAGAGGAAAGGCAGAGCTGCAGTCATCATCCAGAAGCTGAGGAAGCAAGATGAGCATTCCTTACTGAGAAAAGGTCCCAAGTCACATGACTAAACATAGATAAGAATTATGGGCTAATTTAAGTTGTAAGAGCTAGTTAGTAATAAACCTGATCAATAGGCCAAACAGTTTATAATTAATATATACCTATGTGTGTTTATTTGGGATGGTATGGCTGCAAGACCAGCAGGACAGAAACTTCGTTCTACATCTATTTGAACTTTGATCTCATTTCAGGACCTGAAAGGTGGTTCCAGTGGACTTCTTTGCTCCTCTTCCTAATTGATTACATTGAACAAACCTCCTTCTGCTCTCTACCTACAGTTTGTCTCATTTTTTTTTTTTTTTGGTTTTTCAAGACAGGGTTTCTCTGTGGCTTTGGAGCCTATCCTGGAACTAGCTCTGTAGACCAGGCTGGTCTCGAACTCACAGAGATCCACCTGCCTCTGCCTCCCGAGTGTTTGGATTAAAGGCATGCGCCACCATCGCCCAGCTCAGTTTGTCTCTTTTTAATAGGTTTTTTGAGGACCGCATGGCCACACTTAACTTGGGGCAAGTTAACTTTTGGCAAGATAACAGCAGCCTTGAATGGACAAGGGTACATTTTGGGGCTATCTGACAGTGCAGCCTTGGTTATGGTCGCCATTCAGACTCAGTAGGTCATGTCTCAGCAGCGCTGGATGAGGCAGTAGTGGGTAGCAGGGTCTGTATTCCTCTCAGTAAGTATGCTAGAATGCAGCCCCAGCATTTGCTGCGTGCCACAGGTAGAGAGTTGTAATTGGAATCACGCTGCCTCTTGATAAGCCTAAGGAAGTGGTCCCATGCATTGCTGCGATGCAGAAGTGATGCTGGCCAACTCTGGCCACATGAATTATCACAAATTTGATAAGGGTAAGAAACCATTACTTCTCCCTGTTTCTTGTGTTCTCCACCTATGTTTTTATTTTCTTAATTGTTAAGTGCTGAGGAATGTTCTTTCAGTGAAGGATATTGGCTCACCGGCTGCTCAGCAATTTCAGCACACAGTTCTTTTCTACTTTCTCTCTGAAGTGAAGGGAAGAGAGTGATAATTGTTCACGGTGACCTTTGGTAAATATCATTGATGTTTGAGAAAGTTGCCTTAATATACCATTTATAGAGACTTGGCACATAGTTGGTGCTCACTAAATGACCTTGTGCAGCATTCAGCAGCTGCTGGTGAAAAGTCAATAGAAAACTAGATGACCTAATACACAGTCAGCCTGAGAGTAAATATTTTTGGTTCTGAGGTCATATGGTCTCTGTCACAGCTATTCTGCTCTGCTGATGAGGTGCAAAAACAGCTATATGCAAGAGCTCAATGAATAGACAAAGCTGTTTAAATTGTCTTTATGAAAAAGAAATGGGCCCAGCTTCACCTTTGGGATATGGTTTTCAGTTTCTAATAACCTTGTCTTTAGCTGGTTCCTTTTGTTTATTCTTTAAGGAGATGGATATCTAGAAAAAAAAAAGCTTTTACATTAAGGGTGAATTTAAGCAAAAATATATTAGCAATTTATTTCTAGATACATGGGTCAAATAAATGGAAATAATAACAGAATACCAAAGCACAATTTAGTGATTGATATAGAGGATATAAAAACATAGGCATCATAGTAATGACTTTTTTTTTACAAATTGAAAAAATTTGTTATGTTCATTTTGTAAATAGGAAAATTATCAACTAATTGCTATTTTTGTTATTTTTCAGCCTCCTATTAATTTTGTCCAAACTCTTGGACAATTAAGATCAATGCCTCACTGTGCACATAAGGAGATTGTCTTTGGATCTTCTGCTGTAAGAACTCAGATGATTACAGTCTCTGCTTAATCCTTGCTATACCCTCCTAATGCTCGTAGGTGGAAGCTGAGGTGGTGACTTCCAGCTTTTGCATATATAGAGATTCTCTTGTCTTCTACACAACAGGCACATTTCCACTAATGGTGAGGCACTGTGTTTTCTTAGTTTATATTTCTTGGTGCGGTGTTTACTCAGTGTGGACTCCTGGTCAAGCACTGTTGCAGAGTAAGATTTAGGGGTTTTGGGTAAGTCAAGGAAGAAAATAACAAAGATCTCTGTTGCTAAGTCACTTGCTGTCAGCAGGAAGGGTCAAGAAGAGAGAAATACTTCTGAAGTATTGAATAGAATGGGAGTAGATAATAATAATCGTGAGAAAAAGAAGTAGAGATCAGAATTGGGAATGGAGAGGGTCCAGCATGGATGTGTGAGCACATACCTGTATGCACTGATGGAGGTTTGGAGACTTTCATATTAATTAGTGTGTTCAGAGCAGCAGAACTGTCCCTGTCCTCACTGAAGTCACACCGGAGCAAAGACTTGAAGGAGTTGAGGGAATAGCAAGAGATTTTCCCATGAACAAAGACTGCCTGCCAGGACAAAGCTTTTGTTATTTCTGAACAAGTGAGTCCTTTGTGGTGATAGCAGAAACTAAGGGTAGATGTGAAGCCGGGGCAGATGGACTGTCCTCAGGGTCTGATTATAGGTTGATACCAAATTCATCCTTAGGACTCTGGGTCTTGGAGAGTCACCCCTGGTGTGACACAGAAATCTTAAAAGGTGCCTTCTGTCTGCTGTGCCCAGAATAGACTATAGCATTCAATAGTAAGAACCATGGTTCCATTTAGAAGTGCTTCTTATGTTTCATCCCTATGGGTCATAAAGGAGGCTTTGGCCAGCCTGTGACATTGGAGGTGATAAGAAAAGCCAGATACTAGTTAGACTTTGAAATAGGGTCTGCAGAATTTTATGACGGATTGTGTATAGATTGTAAAGGAAAATAGAGTCAGGAAAGATGCTTAGATTTTGGCTTGAGTCATGGGTTAAGAGAAATATCCTATATAGGGGAATAAAAAGACAAACTCGTGTAAAAAAAATGATAGCCCTTAACAATAACCCCTGGCTCCACGCTGCACCTTCACACTGTCATTTGAGAATGCTAACAGAATTGTTTTTTCTGGTCCGGAGACAGCAGCTTTTGTAAAACCTATCTGCAATGCGTCCTCCTCTGGCCCCACTTCTGTGGGCATTCCATCAGCTGGTTTCTATCAGAAGCTCATAACCTGAGATGGCTCAGACTCTCCAGCCTTGTACTGCCTCACTGGGAGATAAAAATACATCTTTTGCATACTAGAATGAATTCTGGAATTACTCTACTCAGGAATAAATGTGCCTTGAACATTGTGCGAACACCTGCGGAGTGCGAATAAGATCACTGTTGAATCATTCTCAGTGTTCCAGAACATTCTATGGATCCAAAGCTTTGCCAGACCTTCTACATATTTTATTTTATTATTTTATTTTGTTTAATTTTTGTAATACTGGATACTGAACCTGGGGCCTTATGCATGCTAGGTAAGCTCTCTCGCCATTGAGCTGTATCTCCCGCCCACATTGCCATCCTAATCTACACAGAACCAAGCAAGCATTATCCCTTTCTAGAAGATGAAGGGCCCATATTCCCACAAAGAATTCAACTTGAATAGTTCAGATACATTCTGAGGCATGGGTCTGAAAGTTCCTCAACTCCAGACTCACGGTGACCCCTAAAAAACACAGTTCTTACCTGAAAGAAAATTAAGACATCGTTTATTCTGGAGCCAAGTTTGAATGACCATGACTTGAAAACACAGATTTGGGTCACCACAAATTCCATATTCAACAAAGAAGCAGTTTCATTAACCTTTTATAGTAACCAAACAAGGCCATAAAGTAAGATGCTTTTCAAACACATTGGTGGAAACCTCAGAGAGGAGTTTCCATCAAGATGGGGCAAGTTTTCCCATAGACCTCAGATACTATCTGATGACGTTCTTAGCCCATGAGTGGGTGGAAACTAGTGGTCTGCTAAGGTAACAGAAGCTCCAGTTTGTTTCTTTGTTTGTTTTCAGTTAGTCACAGGATGTTAGTTCTGACACAGAGGTAAGCAATGACAATTGAGAATGACAATAAAAAGGATGAGGACTGGCCCAATGTAAGTTAATTACTCTGTAGACCTGTAACATCCCAACCACTCCATATCTTGTGGTTCTTATCACTTAATCAGTTTTTTTCAGACACGGTTTCTTCCCTGGGATTTTCCTGTCTGTCTCAAAAGTTGACGAACAATCTTCTGTATTTGATTCCCTGCCACCTGGACCTGGGTTGACTTGGAATATGAGAATAAAGAGATCAACTGACTAAATGGTTATTGAGTGCTTTTGATATGCCCAGAAGTGTGCAGGACCAAGGGAAGACAGAGGTGGATAATCGTCTCAGGTTTGAGGGGATTTCCTGCTTCTGGTCCATTGGATCAGATAAGTGTGTGATAGAAAGTAGCAGAAACTTCTGTTGGGAATGGCTTCCCTAATTCACCAGGGATTTATGTGGATTAAAAATATGCACTAATCAAAGTAGTGTGTTAATTGCTTAAATTGCACAATCCTACTTGAGAATGGTTTGCCATAAAGTTTTCTTTGTATAAATAAGAACCTTTTCCTTTTTTCTTTACTTTTTTATTAAGAATTTTTAATGCAATCTTTTCATTTTACATAGCTATCCCTGTTCCCACTCCCTCCCTCTGCCTGCCCCCCTACCGCTACCCCACCCCTATCTACTTCTCAGAGAGCGTAAGGCTTCCCATGAGGAGTCGACAAAGTCTGACACTTCACTTCAAGGCAAGACCAAGGCCCTCCCCCATATATCTAGGCTGAGCAAGATATCCCTCCAAAAAGAATGTGCTCCTAGACGCCACTTCAAGCACTAGGGATAAATCCTGGTTTCACTGCTAGTGGCCCAACACACTGCCCAAGTCTCACAACTGTCCCCCACATTCAGTGGGCCTCATTTGAACCTCCTACGCAGGTTCCCTTGTTCTAAACCCAGAATCAGTGAGCTGCCACTGTGGGTTTCTGTGGGTATCACCATCACGGTTGTTCATTATTAATCACTCCTCCTTCTCTTGAACTGGTCTCTGGTAGCTCGGCCCATGCTTCACTGTAGATCGCTGTATCTGCTTCCACCAGTTGCTGGTTAAAGGTTCTATGATCACAATTATAAGGTAGTCATCAATCTGGCTACAGGAGAAGGCCAGTTTAGGCATCCTCTCTCCACTGTTGCTTAAAGTCTTAGCTGGGGTCATCCTTGGGGATTCCTGAACCTTTTCTAACATATTCTCATTTGTGTGCTTATTTCTCTTCAGGAGAATCCCTGAAATGCTTGAGACTCAGATAGAATTGAACATTTCCCAAGAGCTGCCAAACTTCAAATCACTTCTTTCATCTACATCTCTTGAGAAACACTTCCATAGGAAGGTCATTCGAGCCCTCAGCCTCATGGTCAGGCCCATCCCACTCCATTTAGTGAGGCTTCAGTGAGACAGGTTATGTCATCTTACTTGGTACTAGGAGCTAAGACCAAACTGGAGATCATTTTAGAGAATTTTGAATTGAAAGAAAAAAATCAGCTGAGGACCCTTTCACCTTTAGTCACTTAGAAAAAATTAAACTTCAGATCATGATAGGGAATGATTGACACTTCTGTTACAATTTCCTGTCAGTTCTAATGACTGTTTTATTTATAGCTGGGGGAAATGCCCCTTGAATGCTGGGCCAACCTTATGTGTGGAGTTGATGGGAGAGAGCTATCATTATGATTTCAGTCTTGCTTTTAATGACAGCATGTTGTGCACTTCAAATAAGTTCCCAAAATCATGGGGCACCAGGAATGTATGAAGGGAAAAGTTTCTTCCAAGACAACTACAGAACTGTGATAGCTAGCAATAGCCCCCTTCATTGGGACTATTGACCTGAGCACCCAATCAAGAGGGGGTAATACTCTCATTTATGCCCATTCTGTTTCCATACTGCTAAATCTAGTTCATGCCAGTGAAGATTTTAGACACAGTTTCCTTGAGTGATGAATGATAGCCCAGATCTCCCATTGTTTAATGTAATCACATTAGGAAGAGGAGCAAAGAGGTCCACTGGAACCATCTTTCAGGTTCTGAAATGAGATCAAAGTTAAAATATATGTAAACGGAAGTTTCTGTCCCAAATAAACACACATAGGTATATATAAATTATAAACTGTTTGGCCTATTGCTTGGGTTTATTACTAACTAGCTCTTACAACTTAAATTAGCCCATAATTCTTATCTACTTGTTTCCTCTGCTTCTGGATGACAACTGCAGCTCTGTCTTTCCTCTTTCCAGAATTCTCCTAGTCTGGTTGCCCCCACCTATACTTCGTCTGGCTATTGGCCAATCAGTGTTTTTATTAAACCAGTACAAATAGCAAATCTTTACAGTGTACAAAAGCATTATCCCACAGCAAATAGAAAGACTTTTATATGCACTTCTGAGTAAAACCATTAAGGTGTTGTCCCACCCACCATCGGCCCATCATAGCTTGGGCTTCAACCTAGTCCAGAACCTTTCCCAAAGCAGTATCTGAGGAGCTTCTATTCAGTTAAGCATACTTTGTGTTTGTTGCAGTTTTTTTTCTGTTGCTATATTAAAGACCATGAACAAAGCAACTTGAGGAGGAAAGGATTTGTTCGGGTTATACTTCCATGCCATATCTATCAAGGAAGGAAGTAAAGGCAAGGGTTTATGCAGAAATCTGGAGGCAGGAAATGAACCTGAGACCATGGAGGAACCAGGACCATGGATTTCCCTTCCCATGATTTACTCAGCCTGCTTTCTCATACAATTCAGGACTGATGGCACCACCACCAGGGAATACAACCCTCCAGTGTCATTAGTCAAGAAAATTCCCTATATATTTGCTTACAGGTCAATTTGATAGAGGCATTTTCTCAATTGAGGTTCCTCTTCCCAAATAACTCTAGTTTATGTCAAATTTACAAAATGCTACCCAGGACAGAGTTTTAAACAAAATAGGTATGTTTGTCCCTATGGAAAAATTATCTTATCTTATTTTGTTGTGGTGAAATATGCATATGTGCTGTCTAATCATTGCAAACACACGGTCCAATAGCATCAGATACATTCATGCTGCTCAGCTACCATTGCCAGGATCTTTTGATCATTCTGTACTGAAGCTTTTTACCTCTTAAACCTACGTCTTCCTTCCCTCCTTCCCAATCCCCTGGAAATGACCATTCCCCTTTGTATCCCTATGAACTGATCAATCCACGTACCTTATGTAACTGGGGTCACAGAGTGTTTGTCATTTTGTGACTGACTTACTTCAATTAGCAACATAGTGTCTCTGAGGTTCATCTATGATTTTAAAACGTATCAAGGTAACACTCTATTTCTTGTATAATGGCTCCAGTATCTCCCTCTTCTCTTAAACATTATTATTTCTGACTTTTTTCTCCCTTTAGTAATAGCCAAAACAACATGAAGTGGCATCACTGTGAATTTGATTTTCATCACCCTCAGAGTTAATGATACTGAGCACAAACAGTTTTTGAATGACCTGAAAGAATTCATTTGCTAGGTCATGAGAAATAAATTGATCCATTTTTCAGATAATGCTGTACAGCAAAGTGATTATATCCATAAGTATTCTGAACATAGAAGAATCCAGAAAATATGTAAAGAGCAGATTTTTTTAATTTTCTTAATTTCTGTTTTATTTAGAAAAATATTTGGTTCCTATAAAAGTTGTAGGCTAGTAATAGCCCTCATACCTCCTAATGTTAGCATTTTATGTAACCGTGGTACATTTAACAAAACAAAGCAGTTAGCCACGGTGCAGCACTAAACTAAAGACTGTTTTTCTTCAGACTTTTCAATAATGCCCTTTTTCTAGTTGAAGATTCTATGCAAATTATCATAATACACAACCTTTTTCTAGTCGAAGATTCTACGCAAATTACCATAATACATTTTGTTGCACGTGCTCACTCTCTCCCCCTCCCTCCATGTCTCCCCCCATCCCCTCACAGCCCCTTACCATTTTCTCACACCTTGTGATTGATTCTGCTATTTTGTAGGTGTAGACTTGCCTCCCCCCCCACAGCCACTGACCATTTTTCTCACACCTTGTGATGGATCCTGCTATTTTGTAGGTATAGACCTGCTGATGATTCCCCATGCTTTGCCTGGATTTGGGGGGCTGGGTCACGTAGGTAAATTGTTTTTCCCATTGCATCAGGTCAAGGCTGCATGATATTAACAGAGATCATCACTGTGGTACTCACCTCCATCCAAGCTAAGGTAAGAACTGTCAGATGCTTCCATTGCAGGCACTACTTTTCCTTTTCCATACTAGATTCCTTAGAATAAAGTCATATTAAATCTAGCAATCCATCCCCACAAGAGGAAAGTAAAGCTCCTGCTGGCAGAAGGTGTACTGAATGCCTTGTAAGTGAGTGTTAAAATCACAGTAATTAAATATTTGGGAGATTAAGCAACATCCACTGACCCTTAATGTTTCACCCACAAATTTCAGCTTTTACCTGTGACTCTTACTAATATTGCTGAAGTAGTTCTCATCTTACCCAGTCTATCGTGATTTTTAAATTTACTATTTAGAATCCTTCTATAAGGAAGATTTGCCAATTATGCTCCCTCATTTATGAATAGGTCATTTAATTATATCATTACGAACTCACAGATATTTTTTAATGTCTGTGGATTTTAATAACATTTCACCATTTATTTTTCTCACATTGTTGAAACTCTGAACATTGGTAGCTCTTTTTTTTTACAATTTTTTTTATTGAGAAAAGGAAAAAAAACAAGTTTCCACCTCCTCCCGGCCTCCCATTTCCCTCCCCCTCCTCCCACCCTTCTCCCCCTCCTCCCACCCTTCTCCCCCTCCCCCTACTCCTCTCCCCCTCCCTCTCCAGTCCAAAGAGCAGTCAGGGTTCTCTGCCCTCTGGAAAGTCCAAGGTCCTCCCCCCTCCATCCATATCTAGGAAGGTGAACATCCAAACTGGCTAGGCTCCCACAAAGCCAGCACATTAAGTAGGATCAAAACCCCATGCCATTGTCCCTGGCTTCTCATCAGCCCTCATTGTTCGCCATGTTCAGAGAGTCCGGTTTTATCCCATGCTTTTTCAGTCATAGTCCAGCTGGCCTTGGTGAGCTCCCAGTAGATCAGCTCCACTGTCTCAGTGGGTGGGTGCACCCCTCGTGGTCCCGACTTCCTTGCTCATCTTCTCCCTCCTTCCGCTCCTCATTGGGACCTTGGGAGCTCAGTCCAGTGCTCCAGTGTGGGTCTCTGTCTCTATCTCCATCCATCACCAGATGAAGGGTCTATGGTGATATGCAAGATATTCGTCAGTATTGCGCTAGGATAGGGTCATTTCAGGTTCCCTATCCTCAGCTGCCCAAGGAACTAACTGGGGACATCGCCTTGGGCTCCTGGGAGCCACTCTAGGTTCAAGTCTCTTGCCAACCCTAAGGTGGCTCCCTTAACTAAGAATTGTGCTTCCGTGCTCCCCTATCCAACCTTCCTTTATCCCAATCATCCTTTTTCCCCAAGTTCCCCATCCTCCCCTTCTCCCTTTTCTCTCCCCATCTCCCCTTACCCCCATCCCACCCTACCCCCAAGATCCCAATTTTCTCCCCAGCAATTTTGTCTTCTTCCCATAGCCAAGAGGATACTCTTTTATGTTGGCTCACATGGGTTGTCACTGTGTTGTCTTGTTCTTGACATGTTCTATTTGCCATTTGCTTTCCTTCCTTTTGGTACCCTAAAATCCTCTAGGTTCAGCGTGTATTTTCCCTACTGGAATTCAAAATCAAGCATTTCTCCAAGAGGTCCTACTTTGTAAAGACAATAGTTAGAGCTACCTTCTGTGCATCACTGTATGCAATTCACAGATTATGCCTATGCTATGCTTTACTGTGGACTTTCTATAATTAAGCCATATACATCTCAACACTCAGGCTAATAGGATGAATTAGTAAGGAGAAAGAACCCAATAGCAATGCTCCATCCTTCTTTTCCTAGCACTCACATGCTTATGAACCCTACAGGTTTTGCTGTAGTTTGAATAAGAAAGGCCCACATAGGCCCATCAGAAGCAGCATTATTAGGAGGTGTGATCTTGTTGGAGTAAGTGTGACTTTATTGAAGGAAGTGTGTCACTAGCCCTTGGACTTTGAAGCTCGAACCATACCCAGTGTAGCTGTCACTCACTGCTGTCTGCAGATCCAGATGTAAAAGTCTCAGCTCCTTTCCAGCACATGTCTGCCTGTATACCACCATGCTTACCACCATGCTGATAATGGACTAAATCTCTGAACTGTAAGCCAGCCACAATTAAATGTTCGCTTTGTTAGAGTTGCCATGGTCATATTGTCTCTTCACAGCAATAAAACCTAGATAATACAGACTTTAAATTCTATGATTCTATAGCAAAACGTCAAAAAGATTCTCCCAGAAAGAAATTTTCACCGAGTTCATTGTTTCACTTCATTAAAAAGAAACTTAAGCCTTAGAGGATACCAGTTCTTGTCTGTGACTCTTTTTAGGTTGAACCATTTTTTTTCATTTTGTTGTCAACTTTAAAATGAATTTTTTAATTGATTTTTATTGAGCTCTACATTTTTTCTCTGATCCCCTCCATGCCTCTCCCCTCCCCTCTTCAACCCTCCTCCAAAATCCCCATGCTTCCAATTTACTCAGGAGATCTTGTCTCTTTTTACTTTCCACGTAGATAAGATCTATGTAAGTCTCTCTTAGTGTCCTCATTGTTGTCTAAGTTCTCTGGGATTGTGGTTTGTAGGATGGCTTTCTTTGCTTTATGTTTAAAAACCACTTATGAGTGAGTACATGTGATAATTGTCTTTCTGTGTCTGGGTTACCTCACTCAAAATGTTTTTTAGCTCCATCCATTTTCCCGCATTATTCAAGATGTCACTATTTTTTCTGTTGTGTCGTACTCCATTGTGTAAATGTATCACATTTTCCTTATCCATTCTTTGATGGAGGGGCATTTAGGTTGTTTAATTTTTATCAGATAGCTGTATTAAATCATAAAGCATAGAGCCCAAGCTTCTGCTTACATACAAGGTCTACACTGTTCCAAAAATAAATTGTTATTACTTACTCTACCTAAGTCACCAGTCACCAAACACGAGAAGAAGGATTATTGACAAGAGAGCTTCACCTCCCCTGAGAGATAACAGACAAATGATAGAAAATGTCTTGTTTGGGGCAAGTTCTGTGGATAGCACTGGCACGGAACAGGAAGACTCAGGAATCTGCTGAACATCCAGTGATGCTGATTTACCAAGTCCCAAACCTAACAGTGTCAAAGTGAAGACAACTTTACCTAAAGAAACTTTTACATCTTCCTATAACTGAATTGTTAAGTAGCAAATATTTTCTGCAATGGAACATCTCAGCTGGGGCACTAGGACCAATGGGACAGGGTCTCAGAAATAGGTGGGTAAGGCGTCGGCGAATGATCAACAGACACAAGACTCAAAGGAACTGCATCTGAATGTGTCTTTACTAGGTCCATACTTTATACAGAAAAGATTGCTTAGCAGCATGTATTTTTTATGCAGTACAGATTATTCTTAGAATCATTATATCAGATACAGGAGAATAGAATTTCATCAGACAGATGTCCCTGGTGTGAGTTTGTGGTTGGTCATACTAGACATGGCTTGGCATTAGTTTCGATATAAAACTTTATCTCGGCTATGAGCTCATGGCATTTTGAGCTAAGGGCAAGCAGTTGTGGCTAATAGTCACACAGTCTCCAGTCTTTCTATATTTCTGTAATCTACACAGAAGAATTTCTTTTTTCCTCCTTCTTCTCCACATTTCTAACTCCTTTTCAAACCCTCCCCAAAACCAATCTCAAGAAGTTACAGACATTTATCTCTCTCTTCTACTCTTATCCTATTTTTGCTAAATCTGTTTTAATTGCTTAATTAAGTTTGCCTTTTGTTCTTTATTTACTAAGTACCAGATTAAACCTGGAAATCTTTTTGCCTTGAATGTTAACCCATCTTCCTCCATTAGCATCATATACTCCTGTATATGGCAATGGTTCATCAGTGGACTCTGGAAACTTAAACATACTATCCTCTCTTCCAGAAGAAACCAGACTGTATTCCTTAGAACATAAGCAGGTAATGCCAACAGTGCAAGGGTTCCAATGCAGGAAGCACAGCACACACACCTTCTCTGCGGGCACTCTTCCTTGAAGTTTGTGCCACATCTTAAGTGAAAGATCACGCAGACTCTGTGGGAGGTAGTGTGACAATTTTCCTCCAAAACTCTTTAAAGAAAACAATGAGCATATACCAAGGACTGCCTCAACTGAACATTTGAAAATGTCTAAGTCTTATCATTGTGGAATTCCCCAGCGATACTGTTTCTAGCCTGACAATATTCAAGTGTAGTTAAACTGATCTGCATATGGAGGGGAAATGCAGGTAGGCAGTTACCATAGAGATAATATGGAAATCAACTAGAATATTGAAATAAAAATCTCGCTGAAGCCTTTCCTCTTTCTGCCCCCACAGACAGATTGCTAATCCATCTGATATCTCATAAGTATGTAAAAACATCCCAGTGGAAGAAAAACTAACAGTCGATAGTGCTGTCTTTGTGGTCCACATTCCATTTCAATTCTGTGAAGCATTTTTACCTTCTTGTCCATGACCAATGTTATTAAAAGAACTTTGATATCTATGCCCTTTGCGCTTCTTGGGGAGAACACCAGAGGAACAGGGAAGGGCATGGGAAAGGAAGGCTGGATGCACAGGGCATATTAAGACAGTCAGCAAGTTTCACAGTTTCCTGACATTGGGTTGTTGATATTGAAGATGGGAAAACTCACACTGAAACACTCTGTCCTCTCCCTTATGAGCAATAGATTATGCTGGACAGTAGATCATTTAGCAGTTTTTCCCAGTCTATCTTAAGTGGTTCTTCCTTGGAGACCTATTACCTGAAACCTGGCAAAGATTTTATTACAAATGGAGGTCGTCATGCAGTTGATCATGTCTTCCACGAGATGTGCATTCTCCTGCTGAGTTTTTAAAAAGGAAACTTTCCAAACAGCAAGAAAATGGTTCTGTGCTATAAAATGGGTATGAGACAATAAGCAAAGCACCCTAATATGTCCGAGAATGTTCTCTCTGAGACCACTCTCCTCGGCACTTTGTCTCTGGAGTAAGGGATGGTATCTAGAAGCCAGCTTCCCCAGGACTTATGGCTGACATCCCTATTCCCCCACAGTAACATCTTACAGAATTCCAAGTAAATTTTCATAAACAGCTGACTCCCATATCCAGATTACTTGGTACTAACATTGTCTGGTTAAACATCCATAAATTTGCTTTCAGGCTTACTGGATTATGAGAGCGAAGTGGCCAAATACAATGCCAATCCATGCTACTGCTCCTCAAAGTGACACAGCCTTCATCCCTTCCCCATAGGAGAATGAGTGCATTCTCCTTCCTCCCTGTTTTTCTGAGACTTTGTTCTTCCCAAAAAGGATGATTTGCTACCATGGTCATCTCTGGCCTGCTGTATGGCAGTTTCACTGATGGGACCATCTCTGAACCATAATGACTTAGGACATCAGAGCCCAAACTATAGATTATGTCAACTATGCGCTCTAACACTCATAAGCTATATGAACCTCACTTTCCCCATCTGTCTGCTACAAACAATGGCTGTGGCACATTGAAAGGGCTTATGACAATGTGACATAAACATGTAGGAACATTGGACATATAAAAAACAACTCAGCAAGATGGCAGCTACTACCTCTGGTATAAAAAGTAACAGATATGGACATTCTTGAAACAAGAATGTCATTTTTAAGTTGAGCATATTCTTAAAGGTATGTCATTTGAGGTACTGGACAGAAATGAAATTTTAAATCCAGGGGGATAGTGGATAATGAGAAAGTTCTGTGTGCCAGTTACCTCGGTGAGGAGAGAAATCAGAAGAGCTCCCCCAGCAAGGCATTGCTTCCTCTACTTGCCAATTGCCCAGAGATAAGCTTCAGATGTGCATACTGTTCTCCAAGACATCGGCCCTGAAACCACTCACAAAGTCTCTCTGGAGCTGGGATCTTTTATCTCTTACAGTCTCTCAACAGTGCGCAGCATGTTACGCAAGAGAACGTGTCTGCTTAAAGGCTCAGTTGTAAACACGAGAACCCAGAACTATGAAGATTTGATGTGATGGTATGAAATGAGTGTGTAACAAAAGCACAAGAGTACGGGCATCGAGAATGTAAAGAGTGTGTGGTGATCTCACCGCTCAACAAAGCCGCTCTCTCATCACCGCCAAGGCTCAGTGCCCAAGCGGGAACTACTCTGACTCGGAGAGAGGCAGCAACTACCCCAGGGGACAAAACCCAAACAACTCTGAGCCCTGAGCCTGTGGCACATTGAAAGCATGCTTTCTGCAGATTTGTCATCGAACACCCAATTAGGCCAGGTCAGACCCTTTGCAGAGTGGCAACACCCTGTGTCGAAGTCAAGCTTAAACTAGCAGAGTTTAACATGGCTACGCAAAAGACAAATCAAACAAGAGGTGGGTATCACTAAAGAAATGCCTCTGTCTGCAAAAGGCCTTCGGGAACCCCTTCCAAGTCAACCCAGGTGTACGACAAGTTATTGAACAAAATCACAGAGTTTTACTTAGTAAGTTGAAGAAAATCATTAATTTTGGAGGTCATACAGCTGAGCAATACATTACCCTCATCCCCCTAGACTCCTAGAGATAACACTTGACCAAAACAGGGAAATGGCGTTACCTCTGCCTGCCTTCTTTGCTGTCTGAATGCTTCAGTCAGATTCTACTTAGCACTACAACACAGACACGTTGGTCACTGAAATGTTTTATTTAATACTTTAACAAAGAACTATTTGATTTAAACTATTATCCGCTGAAGCAGGTATGTGTTACCTGTATCACCTCTGTGTTTTCTCTGTAGTTCAAGCCCCTACAATCCCTTACACTTATCTTAAGGCCCAGACAAAATCACATGACCAACACATGCATGCAAAATGACAAGCATCTCAGCAATTCCCGATTTAAGTGGCCAAATGTTACCCTGAAAACCAAAAGGTCCCCATGCTTGCACACAACAAGGGAACCCAGCCCATAATGAGTGAACAGCTACCAAACTTTAACTGACCTCCAGCAAAGCAATAAATGACTGCCACTCCTTTATATTAAGGCAACAGATGCTTAGTCTCTTCCTTCACTGCAGTGTCACTCTGATGCAATCTGGTCAGCCAGCTAAGGTTAGAACCCAGGTAAAGGAGATTCACCGTCTCTCTGAGATCTAGGGCTACATTTTATTTCTCCTCTTTTCACGGCCTAAGATTCCATCATACAGGATTCACTTCATCCCTTAGCCCTTTAGTGCTGTTCCAGCTTCTCCAAACATAAGACCCCTAAAAGGAAAGATGTTAGAGAACCATGCATTTAGACAGTTTTAAATAGACTTGGGTTAGACAGAAACAATCTAATTCCTCTGTATGTTTGCCATGCCTTAGCTGACTTAACATAAAAGCCAGCAACAATGCAAGAACTATTGCTTGTTGAGAATACAGCTAAAAGCTGAGATAGGAAGCCATCCATTCAAGGCTGTAAGGATTTTAGCTAATCAAACACGCATAAAAGAAGCAACCCAGCAACATTGTTCAGGCAACATCGTATTCAAAGCTTTTTATTAAGTTAAAAGAGCACTGCATTATGCTGAATTGGTTCACTAATAATAAAAATGCACCACAATTAAATTTTAATATCCCAACTTAAAAAGCTTCAAAATGTACAAAACCAAAACACATAGACAGGTGGCTGAAAGCGGCACATTTTAAATCACACACACACACACATATAAACTGTAGGTCCTGTGTTAAAAACTGAAATTAAGCAGAATAAGGTTAACATAATTAATAAGGTAGAGCAAACAGATTATGCTAAACTCTTTGTCTTACAAATAGAAATCTTATATTCTCTTCCATTCCTTTGATCCATATATAATCACCCACTGTGAAAACAAAATTATCAAACTATTTCAAGGAATCATTATAGCAATGAGATGATAAAAAAATATTTAACCAAATGACCCATTTGAATGCTAAATGATAGAGAAGTGAATGATGGTGACTCAGCTGATCTTTATAAGCTTTGCTGGGCCCCATAATTCAGATACTCTGTGTTTCGGCTTTCCCAGTCTTTCGGTCTGCTATAATAATCTCACACTCTGCTGTGGAACAGCCCCAGACCTACACAATCTGCAAAAGCCTTCAACATTCCACATGTGTGGGTTGTCACTGCCTCTAATATTTGTTCTTCAAATCACCCCAGATCCTTTAGCAAGAGAAAACAAATATACCGTGTGTTACAGAGCAATGAATGAAAAGTACCTATGAGGATACCGTTGAGCTGACACTCAACACCTCCCATAATTCTGCGTCGGAGACTGCTGCAGACAGCTCCACCTTTCAACCCCCCAGTCAACGCATTAAATATGCATCCTTTGCAGAAATTATTGTCTGTATACCTTCTGAGCCTAAATACCAAACCCATTTCAGCAGACGGAAATCTTTTCCACGGTTGCCGTGAATGACAAAAACATATAGCTCAATTGATCCGTGGGTGTGCAAATCTAGTGAACAGTGGAAATGGCAGGAGCCCCAAGTGTGTGGACAAGGACTGTAAAACCTACTCAGCTGCTAACTTTTCCCAGATAGTGAACTCAAGAGATTGGTAGCTGTTTTCCTTTCCTTTTTTTTTCCTTTCCTCTCTTCTTTTCTTGTTGACATTTGAAACATATGTTCCTCTCTACCCACGGTTGCTGCCCCCACCATCCCCAACAGTGAATCCGTTCATTGCATGATTTGAGGAAGAGACATCATGTCACTGATTTATTCTTTATCCAGAAGTGATTTGCCAGAAAAGCCAAGCTCAGTGAGTTATAAGGGTTATTTATCTTGTGGCTCACTACTGTCTGGTACAGATGAAAAATAAAGTAGTGTGAGTATTAAAATGAAGAACCCTCGTGAATCAGACATGGTGCTACATGCTTCTAACCCCAGCTACTTGGGAAGTTGACATGGGAGAATTTGAAGTTCAAGGACAGCTTAAGTAACACGGCCAAGGGTCCATCTCAAAGTAGAAAATTTAAAAAAAAAAGTCGATTTAAGAAACACTTCAGAAGACCAATGCTTGTGTTTCCACTGTAGAAATATTCCAAACAAATATAAAAATCTGTTCTCTGGAAAGATGTGCATGATAACCCCCATGTTTTTAAACTTATTGCATCTCATAATGTCAGGAAGAGGAATTTTACTCTGCCCTCTGCAAATCTGTCTGTGAAAATTGTCACTAAACTGATAAAATATATGCATAATTATGTCCTATAAAATCTGTCTCCATGGAGTAAACAAATGCCAGGGTATCCTAGATTCCTTTGACTCATTATGAAGTGATTCTGCCAGTAAATATCTCCATGAATATGTCCAATGGCTGTGAAGCTTTCAAGATTTTCTAGTCCACTTGCTTACCATATTAGCAATTCTTTTCAATTGTTAGGAAATTATCAGAGATATCTTTCTGGTGAATATAATTTTGGGTTCATTATATTTTATGTGAACAAACTCTTGAAAAGCTAAAAATAAGGTTGTATCAAGTAGCGGCTAACTTTATTGTTGAATAATTAAAATTTCATTTCACCCTACATCTTCTGAATTCACACAAGTACATTAATGATACATTTTACTGGCAATTAATTACCTAGTTCTACCTAACATTAGGTTTATTTTCATGACTTTCTGTGTTTTCTTACCTTTTTACAAATCAATAAAGTTTAATGTTAAAATTGTAGCACCTTATGAGAGTACAAACGTTTAATAGTATTGAATATCTATAATTATGTAATAGACCCACAAAAAGTTCCGGCTGGCACCATGGTTGGCACTCTAGATCAACAAGACTCACATCGCAAGAGCTGTGAGATGGCTTCAGGTGACAAATAATATGGAACTTCGATTCACTAATTACAGCAAGAAAAACCATTTTTGAATGACTGAAGTTATTCCTGAGATGTCTACAGTCCTACAGCGCTCCTGGCAAACAGTGTCCCCGAATATCCACATCTCCGCCGAGTCCTTCCATTCCCCTCTGTGAGAGCAGGAAGAGTGATACGCAGCACTGAAAGACGGTTTGTTTCCATCTGTCACCCTTTCTTTGTCTGCCTGATAAAATTAATCATTGACATAGTTGCATAGCCACTGAAAGACCATTCAAATTCCCCGTCACTCACAGTTGGTACTTCTGTCCCTCAGGATGCCATTTGGCAACCGTGGCTAACACTTGAACTGAACTGGTCACTGGCTTCACCTTTTCCCAAATCGACTTTATGTCTCCTGGCATCACACAGACACAACCTTAATCTAAATGTCATTAGCCACTAAATGTATGAGTACTGAGTTAGCTATAAAGGACATCAAAATCTTGACTTTTTGACAGACACTCATCATACACTTTGACAAGAGAAACAACAAACATTTAGCAAGTGCATAGCAAAGGGGTGGCGGAATACCTTATCGCTTCCTCATTTAATCCTGAAAGACACCAGGAAGGGGGAAACAGTAATATATTCACCTTTAAATGGAGAAAATGGAGGTATAAATGCAAAGGATGCTCAATTGTGCCACAAGGACATGTGCTCTGCTATGTTTATAGCAGCATTATTTATCATAGCTAGAACCTGGAAACAACCTAAATGCCCCTCCACCAAAGAATGGATAAGGAAAATGTGGTATATTTACAAAATGGAGTACTACACAGTAGAAAAAAAATAACGACATCTTGAATTTTGCAGGCAAATGGATGGAGCTAGAAAACATCATTTTGAGTATGGTAACCCAGACACAGAAAGACAATTATCACATGTGCTCACTCATAAGTGGTTTTTAAACATAAAGCAAAGAAAACCAGCCCACAAATCACAATCCCAGAGAACCTAGACAACAATGAGGACACTAAGAGAGACTTACATAGATCTAATCTACATGGGAAGTAGAAAGTAGAAAAAGACAAGATCTCCTGAGTAAATTAGGAGAATGGGGACCTCGGGAGATGGTTGAAGAGGGGAGGGGAGAGGCAGGGAAGGGAGCAGAGAAAAATGTAGAGCTCAATAAAAATCAATTTAAAAAAGGAGAAGTTCAGACAGAGAAATCAAGTAACTTTTAATAACTACAGAAGCAAAGAACTGATCAGAAGGCATTTTTGATCTTAAGCTGGTACTCTTGACCACTGAGCTAATGTGAAGTGGTTCCACGGGATTACAATGTTGTCAGGCTAGACAATGGAAGGAGGGAGACTATGGTTTGTGACATCACTCAGACTTGGGTCTTCCTCCTCAGTCTGCCTCTGACTGACTCATATCCTTACACAAATTGTCTGGTTAAGCAAATCACTTTGCTTTGGTTTGATCTAATAATTCAAATAATTTGTGTAAGAACTAACTTAATAATGGGCACAGCGTGCACAGCCAGTGTATCCACATCTTGAGGCTCTTTTACTTGGCACTACAACTGCACACACTCTCTAATGCAAGCCTTACCTTCTACCATAGAGAAGCATCTGGAATGCTTACAAAGAGAAATCAATAGGGAAGACGGCACACGCCTTGGTTTCCAAGAAGCTTCCAAAGCCAAGATTCAGCTGTGGATGGAAGATTTTGTTGGTCTCTAGTGAGAAACACTTTCTTCTACATTTTTTTTACTATTGGGGTACAGGAAATACCCTATTGGCATGTTTTTAAACTCCCTTTTTGATGCCAAAAAGCAGAACTACAAGAAACACACTGTTCCTTGTAATCCATGCCCTCAAGAGGTCTGTGAACAAAATGGAGAAACGAAGAGCTGCTGGGGCTGTGCTGGACCAGTTCAATACAGAGCTACTACGGGGGGAGGGGGATGGAAGAAAGAGCAGCGAGTCATTTCTTCCGTGAGAATAGCCAATGTGTATTGCTGCAGTGAAAGTACGGAAATGCACACAGCAGAGACAGAATATAGAAAGAAAGAAAAACAGCCCATTGCTTTAAGGGAAAACTAAATCAACTCCTGGGGGCAAAGGATGCTTTTGTTCAGTTTTGTGCCTACAGAGCAGAGACAAAGGCCAAGAAGGAATGTGTGGCACAAGGTCTGGAGTCACAGGCAAGGAGTCTGATTAATGTGTGCCAGAGGAGCAACAGAAGGCTATCGAAAGAATTTTCTAGACAACAACCAAACTTCAGCATGGTGATTTCTCAGAAAATTAGGAAACAACCTTCCTTAAGACCCAGCAATACCACTTCTGGGTATATATCCAAAGGATGCTCAACCGTGCCACAAGGACATGTGCTCAACTATGTTCATAGCAGCATTGTCTGTCCTAGCCAGAGCCTGGAAACAACCTAAATGCCCCTCGACTGAAGAATGGATAAGGAAAATGTGGTACATTTAATATCCCTTTTAGCTAACTTAATAATACTTTCAATTTTCCTTTTTTATCTTTTGTTGTCCCTGTTTTCTATTTTTGTTTTTTGTTTGTTTGTTTTTGTTTTTTAAAAACAGGGCCTCATTTTATAATCCAGTCTAACCTGGAACTCACAGTGTAACCCAGGCAAGCCTTAAACTCTAGGAAATCATTCTGCCTCAGCCTGCCCAATTCTGGGCTTTAGGCATAAGACACAACACTTAACTCTTTTTTTTATCTCCAAGATTAATTGTTAATACAGTAAGTGCAAGTCAGCACAAACAAGTGCTCTTAAGACTGTTTTATCATTTTTAACTGCGAAAGGAAAAACGTGTGAATTCCTATTCAAAAACACAATATGTAGAAACAGTTTCTATTGTGGTGTTAACGTTAAGGACATACATATAAGCACAGGAACAGACCTGCTTTTAGTAGTCGCTTGGAGTCACTGGGTCAACTCCACCTCTTATTTGTCTTTAAAAAATGAGCCTTAATGTGTTGCCACCAGTCAGGGCATGGAAAGCCTTGCATATTTAATTAGAGTTCTGACTTTTCTCTGGAAGAAAAATTAGTGTGAAAAATTTTTAAGTGGAAAATGGTTTAGGCTTTAGGATGAGTCTGGGTACAGCTCCATCTACAATGAAAAGAGACAAGCAGGCTGAAGCCAGAGCACTTGCGCCTTTTAGCAGCAATCAAACAGCAAAGGTTGAGGCCTCCTTGGCTAAAGAATCAGGCAAAAATGAAAACTGTTACAAGAAAGCAAAGCATCGTGGCCCACATTACTGGGTGACTGCAGAAGTCTGCAAAATGAGTGCCATGACCTTCCTCCAAAAGAGGTCCTGGCACCCTCCTCACCAGGTTCCTGAATTATAATATGGGTGACACTCTCTCATAGCAAACGACCTGCTTGATTGCTGACCCTGATAATATTCCTAGCAATTTTTAACACAAGGAAAAAAAGAATTACTGAAAAATTGTCATACAGCTATAAAAAAATTGCTGAGAAAATTAGTTACTGTATTTTCTGTTCTGTTCTTTATTATGGAACTCTACCCAAAAGTCTGAAATTCTGATTTAAACAGACAGGGGACAGAAAAGATGCTGCTCTCCCAAGAAAGAAGATATTCTCCTAAGAACGCCCTTCATATGTTTCCTTCTAAAACCAGCAGTTCTCAAACCTGTGGGTCATAACTTCTTTAGCGAACCTCTCTCTCCAAAGATATTTGCATTAGGATTCATAGCAGTAGCAAAATTGCAATTATGAGTAGCAGTGAAATTATTTTATGGTTGGGGGTCACTGCACCATGAGGAACCATATTAAAGGGTGGCATCATTAGGAAGGTTGAGAACCACTGGTCTGGGAACAGATGCACTCATGGTTGAGACCTTGGGTCATTAGCTGCTTGTTTCTCAGACACATTGCTGTAGAAGAAAACCAAATGAGTGGAGAGACACCTCAGTGCTTAGCAGTCTTTCCATGTTTAGTTCCCACAAAGATGGCAAAATAAGTATGGAAAGTTACCAGAATATGTTGGGTATAGCACTTCCCTTTAATAATATTTCCACCAAAGGAACTAACTGGCAAATTGACACACCCAAGAGTAGACTAAAGAGAATGAGTGTTGGAACAGGGGCTCTTAAAAACTGCTACACAACGCTTGTCCTCGCTGTCATCGTGGAACTGTGAATTTGGTCCATTTCTACAAAAGTGCCAGGGGGTTTGTCATCGTTCCCCTGATGATTTCTTCCATCTCTGATTTCCTGCAGTCACTGAAAAATTTATTCTGTTTTTGTTTAACAGTGGTTGGCCTTTTGCCCTAGGAGAAAACAGTTGTCCATTCCTATTTTGTTTATCAACAAGCAGTTTTGTGTTCTCATTTTTAAATCAGAGGTACAAGTATATAACATTCACTATATATGAAATGAGAGAAAAACACAGAAAGAAAGACATCGAGGTAAGGAAGGTTCTACCTCACCTGTCAATTAACTCTTCAGAAACTCTGCACACCAACCTAAAAGTCAACAATATGATACATTTTTTTAAAAGGAGCTCTCTAAAACCTTGACATGGGGCCACAGAACTACCTTCAATATATATTGAGCTCAATTATTTTTGGATTATTGGCTCCTGCACAGAACAGAAAACAGACAACTGAGAGAGATGTTAGGAATAAGTACTAGCAAACAGACTGATGTTAAAGTAAAAAGACTATGAACAAGGACCTTGAGAGCTATAAAAACACAACAGCCCTTTTCTCCATATCCAGACATCATTCTCCTCCACCCCATCTCAGAAGCAAGAACTGCAACGGGAAAACTACAGAGGAAAAAAGAGAAAGAACTCTGAGTGAATGAGTTCCTCTCTCTGTTTCAATGGGTCTTTACTCATTCCTTGACAAGAGAGAAAGATGGCACATAAGAGAAGTCAGTTCCATTTTACTGCTCACTGGGTCTCAAAAGCAAGAACCAAGCTATTGGATTACCTTCCTCCCATATCTGTTCAAATGGCAATACTCCTTGTCAAGGTCTTTGTTTCTGAGGTGAGTGTCGAGGCCAGCTGTATTCCGTTTGTCCTTGCAGGAGGTCCATCTGGACAGCTCTCAGCAGCATTCAGTGGGCTGCCCCTGTGAAGATGGTGAGAAGCAGGCTAGCATCTTTCAGCCACATCCATAAGTCTGGATACGAAAAAACTAAGTCGGGTAATCATATAGCGTATACACAAATAGAACTTCTATTTCTCTTTTGTCGTTGATTTCTATGAGGTCTGCAGATAAAGAAATGAGATTGAGAAACTGTTGGGGGTTTAATTTTACCCCTCACCCTGGATACATATGTTGTAGTTCCAAAGCCTGGTTTCTGGAAATGAGGTTTTTAAGCAGATGCTCAAATTAAAACGAGGCCATTAGGATGGGCTGTGATACCTAATAACTCAGCCTCTGTAAGAAGGATGCAGGCAGAGAGACGCACATACGGGGAATGCAGTATGAAGATGGATGATTCAAAAGAGTTATCTTAAGCCATTCAGATCAGGAATTTCCAGGAAATGAACCAGAAGCCAGGAAAAAGCAAGGAATTACTTTCTCTAGGTGTCAGGGGGAACATGACCAAACAGGCACACAGTGCACATGTGTGCATTCAGGCAAGTGCTCATACATGTAAAACAACCTTAGAACTGTGAGCCGTTCTCATACCCTATGTCCTTCTCCTCATATATTTCTTCTTTCAGTGTGGCCTAATGAGAGTGCTCACAAAACACTCACAAGAATTATTTTATAAATGTTAAATTGTATCCAATGTCGTTTATCTGAAAGGGTGGAAATGCTGTGGGTTAGAAACATGTGTTTAATTAGCCCTTTTATGGTTTTTATGTTCTCTTCTTTCTGAACCCAAGAGGTAGTCAGTATGCTCTCTAATGCTTTCCACCCTAACTAGTTAAAATTTTAAAATGGTAAAGGTGTTTAAGGGTAACTTTCATTTGCCTGAAGAAAAAAAAAACATTTATATGAAATAGCCAAGTCCACACTATTACTGGCTAAACGGACCATTACTGCACACATTATGAGAGGAGAGGCTTTTATTTGGATTTGGGCAGTTTCAGTCGTGCAATATAACACTCTGTTTTTCATGTTATTCAGGCTGATCTATTCAGCAAAAGAAAATGGCAGAATTTTGAAAACTTTATCTTATATCCTATACTGTATTAATTTATTGTATCATTTAGCATCAATACACTTATGTAAAAAGCATAAAATTTTATGAATCTTTTAATGACAATATATGAATATTCCAAAATCTAATGCAAGAGAAATAAGGAAGGCTAACTGCATGTCTAGTTTAGGCTTTCAAGGGAGACTATGTATACACGAAGACATCCATTTGGAAGATTATAGAAGCGGGAACTGTGTTACAGATGCCTTGGAAACCAACAGGACAGGCCCAGAAAATTTTGACTTCATTCTGAATTATGGCTTTTCACATCAATATTCTACTAACAAGAGTTCTTAACTTAGAGGTAACAAGATTTAATTCTAACCCTTATCAATGGAAAGCATCTCTACCCATTGATCTTTCCATTTTTATTATGAAAGTTAACTTCATAACTTCCATCTTGACCCAAGCATGGCTCTCATCATATGCATATTCCAGAGGGAATGTTCTCAAAATGCAGAGTCCAAATACATGTTCAGAATTAAACCAGAATTTAATCCTAAAAGTGGTACAAATTCTAGTGTGTATTATTGGTTTGCTATGGTTGTTATATTCAGATTCTATCCATCTGGTTTGTTTATTTCACTAGTCTATGCCTGATTATTATTATTAAAAGAAGCACTTAACTGAATAAACACTAGACTCATGATAAATATTACAAACAAATTATAGCATAAGCTTATATTTTGCTCTGTCTTCTGAAACTTTATTAATAAACCTCTGCTAGAAAGGACTAGTCTTAACTCCCTTTTCTACATGTGTGATTATTAGGGTAAGAAGAAGGAATATCAGGGGATTCTTGGATATGTTCTTAACTGTTATAACATATTGATGAGATTTTTAATAAAATGACAAAACAAACAAACAAACAATAATAATTTTAAGTCTAAGTTAAACCAGTAACCTGGATCAGAAAAGAAAGCACTGAAATCAGTTTGTCACCATTGGGCATCTTTCAAGCTCAGTGAATTCTATTATAACCTTTACAGCGCAAAGGGCACACAGGGAGAAATGAAGATCAAGGCCATTCCAGAAGACCCCATGAAGGTTTGGATAAAAACTAAGCTTTTATTATTTTTTTAAATTACCCACCTTTGGTAAATTAGGATGTAAAAGAAACCAAATGAGCAACAAATATGTGATCTCTCTCCTTTCCAGGAGTCAGCATGGATGCAAATCACATAGACTAGGCCAGCCAGAGTGCTGCCCAGATCTAGGATGGAGATCATGTGACGTCTTTGCCACAATAAAGTTAGTGTTCAGCAGTGTCATGAACAATAGCATCAATGCCTGTATTTTCAGCTGCTAAATTTCCCTTAGATCCCACATATGTTTTTTACTATGATTGTCTAGTTTGGAGGCTAAATCTTCTAAGTATAATTATAATGGATATAACTTCCTCCGAGTTACCTACTTAAATTAACTAGATTTGACATCTATTATTTACAACTAAGTACGCTGCTGATAAAAAAAAAATCTTCCTGCATATTCAGAGATCTTCGGTGACAAAGTCAGAGAATTCTCTCTGGGGGAGAGGCCATTCAGTAAAGCCACAGTGTAAATTACCTGGAAGAAACTGTTCTCAGGTTTAGACCTGGGCGCTCCAGGAACTATCCAGGGTCCTGACTTTCATTCTCCTATCACAACCTCAAATGCAGATTCGGATCGCACTCTTTCTGTCTTACGTCTTCTAAAACTCTCACCCATGTGAATATGACTCAAACCACCCCAGTAACCTATAATTGACAACAAGAAGAAAAATGACACTCATTTTTTTCAAACCATGAAACTGAAATTCATCCCGTAGCTTGAGAGAGAAGACTGAAAGCTCACATCCCAGGTGTGTATAACTAATATTGTCTGTTGGAATTGTAACGTGTCTCACTACGTCCTACTCATCCATTCTTAAACATGTATATATATATATGAAACATCTACTAGCATACTAGCAATCCCAGTACTTTGCAGGAACAACCACAACTCAACTGATTACATGTGCCTTTGTTTTACTTTTAATTTTTCCCTTTTCTTTGGCATGCCAAATATCTATTTTTTATATTAATGATGTTATCCATTCCTTAATTATCAAGAGAAACTATTCTTTAGCGCACATATTTATATTACATAGTCCAGGAACACAAGTGGGGTGATGACTTTCTGAAACCCCCGCCCCAATCTAAAAGAAATGCTTTACGTTCCAAAATGGCTTGACATTGGACAAGGCACCAGCCATCCTTGTCTCTTCAAACACTTTCATAGACTTACATTTTCTGTACAAACCCATTATGATTTATTGCTCGGTTCAACCACAGCAAACTTACAGGAAACCACAAGTTCTGAAGACACATGGACACCCCAAGAACATAAATGCGTGGACTGCTGGCTAAAAAACCTACACCTGGGGTTTCATCAAAGCCCTGAAAGCTATGGTAGTAACTGTCCCTGACACCAACTTACTCTCCGCTCCTTGCAAATCAAAATGTATTCATCCTCCAATTATTCCTGAAGGGTCAAATACATAACCCAGAATTTTAATGACCTGGGTTGTTATGTCAGTAATCATTTGGTGGCTCATCCCCTTTCTATACAATTGCTTTGAAACAGTTTTCACTGTCATCACAAAATAAGGGATTTACACAGCATGTAACTATGCCCAGTAGGAAGTACTTTATGTCACTTTCCTTCAGATATATCATTTCTTCTCTCTGCCTCATATAGATCCTGTGCACAAGTATGTAGCATATCGTCAAGGGAGGTATTTGATACGTGCTTACTCCTCTGCTCAGCGCATTTTGCCCAAACTACCTTCCCAGACCTAACCAGATTTGAATGGTCCAGAAAATACCTCTCATGAACAACAACAACAACAAAATCATTTTTAAACTTTGGGGTGGGGGGTAAAGCTTTGATTACTTCGCATTCCTTACTATGTCTTGCTTTCAATGACAGAGTCAAAACAAATTAGGCAAAAAGCAAAAGAAACATAAGAAAAGCAGAAAACAAAACATGTAAATTCAGATATGGGAAGTTCTGCCACATGATTGACATTCAAGGGGGAGTGATTAGCCCCAGTTCCACAAAAGCTTATCAGTTTTTAACCTGGATTGTGTTTAGGAGTAAAGACTCGATCGCATTTTAAAACCTTTAAGAAAATTCTATCAAGATCTCTATTTTGTTCAAGAGATCACACAACCTAAGCATCTAACCCATCAAAAAAGAAAGAAAGAATGAATGAAAGAAAGAAAGAAAGAAAGAAAGAAAGAAAGAAAGAAAGAAAGAAAGAAAGAAAGAAAGAAACTGGATCAGAGCTGTTTTCACTGAGTTGTTTGGAAGCAACAAAAGATAAAATTAAGCAGCTGAGTTATGGTGCTAATGAGCATCGATTTGTGCATCGCCTCAAGATAATGAGGCCACATTGTTACGGTGTATGGTGGGTAATTAATGTGACCAATTATCAAGAATTCCAGTGGAAACTGGTTGACTGCCACAAGCTATGCTTTACAGATTCGAGGACCCGAGAGTGAAATCTCTGGAAATTTTATGTTGCTTTCTTGCTTAGAAAAAGCAAACTAATCTATTTTTAAAAATATTTTTATTACATAGGAAACAAAGTATTTTTTTTACTAAAATAGCCAAATTTAGAGCATCCACTGGAGTGAAACAAAATGTTTCATAAACTGTCTGGCTTCGTGTGGTGGGTCTGTTCTCTGCTAATTTGATCCATGCACACACAACTCCAGACTTCCAAGCATCGCCTCCTAATTCTGCAAAATCCAAACCTAAAGCCTAAGAAAATTCAGAACAGGCATATAAGGTTCTGCATTTCAGTAACTGAAGAGATGTTGCCTTGTTAATCTCAAAGGATTGACAAAGCAATTTTATCACGTTTTCTGAAGGAAAAAAAAAATCTATACAGATTTAAGGTCGCATTCTGGATTTAATTGAAGTAACCTTTTGTACAATCTTGCTTTAATGAAGTGCAATGAAGTTAAACTCCATGGGGGCCATTAATCTGAAACACTCCATTTAAAAACTACAAGGGGAGTTTTTAATAAACAGTGTGAACTGAGGCCCAGGTGGAAAGGTAATTGAGAGGGAACCTGGTGTCTGGGCCAGATTGTTATTAAGCGCTTATCGCAGGTAAAGCTGAAACCCCAATGGCAAGCCACCCTGTGATTTATGATGCCCTTCTCATCCTAACTTTAAAGGAAAAGTTACATTTAATAATGAAAAAATCCTGTGACTAAGCTATAAAATAACTGGGCAATTACTTAGAATAATTTATACAGCGCAATACACTGACCTTGCTTTAAGCATAAAATCTACAAAATAACTTTGGCAATAAAATTGTGAACTACCAAAAGGACCAAAGGCTTTAGCTGTTTTTACTGTGTGGTTCCTAGGGGACCATAAATAAGTTCTGTGCTCCAATCACAGGACTTAAGAAAATTCATATTTTTCATCTTAAAACAGCTGTATTGAGAAAAGTTTGCTCAGTCTGACCAACTATAAATCAGTGAGTCTAATGTCCTTAATTTTAAAGGATTACATGTAATTTTGACAATATTCTTTCTTCGTGTGTGGATTCTGTTTCAGTTTCTCCTTAAACTCCCAGACCTGGGTCTGCAGAGGGAAACGGGCAATAATTTCTGTCTTAGCTGTTCTAATACTTGCTCTTTTGACACTGAAAATAAAGAGGGCATCAGGGCTCTGTGGCAATAGGAGCGAACGGCTGAGGTGATCTTCCAAACCATTGAGGCAAGGGTGTTTTTATTTCTAAGTAGGTAGTGTCCCAGCACCCAGCACTTGACAATCAATTTATTTACTCTCCACAGTGGCTTTCAACAACAGACTCAGCTTCTCCTCCAAAGTGGCGTCAGGACAGCATAACCAAGCATGGCCTAGGGCCCTCGCCGCCTTCAATTCCTCAATCACCGTGCCTGAGCACACACTTTTCTCTAAATGCCTTGAATTCATGAAATGATTCCAACAGACAATCTTACAATTGACTTCAAATTCCGTGAAATCCATTCCGTTTCTGCAAGATTGGAATATCAGCACATCGAAACCCTGTAGAGACAATTTCTGAGGCAGCGCTTTATCTTTCGGCCACAGAACCGCTATACTTAGAGGCTTTACCTTACTTCACCTTCAGTCAAGTGTCAGCTTAGCGCCCAAAGGGGGACAAAGACACAAAGATATTTTCCCTGGAGTAGTTTTATATAAACAAAGAAAATCTCCCAGTTAAAAAGAAAATAAGTATTGCTCCTTTCTTCCTCCTCGGACAAAAGGCATAAAAACAATTACTTCCTGTAAGCAAAACGTTGTAGGCTACAGTTCTTTGGGCCATTATTAGTCTCTGAATACATTTAGCAGTGGAGCCTCATAGCTGAAGAGGTCTAAATGCAGAAGAAAAGTTCAAGGAGTCTCGGGCCCAGGACACACACCCTGTTGACCTCTAGGAACTAAAGACTCCACTTAGATAACAATAGAGGACTGCGTGGAACAGCATAGTCAACAAATGGAAGTGTGGGTTATAGGATAAAAATGGAAGGAAGGACCAAGGTGCAGGACATGAGCCCCAGTACTGAGTCCTATGTCTTACCCCTAAAAATGACCTGAGTTTCAGAATAAGACCGGAGCCAAA
The DNA here is from genome assembly GCF_037038515.1 of Microtus pennsylvanicus. Lineage (NCBI taxonomy): Eukaryota > Metazoa > Chordata > Mammalia > Rodentia > Cricetidae > Microtus > Microtus pennsylvanicus. The sequence goes on along the minus strand of NC_134587.1, from coordinate 81,568,990 downwards.
AATAAAAACCTAATTTTTCAAACTACTGGAAGGAGTAGCTCTTTCCCTTTCAAGCATGAGAAACTCTCTTAGGAGAGCGACTAACACTTCTACATCTGGTTTCACTCTTCATGTGAGTCTAGTAAAGCATTATAAAGAGGTTTTAGGGACTAGACTGACAAAGATGAGAGGCTGAAAGAAGCCAGAGCTAGGAAGCCATTGCTTCTGAGAACTGACTTGATAGAGCAAAGAAAAATTATGACTCCACAGCCAACTCTAAGGAAGGCTAAGAAGCAATATGATCTAAACTAGAGAAACTTAAAAGCTCAGCAGGGAAGCCAGATATAGGTTGAATGGTACTTGAAAACCTATTTAAACAACATAAGAGTTTCCAGAGAGCTGCTCTAGAAGGAATGGTGGTTTGTTCTTGTGAGGTAACTAAATACGATATTCAAGGAGCCTTCAACAGGAAATGTAGGAGACCATGGCAGAAAGCACAGCAAGAAGAAAAACTCTGCATCCTGAATTCTAAGACTGGCAATCATCTCTGCCCCCTTAGTTCCCAGATCCTTGACTTTCACCTCTTCAGAAGACTGGAGACCTCTTCTCTAATTCCTCTGACTTGTCCCCACAAGAGCTAACAAGTAGCTGAAGTCAAGTTTTTCCTCAATGCTCAATCACATGACTCTACACTAGAGCCCATATCAGCAACCCATGGCTCCCAAGAAGCGTTCTCTCTCTCTCTCTCTCTCTCTCTCTCTCTCTCTCTCTCTCTCTCTCTCCTCTCTGTGCATGTGTGTGTGTGTGTGTGTGTGTGTGTGTGAGAGAGAGAGAGAGAGAGAGAGAGAGAGAGAGAGAGAGAGAGAGAGAGAGAGAATTCACATCTTTGAGGCTATACATGTAAGATTTCATACCCAAGGCTGATGTCTGGTGTCTTCCTTGACCTCTCTTCACCTTAGATATTGAAAAGAGTCTCTTGTTTAAACCCACAGCTCGCCAGTTCAGCTGTTCTAGCTAACCAGCTTGATCTAGGGATCTCTTATCTCACATCATGGACACCAGGATTATTGGCAGATATTTCAATTAAATAAGAAATGTGGACATAAAGTCAGGGTATGATAAAGCATAAAGGTTCTGGAAAACAAGTTTATTCAAGAGGAAGATCTGAGAAATCCTAATGTATAGGAACTTTGAGAAAGCTCTGAACAACTCCCAGGGAGTTTGGGTTAGAGCTAGTAGCAAAACTACATAGTAGTAAACAGCTACTAAGAGTTATTACTCCAGAAAAGACAAATCATGTAGAAAAAGCAATCATAATTTGCCATAGGCTTAGCACTGGATGGCAGTTACATAAGTCATCATAATGAAAGCAATGGATACTTATCTAACTAAAAGTATAACATAATGGGGAGAATGCTTCAGAAGGGTGAATAGGAAAAGAAGAGAGAAAAACATTAACTCCCATAAATAATGTCGAACAGTGATTACTGCTAGGGGACAGAGAGCCACATTTCTTTGAGGGGGGCTACTGGCAGGTTGCCCATGCCCTAGTGGATGACCCCACAGCCAGACACATATGAGCACCATTACTGGATGCAGTAAGTTATTTTAAATCATAAAATAAGAAGACTCAAAGCTAGAAGTAAAGTATATTGGGAAAGAGTCAAGAGAGATGGAGTGAAAAAAACTGGGATGGATATAATTTAGATGTGTTATATACACCTATAAAACTTTCAAAGAATAATAAAAGATATATAAATATTTAAGATAAAACTTGAGAGTGGATTAATATAAGTCAAGTTTATTTAGAAGAATTATAATGCCTAAAATTGATTACTTAAGATACAGCAATGGAAGTGTGCTTGCTATTTTGAACTACAGTATCAAACACCCTCAACCCCAAAACAGTGATATAATATAGATAGAAGTTTCTGACACACCTGGTCCCACTGCAGTTCAGTCCCAAAGAAACACACAGAGGTTTATATTAATTATAAACTGTTTGAAGTATTAGCTCAGGCTTGTTGTTAGCTAGCTTTGACAAGTTAAATTAATCCATAATTCTTGTCTATGTTAGCCATGTGTCATAGTACCTTTTCTCAGTGAGCCATTCTCATCTTGCTTCCTCTGCCTCTGGCTGGTGACTGCAGACTCAGCCTTTTCTCTGCCCAGAATTCTCCTACTCTGGTTGACCCACCTATACTTTCTGCCTGACTACTCGCTAATCAGAATTTCATTAAACCAATACAAATGACAAATCTTTACAGAGTATAAAACCATTGTCCCACAGCAATAAAGTTTTAAAGGATCCATTTCTAGGTAAGAGGATGATGAAGATAGCAAAATATTATCTTTTATAACATACTTTATAGAATTTTTAATTTTTCCAACTCCTCATAACTTTGTTTAGAAAAGTGAAAGGTAGGAGGAAGATAAGAGTAAGGAAGGAACATAGAAAACAAAGAAGGGAAGGAGCCTAAAAGAAAATTGCTATGGAATAACTTTCTGTACACTGTGTGAATATATGTTGCTATGATTCATTTAATAAACAATCTGACTGGTCAATAGTTGAACAAGGTAAAGTTAGGCTGGAAAACCAAACTGAGGATGATAGGATGAGGAAGGGTAAAGTCATAGGAGTTGCCCCATACTGAGAAAAGATACTGCTATGTGGGAGAGGGTAGATAGGAAAAATGGGTTAATTTAAAATATAAGAGTTATCTAGTAATAAGCCTGAGCTATTGGCTGAGCATTTATAATTAATATAAACCTCAGAGTAGTTATTTGGGACAGGGTGGTTGGAAGAGGAAACTTTAAGCCAGGCAGTGGTTTGCATAGGAGGCCCTTTAGTTTATGTGTTGCTTTCATTAGTTGAATAAAGAAACTGCCTTGGCCTAGTTGATAGGACAGAACTTAGGTAGGCAGAGTAGACAGAACTGAATGCTGGGAAGAAGGGCCGAGTGGCAGATGCCATGGATCTCCCGCCTGAGATGGACGCTGGTTAGAATCTTGCCAGTAAGCCACAGTCATTAGGCAATACACAGATTAATAGAAATGGATTAAATTAAGATGTAAGAATTAGCCAATAAGAAGTTAGAGCTAATAGGCCAGGCAGTGTTTAAGTGAATACAGTTTCTGTGTAATTATTTCAGGTGTAAGATAGCCAGGCGGCCGGGATGACGAGCAGCCCATTCCTCCTGTTACAAGTGGTGATGCGTAACTTTAATCCCAGCACTAGGGAGGCAGAGACAGGCAGATCTCTGTGAGTTTGAGGCCAGCCTGGTCTACAAGAGCTACTTCCAGAACAGGCTCCAAAGCTACATAGAAACCCTGTCTCAAAAAAAAAAAAGAAAGAAAATTATATTGCCTAAAATAAAAATGGCAGGTCACAGAAAATATACTTTGCTTGGCACTCCCTTGACCACTGGTATCCAGAGCCTGATTTCACTACTGTATTCATTATTGGTCTCATTGCTATGACAAAATACCCAACAAAACAGCCAAAGGAACAAAGAGTTTGTTTCATCTTACAGTTCAAGGGTACATAGTCCATCATGGCAGGCATGGCAGTAGGAGACAGAGGCAATTAATCACATCCCCACTCAGGAAGCAGAGAATGACGAATGCACTCTTACTTAGCGTGCTTTCTCCTTTTGATTCAGTCTGAGGACCCACCCATAAAACAGTACTATCCACATTTGTGTAATTTGTTTCACCTCAATTAACCCAATGTGGATAATCCCTAATAGACATGATCTGAAATTGGTTTTAATGGTTATTCTAACACCCATCATATTGGTATTCAAGATTAGCCATCACAATTGCTTACCTGATACTTCCTTTTGCCGGTCTCTGTCTACTAAAATCCTCTGACCAGCTGAATAGACTTAAAGAATTAGTTTTCAGCAATCCATAGTGATCATATCACTCCTAGACTAATTCAGACCTGGACACCCAGCCCCAGTGGAAGGATTAGTCCATTCTGCATTGTTGTAACAAAATACATATGGCTAGGTAGCCGTGTTGCCATCCAACAGAAAAACACAAAGGGACTAAATCACAGGGAGAAAAACCAAATAAGTGTAGTATCTTCACTCGGTGGCGATCTTGTTCTCATGATACAAATTATTTGCATGAGAGCTAGAATTCCTGAGTGTGGGAGCCCATCTGGGACTAAGTTTCCACCTGGAATCCACTCTGACTTATAAGTCATTTGAGTTCAAGCTTGCTTGCTCTGCTTTTTCCAGTAACCTTGAGGATTGTGAGAGACTTCTGCTTTAGCCCATGAGAAAAGAATACTCTATCTAGTAGAAAGAATGCTTCTGATGCCAAACCTCAAGAACATCAAGATAGAAAGTTGAGGCTGCTCTGGAGCAGCAAGCACATGTTAGTTAGAAGGTTGCTCACTCAAAGACAGTAATGGTCATGTGGTTAGATACTGACTGACCGTCTGTGCTGCGCTTTGTTCTGCTTTTGTATATAAGCAAGTTTTGAAATAAACTCTGGGGTGTTTGGCTGCTTGGTTTGACCAATCAGCTGCCAGACAGACCTCCTGATTCTATCCTGTCTTCTGTCTCAAATTCTTTCATATGACTTTCCTTTTGCCTTGAGGATCCCCACTCTGGCAACCCTAGCCTGCTCCTACACCTGAGACATACATAAAAGTCATAACCCCATGTCCAAGTCACCTTCTCTTAGGCCTATGTCTTAAAAGTCCCATCACCACAAAACACCACACCAGAGCCCAGACTGTGAAGGACAATCCATATTCAAATCACAGCAGCGTACAATGACAGAAATTTGAGGACACACAATTCTCTATTCAACTGTAGACATCCTATACCCTCCAATTAGATACCCACGCTATTCTAGTGGTTTATGGTGAAGTTCCTGGAAGCTCACACTGAAGCTCTCCACCTTCAACCCACTTTTTCCTCATGGACCTGTGGTAAGCTTTTAACATTTTATAATGAAATTATTTTTGGAAAATCACTTCTACTAAGCCTAAATTTTGTCCATTGAGAAATAGAAGCTAAATAATCAAAAAAGTTCAAAAATAATTTTAAGTATATAAGCTACTGATTAATTTGTACAAAGATGTGACTAAGTCTACGACTGGCATACGCTGTAAAGAAGGAACTGTCCTAAGTGGCAGTGTAGATAATCACAGGGAATCCACAGCTGTGCTTACCTTGTTCTATCATCTGACAATTCCAGTTCCACACAGTGTCGCCACTCACATTTCATCTAGCAATTTCACTTCCAGAGAGCTGTTTTAAGATCTTTTTATCCTTCTCTCATCCTGATCACAGTTTCCCTTCCCTCCACTCCTCCAAGTTTTGTCCAGATCCACCTCTTCTTTGTTTCCATTCAGAAAAGAGCAGGCCTCCCAGGGTTGTCAACCAAAAACTGCATAACAAGTTATAAACACAATAGGCACAAACCCTCATATCAAGGGTGGGAGAGGCAACCCAGGAGGATGAAGAGGATCCAAGAACAGGCAAAAGAGTCAGAGAATCCCCAACTCCCACTTTTAGGAGTCTTGCAAAAACACAAAGCTACACAATTGTAACATATATGCCGAGGACCTAGTGCAGATCCATGCAGGCTCTGATTGGTGCTTCAGGTTCTTAAGCCGCTATGAGCCCTGCTTACTTGATCCTTTGAACCATGTTCTCCAAGTATCCTTGACCACTCTGACTCCTACAACCCTCCTCCTTCTTCTGCTTGGGTCTCCAAACTCTGCCCAGTGTTTGATTATGAGTCTCTTCATCAGCTGCCATCAGTTTCTCAGCCAGATTTCAACCCTGGATCTCAACAGATTTAACCTTCTAGCATAACTCCTCCCAGCCCCTCCAGATTTACATTTTATTCTACAAAAATATGAAGAGAAAAAAAAACACAGATGCCAAGCAGTAGTGGTGTGTGCCTTTAATCCCAGCAGTCGGGAGGCAGAAGCAAATGGCCATCCTGGTCTACAGAGCGAGTTGTAGGACAGGCTGAGCCACTCAGAGAAACCCTGCCCAAAAAAAAATTAAATAAATAAATAAATAAGTAAAAGATAGATAAATGATAGATAGGTAGGTAGGTAGATGATAGATAGATAGATAGATAGATAGATAGATAGATAGATAGATAGATAGATAGATAATAGATAGATGATAGATAGATAAAAGGAGTGCAATCTAAATTAATTCCTCCTTTGCTACACTACAAATTAATCTAATGCACTGAATGTAGTAACCATAGATTATTAGGCAGGATAGCAGATATTGTGTCCTAAGAACAATTGGACTGTAAATTGCCTATCATTGAAGTGACTCATTCCCTAGTACCCAGTGCTGTAATAAAATCAGTCTTGTCAATGCCACTATTGACGGCCAGAATTCCTTCTTAAAGTCAACCAGATGCAGAAAACCTTTAAATAGACCTTAGAGCTGCTAAGAAAATCTTCATAGCCCTGCTTGATAAACGAGAAATTCTAGGAAAGTGCTGGAGAGGTAAGTGAGATAGGACAATTAATAGCTGTGCTCTTTCATCCTTATAAAATCAGATAAGATTGCCTTCCCCTTTATCTTTCTTGGTTTAAAATGATCATCTGTGAAACTGTCAAAGTTTAGTTATAAGAAGCAGAAAATACAACAGCAGAAAGGATGCGATACATGAAACGCGGTGCTATATAATATCACATGGTGTTTTATAGATGTCCCCCTATGGAACTGGACACCCAATAGAGTAGAAAGATGGAGTCAGAAAGAAACCTCCATTAACTATCACTGAAAGCAGCACCTAGGCTCTGAGACACGGCTATAGAGAGTGCTATCTTCTACCACTGGACTTGCCTGGAGGGTAAACATCTCATTTCTGATTTCCAAGCATCAGATAAGAGAATATAATTGATCGGCTGTACTTACATCCACAACCGCAAACAGAAGGATATCAAGAACTGTAGATTGAAGCTTTGTCTCTTCTATAATACCAAAGGTACCAAAGAAGAAAATAGGTGGTTTGGCTGGGTCTAACACAGCTTGGGTCATTAATACAACCTAATTATCCATGTTTGCTTAAAAGTATCTCATTCTCAACTGCTTCTATATGTAGTGACACTCCACAAATACTTTCAGAGTAAAGCCATCCTAGACAACGAATTGAAACCAAAACAAATACAACAGCCCATACTAACATGCACTTACCCTTACATTATTATATATCCTTTTAAAGTTAACTAAGAAAGTAGTAAAATAGTATGTCCCAGGCCACACAATCAGGAGGGAATGAAAAGACTCAGTTCTGTTACTATACTAAGAAATAGAAATGCAGAGAAGATGTGGACTACTCACAGTAGGGGGGCTACAGGAGCTCCTTTATTCCAACAGAGAAATAGTCTTTACCCTCAGCTGACCCTTAGCACCCACAGGAGCACTAATCTTGATCTCCATGCCTGTGGTCAAAAAAAAAAAATTCCTATGCCTATGGCCCATGCTTCAAAATACTCTCTATCCAAAAATCTTGTTTATCCCTCTATGGAGGGAGGTCTACTAAATTATGTTTTTCTCAGACTCTACCTAACACCATCCCATTAACCAATACTCAAGTTCTGGGTTGTCAATGCTCCTCAAGACAGCATATTATTTCAGAGTTCACTTGTTGAAAATTCTACAACTTAAAAAAAAACCAACATACATATCTTCTATACTGAAGAAACAAAGTCCTTATGAAAAAGATTGCCTTTAAGTGCTTTAAGTGTTTGAGTTAGCTATATACATATACATATTGTTACTGTTCAGAAGGAAAATCCAAAGACTTTCAAAGGCTCATTAGATATCAAATAGTCCCTATAAAACTGGCTACGGTATAAATTAATCAAAATTACATGTTTTAATATCCTTTCAAATGCAGTGTTTTGTATTTTTAGGTGTCTATTGAACCTTCAGAATGAAACAGAGAAAATGGAATAAGAAAGTAGATGATAATGATAAAGTGTGTCCAGCCTTGGAGGAGTCAAAGTGATATTTTTTAAAAAGAAAACTTCATAAGGAAAGTAGAAAGCGTGTTGTGAAAAAAATCACAGAACATTCTAGTAGACTTCTACTGCTCAGTTCTCAGAAGAACAGAGACCACACCCCTGCTGAAGGCCAAGCTAACCACCAGAAGTCCAGCCCCCAACTTAGACAGAGACTCTTACTACCTATCAGAAATCCAGTCTACAATGACCAGAAAATAAAAGATAAACAGAAACCAAAGAACAAAACACCCATCCAAAAAAGACAAATTCAGAAATTAGCACCCAGACCTATAATAATTCCAAATCCAGATGCCCATATGTCAGTGTTAAGAGTATAATCAACAAGAGCCAGGACAATAAGTCATCATGAGAGCCCAGCTACCCTATGACACCAAGACCTCCAATGCTACTAAAGCACAAGAAAACAACTTAAAACCAACTTTAAGAAGATGATAGAGGTCCTTAAAGAGGAAATGAAAAACTTTCCTTACAGAAAACAAGAAAAAGACAAACAGAAAATAGAAATAGAAGCAATAAAGAAAACGCAAACTAGGGAATTCTGGAAATGGAAAATCTGGGTAAGTGAACAGGAACTACATACGCAAGAATCACCAACAGAATACAAGGAAGGGAGAATCTCAGGTGTTGAAGATATAATAGAAGAAATAGATTCACCAGTTAAAGAAAATGTTAAGCCATCTAAAAGAATTTTTAAAAATCATTTAGGAAATCTGGGACACTATGAAAAGACCAAACCTATGAATAGTGAAAATAGAAGAAGAATCCCAAATCAAAAACCCTGATAATAAATTTAACAAAATCACAGAAGAAAACTTTTCTAACCTAAAGAAATACATGTCTATAAAGGTATAAGACAGTTACAGAACATCAAATAGATTGGACCAGAAAAGAAAGTCCCATCTCAAGCCCTAGTGAGGACCCAGCAATTGATGATGTAGCAAGAACAGACCTTAACCCAGACCAATGACACACTGCAATAAACACTTGAATGTAACAATATATAGACTAAAGGACTGTGTGACTCACTGAGTCACATTACATCTTCCACAATGAAATTTTTCTTTTCTCGTTTTTTTAATTTAATCTTGTTTATCCTGAGGGGAGTTGTTAAAAGAGTGAAGGATAAATGGGAAAGGACAGGAAGATGAGAAGGATCAAGATGCATGATGTGAAACCCTCAAAGAATCAATAAAAAGTTAAATTTGAAAAAAATAAAATCTCTTCTTCACATAATAATCAAAACACTAAGCATACAAAACAAAGAACATTAAAAACTTTATGGGAAAAGGCCAAGTAACATATAATGACAGACCTAGAAAAATAACACCAACTCTTTTAGAGAGAACTCAAAAAGCAGAAAGGCCAGAACAGATGTCTTAAAGACTCTAAGAAAACATGGATGCCAGCCCAAACTACTATTCCCAGCAAAACTTTCAATCATGATAGATGGAGAGAACAAGATGCTTCATGACAAAGACAAATTTAAACAATATCTAACCACAAATCTAGCCCTACAGAACGTACTAGAAGGAAAGGGAAACTCCAAACCAAGGAAGTTAGCTGCACCCATGAAAAAACAGGCAATAAATAATCTTACACCAGCAAAACCCAAAAAAAGACACAAAAACAACATTACAGAAATTAACAGTCATTGGTCAAATAATATCTCTCAGTATTAATGGACTAAATTCCCCAATAAGGGAGACAGGCTAAAAGAATGAACATGAAAACAGGATCCATCCTACCGCTGCATAAACATCAAAGGTAGATATTACCTCAGAATAAAGATTTGGGAAGTGGACCCAAAAGCAAGCTTGTGCAGCTCTTCTTCTAATATCTAACAAAATAGACTTCAAACCAAAGTTAATCAAAAGATGGGGAGAAGAAAATTTCATACTCATCAAAGAGAAATTTCATTAAGATGGCATTTCCAGTATTAACATTTAATCCCAAAAGGAAGGACAACCACATTTGTACCATATCAGACCACCAGAGATTAAAGATAGATATCAACAATGACAGAAACAATAGAAAGCCTACAACTCATGGAAACTGAACAACCACTGTGTCAAGTTGGAAATAAAGAAAACCTTCGTAGAATTCATTGAAAATAATGCACAACCTACGCAAAGTTATGGGACAGAATGAAAGTGGTGCTAAGAGAAATGGTCATAGCACTGAGTGCTTTCATAAAGAAATTGTTGAGATCTCATACTAGCAACTTAACAGCATACCTGAAAGCTCTAGAACAAAACTAGGCAAACATACTCTAGAAGAGTAGATGGCAAGAAATAATCAAACTCAGGGCTGAAATCAACAAAATAGAAACAAAGAGAACAATACAAGAATCCATGAAACTAAGAGTTGTTTTTTTTTAAAAAAAAATCAACAAAAGATAAAGAGAACACCCAAATTAACAAAATCAGAAACAAGAAGGGGGACATAACAACAGACACAGAGGAAATCCAAAGAATCATTAGGTCATACTCCAAAAACCTGTACTCCACAAAATTAGAAAATCTAAAAGAAATGGACAGCTTTCTTGATATATACCACTTACCAAAGCTAAATAAAGATAACATACAAACAAAGTGAATAGACCTTTAACCTCTAAGGAAGTAGAAGCAGTCATTAAAAGTCTGCCAGCCAAAAAATAAAAATAAATAAATAAAAAATAAAAATAAAAACCAGGGTCGGGTCAGACACAGACAGTTTTAGTGAAGACTACTACTAGATTTTCAAAGAGGACCTAATGTTAATGCTCCACAAATTGCTCTATAAAATATAAAGAGAAGGAAAATTGCCAAATTAATTTATGAGACCACAGTTACCCTGATACCCAAACCACATAAAGATTCAACAAAGAAAGAAAACTACAGACCAATTTTCATCTTGAACTTTGATGCAAAAACACTCAATAAAATACTTACAAACTGAATCCAAGAATACATCAAAAATATCATCCACTAATATCAAGTAGGCTTTATACCAGAGATGTGGGAATGGTTCATTATAAGAAAATCTGTCAATGTAATCCAGCATTTAAACAAACTGAAAGAAAAAAAAACACATGATCTTCGCTTTCAATGCTGATAAAGCCTTTAACAATTCAACAACTCTTCATGATAAAAATCTTGGAAAGAGTAGGGATATGAAGGACATACTTAAACATAATAAAGGAGGTTTACAGAAAGCCAACAGCCAACATCAAATTAAATGGAGAGAAACTCAAAGCAATCCCACTGAAATCAGGAACAAGTCAAGGTTGTCCACTCTCTCCATATCTGTTCGATATAGTACTTGAAGTTCTAGTTAGAAAAAAAGAAGTAAAGTAGATCAAGGAGATTCAAACTGGAAAGAAAAAAATTAGTTTCTCTATTTGCAATGATATGTTGTCCTATGATCTCCATATGCACCCCGTCAGTAAAATAAATCACAGAACAGTAGAAGAGGTAAAGTAGAAGGCTTGAGCAATGAGAGACTTTTGTCCACTTTGAAGCCCAGCTCACACACATTCTCACACCCACCCACACACAATCACATTTTTCTTCCTTCCAAACTCACTTCTGCTTTAAATGAGTCTTCACTGTGAAAATTAATTATGAAAAAGCATCTAACCTGGAATCCAGAGAACACAAATTCTAATCCTCAGGGTATAAGTGACTAACTAGATGTGGCTTTCAGAAAGCTGTATAAATTTCTTTCATTCGGTCTCTATACCAAAAGATGATAGGCTTCTGAGCAAGAAAGAGCTTGCCTCCTACAAACAAAAGGAAGATGACTGGAAGAGATTCAAACAAAAATTACGTTTTTATTAAATATAGCTATATGTACTTTTATTTGTAAGTTTTTAATAATGAAGTTTATCAATTTATTAAAATATTTGCAACAAAAGAGAAAATGAGAACCAGATACAAGAAGGAAGATCAAAGCTTATTTGATTCATCTATATTCCTGGCCTTGTGAATGCTCCCCATGGAGCCCACTGACTCAGGCATTAGATTCACCCTTAACAGGTCTATTTCCACTAGAAACAGGTAGACTGATACCTCAGGTATATCACTCCCAGAAAAGCATCTGCTACTCATCTGAATTACCACCAATGTCCCTGCAGTCTTTTCTGCTGGCATTCCACCCAGATCCTAGCTGTTATAACAACTTCCTGCTGTTTTGGAGGTGATATTGGGTGATAATTATAATTACAGTGTTGCTGATGGTGCTGATGTTGCTGGTAATGATGATGGTGGTGGTAGTGATGCTGGTGGTGATGGTGATGATGGTGGTGGTGGTGGTGATGTTGATAGTGATGGTGGTGGTAGTGGTGTTGGTGATAGCAATAAGAACAGCAGTTACAACCAATAACTATGGTAACCAGAAGAAGAAAGAGAAAGGGACTGAAAAAAAGAAAGAAAGAATATGTGAAAGACAAAGAAGCACAGTGAAAATATCTGCTGGCTTCCAATAGCTCTGCTGATCTCTTTGTTTCTTCTTTCTTTCAACAAACTATTAGGGCATGCCTTCTCCCAGATTGTTCATGGTGCTGTTAAAGATGAACAAGAGTTCCCTCCTCCAGGGAATGGTGTGGATGGTGATTACTAGAAGAGGTACTTCTTAACACCTAAAAGTGATAAAGTAAGGAGACACGAGGTTATAAGAGAGACACAGTTTATGTAGAAGGATGACGTGATGAACGATGATCACAGAAGTCTTCACATCTGTGAGTTACAAATAAGAAAGTATTCAACATCAGCAGGATTGTAGAAACAAGCTGTTAGTGTATTGCTAGACACAAGACAAGAAACACTGATAGTATAGTTAAGGAGATGGAAGGGTTAACCTGGACTGAGTCATCCAATGGCAGAGATCCTATCAGGTAGGTAGGGAGTCAGGAGACAATTGCCACCAATACCCACCAAAGAGAGCAGCCAGACTCTGCAACATGACTACAGAAAGTCCCTCTGTCCTCACTGTCCAGCTTGCTAACAGAGTGACTTTTCACTTCTGTCTTCCACCCCCTACAGAGAAGAAGACAGATTGACAGGACTTTGTGGCCAGTTCAGTGCTGAGATTTTGGTCTGGTTTGAACCTGTGCAGGTCTTGTGAGGGCTGTCACAATCCAAAGAATATAATCAAAATGTTGTATGAAAATTTTTCAAATAAAATTAATATATTGTAATGATATTTCATTTGTACTTTAATAATGAAGAACAGAATGCAAAATGGCCACCGTAGTCAGCAATACAGGCCAGGCAGTTGTGACACACACCTTTAATCCCAGCAACCACACTAGTCAACCATACAGTCTAAGCAGTGGTAGTGTATGCCTTTAATCACAGCACTAGAGAAGAATATAAAACAGGATGAGACAATAACTTGCTATGTTTTTTTTTTAATTTATTTATTTATTAAAGATTTCTGCCTCCTCCCTGCCACTATGTTATGTTTTTAATCTGAAGATTTCAAAAAGGTAAGAGCTCTCTAGTGGAATGGCTGCTTTTGCCTTTCTGATCTTCAGGTTGAACCCCAATATCTGTCTCTGGGTTTTTATTATTTGTGCCACAGTGAATGAATTCATTAAAATTGTTTTTAAAGAAAAAGTAGGGTTTGGAATTTTAAACAATTCTCCCAGCTTCTCTGGGTCAACAAAGATAAATGTCTCAATAAAGATACATGTCTATCTAAGGCTAAAGCTTTTGCTCTAGCTGCCACATGATGCTGTCTTCAAATGATTGACATAGAACTCTCCCCAGAGTCCCTGCTCTACTAGTGCAAAAAGTACAAGGAACTACATTTCCTTTTCTCAAGAATCTCAGTCAATAGGAGGAAATGAATATACAAGTGTCTGCTAAAATGTGACATGTTTTATCTCCAACTACATTCTAATACATTCACCATAGAACTGAAAAAAATCCTAAAATTTGTATGGAAACACAGAAGACCCCAGAGATATTTCATCTCAGTTGTCAGCTTGATGGAATTTAGAATCACGCTGGAAACACAGAGCAGAAAGATATGAAAAATATGTATTGTTTGGTGAGGAAAGAGTGTGTTTAGCTGACTGGCGAGGCAAGTTTGAAAGCAGCTGTAATTATTAAAGAGATTAGCACCATGGAAAAGAAACCTGATACATTTGCCTTGCAAAAACAGGGGAGGAGTCCTAAGGGCAAGACCCCACCCATTGAAGGCTCTCTATCTGAGAAAAATGCAAATAAATTCGAAAGGAGACAACTTCGACTGAGCAGATGGTTAGTGCTGTTCCCAGTCTCTGGAAAGCCAAGGGCTGGGGAACTTTAACTACCAAAATACCCCTGCTTGTCAACTTGATGCCAAAGCACTTCACTTTCATTTTTTTCCAATTGGGTTTTAATTTTTATCTTTTATTGAAAATGGATTTTTCCCTCATATCCCTGATAATGGAATCCTCTCCCACTACTCCACCCAGTTCTTCCCTACCTCCCCAACCATCCAGATTCATCCCCTTTCTGTCTCTCATTAGAAAATAAACAGGCCTCTAAGAGATACTAATATAAAAATAAAATATCAGATAAAACAATACTAACACCTCGGAATAGGACAAAATAAACAAAGAGAAGGGGAAGGTATGAGAAACACAGATGCAGAAACCCACTTATTTTCACCCTCAGGAATCCCAGGAAAACACAAAACCAGAAGCCGTGATACATACACAAAGGACCCAAAGGATTAAAAAGAGAGAGAGAGCATGCGCGAAATAAATAAATAAATAGGTTTTTTAATATTAAAAAAGTTCTGACAAGGACACCATTGAGTTTATTCTCTGTTGACCATCTATTGCTGGGCATGCAGCCTACCCTTAAGAGGAGTTCATTTCCCCAGTGACACTCCTTTGAGAAAATGAAATTTTCATTTGCAAGAGGTTATCAATTGGAGATTTCTTCTGAGTTAGGTCTGGGGGCATACTGAAGGCAAATATACTGAAGGTGATGTAACTGTGATCCCAGAGGGTCCAAGCTCCATCCCAAGCTAGAAGCAAAACTTGGGACCATCACCCAGTTCTTCAGATAAGGAAGATGCAGGATTGAGAAAGTCACAGAATCTTGAACCATGGTTTTAGGGAGTCATTGAGACCAGATAATATGTGGAAGGGTCAAAGGTCCTGCAAGAAGGCCACGAGAGGCCAGAACACAAAGCTATGAAAGTGAAAACTAAGCTACAATCCTGACTGGAGAGACGACAGGATAAGGGGATGTCTGTTGCAGCAAGAAGCAAGAAAGGAGTAAGAGACCATGTATGATGATGGTGGCAAAGCTAGAAATAAGGGGCTACCCAAACCTTTTGGAACCCAGATAATTCCACTACAATCCCTAGATCCCAGAAGTAGGGATGAAGGATTTGGTATTTTCCCTGTTAAGTTTTAGTCTTGCCTTGATTGATTATTACTTAATATGTTTCAATTCTTCCTTTTTGAAATGAGAATTTCCATTCTATGCCACTGTCCTTTGGAAGTATGTTTTTATTATGTATATATACATTTAAAAAATTATTATATTATATTTACATAATATATTTCTTACATCTTTCACAGTTAAGATATTGCCCTAGGTCTCAAATGAGTCTTGGACTTTTAAACAGATGAAACTGTTAGAACTACGGAACCATTGAAGTTGGACTTAATGCATTTTGCACTATTGAATGGTCATCAGCCTGCGGGGATAAAGATTGGAAGGTCATATTTAAAAGTGATATGTTTGGGTGTCAAGTTGACAAATGGGAGAGTTACGGTAGCTACTCTTGATTATCAACTAGATGGGATTGATAAATACAACAGAAGCAAATCTCTGGGCTCATCTGTAAGGGATATTCTAGAGTAGATTAATCAAGGTGGAAAATGTGGATGACATCAGTCCATGAGCCAAAGTACCTGGTTGAATAAATGGAAGAAAGAAGCTGAGAACATTCCTGAATCCAGACTCAAGAGGCCTAACTGAACCGTGCTCCTGCCTCATGCTGTCCCTGCCACGATGGGATGGGATCTCAAACTGTATATAAATCTGCTGCAGTAAATCTTTTCTCCTTCACATTGCTTTCGTCAAGTATTTTGTGAAAGTCATGAAAGAAATAATACAACCTTGAATAGAGAGAGCAATCCTAAGCAGAAAGAACAGCTCTAGAGGAATCATAATACTTGGCCTCAAATTATACTCTACAGCCATATGGGCAAAGATGCCATGGCATTGACACAGAAACAAACATTCAGACCAATAGAATAGAACAGAAGAGCCAGAAATGAACTCATATAGCTATACCTGATGAATCTGTGACAAACATATAAAAAATATACAGTGGAGGGTTGGTGAAACAACTCAGCTAATAAAGACTCCTGTCACCAAGCCTGCCAACCTGAGTTTAATCCCTGAGACCCACAGGTGGAAGAAGAGAATTGAAGAATCACACAAACTGTCGTCTGACCTCCACATGCACAGGATGGTATATCCACACATGTGTCCATGCACACATACACACAAAATAAATAAAAATGTGATTGAAAGATATACATTAAAATATATATATACACACACAATCATTATATATACATATATATATATATATATATATATATATGAAAACACACACCTTGGGGAATAGGACATCCTCTTCATCTGTGATGCTTAGCAAACTAAATACCCCTATGCAGAAAATTGAAATTATACCTATGGCTCTGGCTGTATAAAATTAATTTTTTCACACACACACAAAAATTAAACCTGCATATAAGACCTGAACTCTTGGAATTGCTAGAGGAAAAATGCAGAGAATTTCATTATTTCATTATATAGGCATAGGTGGAACCTTCTGGAAAGAACTCAGATAGCATACAAAGTAACTCCAAGAACTGACAAATTAAAAAGCTTCTGAATAGCAAAGGGAACTATCAGGAGACTGAAGAAATAGTATACAGCAGAGAGGACAATCTCTGTCAAATACACATCAGGCCAGGAGTTAGTGTCTAGAATGTACAAAGAACACACTGTGGATATTAAACACCTTCCAGTCAATGCATGGAGAAACAAACGGAATAGGTAGTTTTGAAAATGAAAAAGTACAAACAAACAATAAATATTTTTTAAGTGTTCAACATCCTTAGCCATTTGGAAAATGAACATTAAAACCATTTTGATATTCCATGTCACCCCTGTCAGAATGGATGTGGTAAGAAGAAATTCTTCTTCACTGCTTGTTAAAACATAAACTGTTACATACTGAAGCATCTCAGAAAACTAAAACTTGGCTACCAGGTAGTAGATCAGCCTACTCCGAGGTTACCCAAAAGATTCTAAATCCTACAGGAGAAATACTTGCACATCCATGTTTATTGTTGTACTACCCACGCCTGCTAAGAAAGGGAGCCAGCCTAGGTACCCACCAACAGATGAGTGGATAAAGAAAGATGATGTGCAGAGACAATGGAATTCTCTTCAGTCGGAAAGAAAAGTGAAGTCATGGATTTTGCAAGAAAATGGATGGACCTGGAAATCATTATACTAATCAAAATAAGCCAGACTCAGAAAGCCAAATACCACACTTTAATGTGTGTGTGTGTGTGAGCGAGTGTGCATGTGGGGTGTGTGTGTGTGTGTGTGTGTGTGTGTGTGTGTGTGTGTGTGTAGATCTAAAACTAAAAAGAGATCATGACAAAGGGAGAAGAGACAACGGGGGTGCCAGAGAGTATTTTTGACCTAAAAGTCGAAAAGGATGATTGACAGGAACCAACAAGGAGATACAGGCAGACAAGGAAGACAAGTGGGGGGTGGGCTGATAAGAACAAAGTATGTATAACAAATGCCATAATTAAGCCTAATACTTTGTATATTAATTTTAAAAAGGGATGAAAATATCAGAAAAGCTACAGCATCGTGGATTGTGTAAGATGTATAGATAATGTAGTACTCAGGCAACCAGCAAAAATATGTGTACAAAATACTGTAGATCTAATCTACATGGGAAGTAGAAAAAGACAAGATCTCCTGAGTAAATTCGGAGCTTGGGAACCTTGGGAGAGGGTTGAAGGGGACAGGAGAGGCAGGCAGGAGAGCATAGAAAAATGTAGAGCTGAATAAAAATCAATAAAAAAAATACTATAGACAATTCAAAATGTTTTCTAGTTCAAGTAGCCCCCAGAAAGTCAGGGAAAATAAACAGTAAAGGGAGAATTACAAAGACTAATCAAGAATAAAATGATATACTGAAGTCCTAATATATCAATAACTGTATGAAATACAAATAGCTAGAATATATCAAAGCAGATGATAGATGATAGATAGATAGATAGATAGATGATAGATAGATAGATAGATAGATAGATAGATAGATAGATAGATAGATAGATAGATAGATAGATCTGACTGATGACCAAACTAACAGGGACTATTTGGGTGCCTGTTGAGGACCAGTGAAAGCACAGAACATGGGTGGGAAGGGTATAGATGGTATAAAATTGTGGGAAGGATATAGGGCTGGTAAGTATAAACACACATATATATGAAATTCCATATGGAGCCCATTATTTTGTGTGCTAACTAAAACATTAGTTAAAATACAACAATTCTAAAATGTGGCATGCTTAAAATAAGTTCTACAATACTCCTGTATTGCTGGTGGGCCTACTAACTTGTACAGCCACTTTGGATGTCAATGTGGCAATTTCTCAGAAAATTAGGAAACAGCTTTCCTCAAGATCCAGCAACACCGCTTTTGGGTATATATCCAAAGGATGCTCAATTGTACCACAAGGACATGTGCTTAACTATGTTCAGAGCAGCATTGTTAGTCATATCCAGGACCTGGAAACAACCTAAATGCCCTTCAACCAAAGAATGGATAAGGAAAATGTAGGAGGAGGGACTGTTTGTTCAATCCAGCTGGCTGTCTAGCTTAACTCCAAAATAACCAAACAGAAATTGTATTCATTAAAACATTGCTTGGCCCATTAGCTCTAACTTCTTATTGGCTAACGTTTATATTAATTTAACCCATTTCTATTAATTTGTATATCGCTACGTGGCTGTGGCTTACTGAGTAAAATTTCCAGCATCTATCTCCTGCAGCTCCATGGCTTCTTCCTAACTCTACCTCCTTTCTCTCAGCATGCCATTTAGTTTTCTCCAGATACCTAAGTTCTGTCCTACCAACAGGCCAAGGAAATTTGTTTACTCATTAACCAATGAAAACAACACATAGACAGAAGGACCTCCCACCCCAGAAAAATGTGATACATTTACACTATAAAGTACTACACAGCAGAAAAAATAATGACATCTTGAGATTTACAGGCAAATGAATGAATCTAGAAAACATCATACTGAGTGAGGTAACTCAGACCCAGAAAGACAAACATCATATGTGCTTACTAATAAGTGGTTTTTAGATATAAAGCAGAGAAAACCAGCCTACAATTCACAATCCCAGAGAACCTAGACAATAATGAGGACTCTAAGAGAGATATACATGGATCCAATGTACATGGGAAGTAGAAAAAGACAAAATCTTCTGAGTAAATTGGGGATCATGGGAAAGGGTAGATGGGGAGGAGAGAAAAGAGGAAGAGAGCAAAGAAAAATGTATAGCTCAATAAAATCAGTAAATAATGAAAAAATAAGTGCCACAAAAATAAAATATATATTACAATCTGCGACAGTCTTACAATACAGAAAAGGGACAGATGGGGGAAGAGAGAGCAAACTGCGGGTAGAATACAATACTGAAATCAACTTTAACGAATAGATGGGCTTCAAGTATACCTTGAATGACAATTGTCTCCCGCATTCATGTATGAGGGGAGAAAGCTATGTAGTAGGAAAACCCTTGCCAACCAACACATCTTTGCATAAAGTCCCAGGCTGTTGACTTCAAGATTAGCCCAGCTGGAGGCTTGTTTTGGGGTCCAAACCCTCTCATCTTTGCTCTGCTCACTTTGAGCAGCACCACGCACACACATCAGTTAATTTGGTAATGCCTTTGTCTGACGCTACCTGCTGGCCCTTCATCCCTTTGAAGGCATGCCTCTCTACGAGCTGCTGTAGGCAGAAGTACCTTATGAATGCCAGCATCACCGTTTGTAAAGTAATGTTCTCTCGTTTCAAATGGTCGTTTCCCTCATTCCGCAGAATCCTGTTGGTTATTTATTAATGGCTAACACTTATTATCTCCCCCAGCTACTTCTGGAAGCATGATGAGTACAATGGCAAGAACCTGCCTCAAATGTGATCAAGAACTAAATTTTGTTTTCTTTCCAGGCCTCTCTTCTAATCTTATTGTGCTGCATGGGGCTGTCCTAGGAAACTCTTTTCTTCCTTATAGGAGAGGAAATCTCTATGGAAATATGTTGACCGATAACTTATTCATGGATAGCCATCACTTTAAGCTGTATAAAAGGAATTGCTGATTGGGAGGCATTTGTGTCATCAAATTCTATTGCTTGGCAATTTTGCCGATAATTTCTTACACTTTTTGAAACTCATTTCATGTATCAGAGCCAGATTAATTTCCTATAACTCTGCCTTTATGTAACATCCCTCCCTAAATAGTTCCCTACGGCCACCATATCTCATCTAAATTCCTCCTTATTACCTTGATGATAATATCTATCAAACGCCTTGACTCTATCCTAAACTCAAACTCACTGCTACAGTCAGCAAGACGTCTGCTGGGAAGTATCTTCACTTCACCCTGCACCACCTCACACCCACCTTCAGACACAGCTCCTTTAGTCAACGCAAAATCCATTAAACTCTCTGCTATGGTCAGGCAACGTGGGGGACCCCTGAACATTTGAGGCCAGATTTTGTTTCTCAATACCTTTAGTAGTCAAACTGAAACATGAAGATAAATACTTCCCAGAATATAAAAGTCCTCAAAAATTAACAGATGTAAGCCTGGTATAGTGTCCAAACTGAGTTTAATGCTTTAAGTACCCTTTGCCTTTTTCTTTATCCCATGGCATCCACTTTGAATATCTTATTCTAGTACCATCTTATCCATAACAAACAAGGTCTGTCTCCAACTCATCCTTTTCTGCCCTTAATTTATAGCATAAGAATAATCTGCAATACAGAAACCCCTGAATGATACACTGCCCTGTGCTATTCTTGGTACATCCAGGCATGTTCTTGAATTATACTGCGTACATGAAGGGCAAGGCGGTAGTCTCCTTGCTCTCCTCACTTGCTTAGGGTAGCATAGTGGGTAACTGCCATAGGTGTCACGCTTTATCTAACTTACAGTATAAATGCTCAAGGATCAGCTTTCCTTCATTTCTTAAAGCCTGGGAAAGTGATAGTGAACTAAATGAAATCTTTAGAGGCAAAGACTTCAGCTTTAAATACTGAGCTCTAAGACACGATCACACCTCTAGTAAAAAGACTCCTTTGATTTGGAATTGTTTTGTTTAAGTGATCTGCTTCCTTTGCTCATTTAACAATGGCATGCAGGGGACCTACTATGGTCTAGGGCACTGGTATTTTCTTCCCAAGGTGAACAAAACATATTCCTAAGAGAACTTCTATTCTGAAGAATTCTTCCAGGGTGACAAAATCCTAGACTATGTCCTTCAAGGGTTCCCTGGTGTACTGGAGCCCCTGGATATGATCCACAGAATGTCATTATAGGAATCTTTAACCAATAACATATATTTCGTCATTTGTAGCTTCTTTCTTTTGCTTATGAGGCCTTTGATGTGAGATGCAACGCAATGTCTACCGCTCAGCTTTGACAGAGCAACAGACAGAAGAGATCTGTAGAAAGGGCCACTGTCATTAGTGTCCAACATGTTTCATGAGTTTTGCTGAGAAACATGAGCTTTAGAGTCCACCACTATTGCCCATCGCCTTTTATTCCAATTCTGGTACATGATGAGGTGGCTGTGGCCCCCGCACTCACCAGCAAGCTCTTTAATAAGTCACATAGCACTTCCATTCAGGAATCAAGGCGGAACACCCAGATCACAGGCCGGGTTCCCCAATGACTTTCACCAGGGCCCCATATTTTCCATTCTGCCTGGTGAAAATTCATTTCTCCTACAAGAAAATAAACTAAATACATTTCTCACTGCCAGCAACTCCCATGGAAATCTGGAAAGAGGGTAAAGAATTAAGGAGACAGAATATAAATTTTTACCTCCATCTTGAAACAGACTGATACCATATTGCTCAAGAGAATGTGACGTGTCAAATGATGTTGAAATAAAATTTGAAAGCATTGGGCTTGGGATGCAACACAGTGGTCCACTTATCTGGCATGTGTTAGACCCAGTAGAAAATAAAATGAAAGGCATAACTCATTTATTGACAACCAGGAAAAAAAAATCATCCCTAGTCCCAGAATACCATTATACTTAAACAACAATAAAAAGATACATATGCAAAAACACATGGCCAATGAAATTCCCACAGTACAAGACAGGAGAAGCCCGTGATTGACAGGCATTCTTCAGCGTTTTGCATTGTAGTAACAAAGGGTCAGATCTCTGGAGAAGTCTTGACAAAGGATTTCAGTGACCTCACAATACATTTTATGTCCCTGCTCAGAATGTTTAATGTTCACAATTATGTGTCAGGCCTGAAAGTTTCAGAACACCAAGCAAACTGCCCTCCCGTGAAAGGCAAGCAGCAGAATACACGAAAGTGGGATTCTACTGCCCTCTGCTGGATATATGGCAAAGCTCTGTTTCTGAGTTTTGAGATAACACTATTGTACATAGTGTTTTTGTGTACCCAATGCTAGGACCAAGGCACATGAACTTACCTAACCTTGTGGCATTTTGGACAATCCAGTTCTCAATTTACGCTTCTTTCGAGAAAATTATCATTTAAGTAAAAAGGCGATTTTAAAACTTTGTTTATTCCTTTTAAGTAGTCTTTAGATATTCAATATAAATTATCAATGTGCAAAATATGTATTAATGTTCATTTGTAATATAGACATTAAGACACCAGAAGAGCAATCCCTGCTTTGGATAGGTCAGCAACATTACAGAAACCAACCCTTAGGTATTTTATTTATAAATTTGGTTTTGAAGCCAATATTGCTTTAAATGTGCACTCTAAGTATAAATTGCATTGTAGGTGGATTAATCTACAAATCAATTTGTATTTGTGACCGTTCCTACACAGTGCCAACTGCCTGTACACATAATCTGCATCCCTGCCAAGAATGGCCTCCTACATTCAAAAGCAGTAAAAATTGAACTCTTGTGGGCAATTTCCAGTCATAATGGCCACTGATAATCACCAGCTTCACCCAAACCCAGATGAGAGGTGCACTTCCTGAACGCCTCTGAGCACGCCAGCATTGCTCACACACCCTCCCAGCACTCACACACACAATGTATACAGTGTATAGTTGTCTGCACTAAGGCAAGCCTCAGCATGCACATGTAGAAAAGACTGTCCATGCTGGCGCTCTCTCTCTCTCTCTCTCTCTCTCTCTCTCTCTCTCTCTCTCTCTTTCTCTCCCTCCCTCCCTCTCTCCCTCCCTCCCTCCTCAGACACACACACACACACACACATATACAGTGGTTCAAGATATAAAATTGTGACCTAAACTCTGCCAAGGTTTCAACATAATTCTTAGATAGAGTAAAGACAGTTAAAGAGAAAACATTTTCAACTTCACCCCGGACAGAGCCACTGACATATCCATGACCTGGGACAAATCATGACCTTTCACGTCTCTTCAGAGAGGACATCTGTAAAATGAGAATCATATTAGTCTTACTGGGATTGCTTCACAGGCATTCAAATACATTGTGTATATCTGCATATTCTTGGTGGTAAAAAATAAGATATTCAGATTAGTGTTTTCTCAATTAGTGTTTTACATTATAGAGCTCCAACTCCAGAAACAGACAGAACCATCTGCACACTCTTGTGTGATTCCAGAAACAGTTGGACCACCAGCACACCCCTGTGCAACTCCAGAAACAGACAGTGCTATCTGCACAGTCCTGTGCAACTCCAAAAGAAGACAGAACCATCTGCACACCCCTGCACAATTCTAGAAACAGGCAGGACCACCTGCACACCGCTGTGCAACTCCAGAAACAGTGTCATCTGCACATCTCTGTGAAATTCCAGAAACAGACAGTACCATCTGCACAGCTCTGCGCAACTCCAGAAACAGACAGTACCATCTGCAAAGCTCTGTACAACTCCAGAAACAGTATCATCTGCACAGCCCTGTGCAACTCCAGAAACAGTGTCATCTGCACATCTCTGTGAAATTCCAGAAACAGACAGTACCATCTGCACAACTCTATGCAACTCCAGAAACAGACAGTACCATCTGCAAAGCTCTGTACAACTCCAGAAACAGTATCATCTGCACAGCCCTGTGCAACTCCAGAAACAGTATCATCTGCACAACCCTGTGCAACTCCAGAAACAGTATTATCTGCACAATCCTGGGCAACTCCAGAGACAGTACCATCTGCACAGCTCTGTGCAACTCCAGAAGTAGACAGTACCAATCTACACACCCCTACATGATTCCAGAAACAGACAGTACTATCTGTACACTCCTGTGCAAGTCCAGGCCCAAATTCCTCAGTTATTCTGAGCTCTACGTTAGTCTCCTTTAGAGTACATCCTCCATAAATGTTCATTACTCTTTCCTCAATTACCATGAAACCTCATGTGTTCTTCGTGCTTTATAGGACTGAAATCCAGCTAGGAAGAGGAATTGACTTCCTTCTAAGATCTCTCAAGTTCTATACTTGGAAAATGTTTCTACGGACTTTTCAAAGTGTCAGAAGACAGAGAAAACAGAGTAAGAGTCTGCTGTGTGTGCCCATCGCCATTATAGCAGCTGAAAGGTCTTGTTCCATCCCCTTCCTTCAGAAACAAACCTTGCCAAGTGGATTCACCCAACAGCAGAGACCAGGACCCCAGCCCAGGAGGCTCTGAACGACATAATAAGGCGTGCGGACCCACTCATAGCTGTGCTCTTCCTAGAGATCTGCTTCCACGGGATCGGTAGGTTGTACATTCCCCAGATCCTCCAAAGAGGATGCCGATCAGAGCTATCACCTTCTCTCTTTATCACAAGAGGGGCTGCGTGTTCTCTGAGTGAGACAAACCCACAGTGTTCAGTGTAGTCATAAAATTCTGCAGGATTCATGTTTTGCATCGAGACTAGGAATATATCATCAGAAGTTGCAGCTGAGCGCATTAGTGTAAAACTAGCTAAATAAATTAAACCACGACGTCTAAAAAAGAGAACCGCCTTTGGCAGCCTTGTGAAGGGGTGCTGTTTAACCACAGCAATCGTCGGTCTCCTGGCACCTCTGGCTCTACATTTCCCTGTTTTACATGGGGGGGGGGGGTGTTCTGAAATATTGCCGACCCATTCATATTATAAGTTGCTATCTACCTCATTTTATTCTCTTCCGAATTTATATTACTATTTAAAGTCCTGCTAGGATCCATAATGTAATATTACTACAATTTAGTCCTTACAGGCATCCAGCATCCTCGGGGTCCCGTTGCCCAGAATATATTACAAAGATATTTCACTATAAACTTAGTTGTCTCCCAGAAATGAATACAAATAGCACCTTGTTTGATCTAATTAGAGCAGGATGGCGCTTTGGGCTGTCGCCCAGGCTTAATCACGGGTGACCTGTCATGAATTGTTTCTTCCTTATCTACTCTCCTACGAGGAACCCGCACACCCACACACCTTCTGCTTCCTAATTACTCCGGGTGGCGTGTTTGTTTGTCCTCTTGGGTGATTAGTTTAGCAGAATCCCTGCCTGGAGAATGATTTCCGGATTCAGCCGCGTTGATTTATTTACTCCCCCAGCGCCACAGTAGCAGCGCCAACCTTTTGCAAAAGAAAAAAAAATATTATCATCTTATCTTTGGTGTCAAACATGCGTGTGTGCACAAGTATGGATGAAGATATGTTGCCTCAAGAATTCTGAGAATATTTTTTTCTTTTTTTTTAAATTTATTTATTTATTAAGGATTTCTGCCTCCTCCCCGCCACCGCCTCCCATTTCCCTCCCCCTCCCCCATCAAGTCCCCCTCCCTCATCAGCTCGAAGAGCAATCAGGGTTCCCTGCCCTGTGGGAAGTCCAAGGACCGCCCACCTCCATCCAGGTCTAGTAAGGTGAGCATCCAAACTGCTTAGGCTCTCACAAAGCCAGCACGTGCAGTAGGATCAAAAACCCATTGCCATTGTTGGTGAATCCAAAGACAAACATATAGGCATCCTCCTGAATATTAACCTTCATCAGGCGATGAAAGGAGACAGAGACAGAGACCCACATTGGAGCACCGGACAGAAATCTGAGAATATTTTGTAACATCTTGTATCCATGTGCCTTCTGAAAAAAAATACTACTATAATACATGGCCCTTTTTTAGAAATAATGACTTCTCGCCGTAGCACTATCCAACCCCAGCACATTCAAATGCTAACCAAACATATGTCAAGATGAAATATCACCACCGAGGACAATACAAAAGCACTAAGCTAGACTTTCCTTTTATCCACCTGAGTTCACATGTACTAAGCATATTGTCTCCTTCCACTGTAAAGCAGAAAGCTCTCCTGATAAAGCATTTCAGAACAAAAGATGGTTATATATAAATAATTTATAGCCAGGACATCTTCCCACATGACTTACACTGCATATACATTTGGATATTGGTCGACATTCAACAAAGACTGGTTTTCCAGCTTCTGTTACACCCTCAAAGTAGGAAAATACAGACATTGTTAAAGAAGGTTTTTTAGAAGACAGTGACAATGACCCACTCTACCCAAAACCAATTCAAAAGTTCACCTTAGAGCAGCTAGGAGAGTGATTGTATTATATGGACAAGCCATGGGGTTTGATCTCCAGGCCCACATAAACAGGAAAGCTGTAATCCCAAGGCCAGAGAGACAGGGGCAGGAGGACCAGAGGTCAATGTTGCATTAAGCTATTTACAGAGCTCGAGGGCATCCACATGAGATCTTGTCAAAAGCACACACACACACACATACACACACACACACGATCACCTTTGGGGAAAAAAAATTCTTCTCTATTTCCTTTTGTTTTGTTCATGATTCTTGAATGGAAACCAAAACATCCCCTGCACCCAAAAGAGGTCCTTCTAATCAAACCACCACTGACCACTTTGGGGTACCCCCAGGGAGGATTATTAAAATATGAAATTTAACAGAAGAGCCAATTTGCCAAACAAAGATACATTTACATTCTGAATCATTTCTCCATAATACAAGAATCCTGAAAAGAAACTTCTGGGTGGCTTCACTGGGAAAGAAAGCGATCTTTTTTATTTTGCCTTTTCTTATTTTCAAATCCATCAGGCTTTAAACTTGCAACAGAGATGAGAGTTTGACAGGGTGACAGTAGAATGGATGAGTCTCTTTAACCTGCTCACCAAACAAGTATTAATTCCCATCCCCGCTTAAAAAAATCCTGACCTACTAAACATGCCCCTGAGAACGAATGGGGAAATTTCTCTTCCACTGGTGGCGCAATCAGAGGGCTAATGGCAGCTGCAAATCTCAGTATAGTTTACAGCAAGGGCCTCCAACTCTCTATTCAAGAGGGAAACTGAGAAATCTGAAGCCTGAAAACTGCACATTTTCCCGAGATTTGTCAACAAAAATCTAAGGTCTTGGTTAGAAAAGTAGAATATCTTTTTTTTTTTTTTGGTTTTTCGAGACAAGGTTTCTCTGTGGTTTTGGAGCCTGTCCTGGAACTAGCTCTTGTAGACCAGGCTGGTCTCAAACTCACAGAGATCCGCCTGCCTCTGCCTCCTGAGGGCTGGGATTAAAGGCGTGCGCCACCACCGCCCTGCAAAAGTAGAATATCTTATAGGCTAGTTATCAACTACTTATAATTTTGTATTATCTAGCAATAGCTTATAACTTGGGCTTTTATTTTACTAGAAATAGATAATATTTCTAGCTATCAATCCCTTCCTTTAAGCTAATAGTCTCACTTTCCCAGGTCCTTCATAGACTGCCTCAATATATTTGCCATTAGAAACTTTCTTTTTCTGTGATACAAACTAAACCCCACAATTTCAAAACTTAAGACAATCCTAATGCATTTTTTCAGTCACATCTGATGGCTGCACCCCTAAGTTATTCAGGAACTCAAGTGACAACACGCCCAACATTCCAACACAGGGTTCCACTGCCAAGTCAGGGGGAAAGGAAGCATAACCTCCACCTACCATCCCACACCTCAACACAGAATGGGCGCAAGTGAAGAGGATGTTCAGCTACAGCCGGGACAAATGCCATGGTTTCAACAGAACTAGAGTGGAAGCCATGGCAGAAGTGAATATATGCACCGTGAGAGAATGTTTCTAGAATACCTGGAAACCCTTTCTCTGAAGACCAAAAACTTCCTGCTAAACTCATTCAAAATCAGGTATACTCCAGCTTTGGAGAAAGGAATGACCAAAAGAGATCTGCCCCCTCCTATCCACTAAAATTGAAAGCTCCGCTGTCAAGATGGCTTGGTGGGTAAAAGAAATTACCGCAAAAACCAAGATGACTTGGACTCTATTCCCAGAAACCCACATGAAGGTGAAAGGCAAGAAACAACTCTACAAAATTATTCTTTGGCCTCCACATGCCTATCATGGCACAAGCACACACACACACACACACACACACACACACACACACACACACACACTAATGATATAATACAACCAAAAATCGAGAGAAAAGAATTAAAAGCCATGAATCAAACTGGTGGATATCCTTAAAGAAAATTAACATTTTTTATCAATGAAGCATTGGTGAGAGGATCTCCCTCTTTCGAAGAACAGTGAGCAGTGATCTAGGTCTAGGCCAAGCCTTTATTACCTCACGAAGCGTTCCTGTGTTTTAGCTTTGGTTATTAACAGCAGCCAGACCTGGTAACACATTCCTTTAATCCCAGAGATCTTGAAGGCTGAGGCAGGAGAATCACAAGTGTAAGGTCCAAAAGGATTACATAGTAAGTTCCAGGCCAGAAAGAGCTACACAATGAGGCTGTGTCTCAACCACACAAAGAGGATAGACAGACAGACAGACAGACAGATAAGCAGCCGATTATGAGACTTGTACATATTGAATTATAACCTTCCCACATTAACACTTCCAGAGAACAGCCTGGTAGGATATATTTGATCTTCTCCAAGGGGGGGATTTAAATTCCCATTCATTGTACTTTATACATCATCTCCATGAATCTAGTCTAATCTTTATTTTCTTACCTAATCACATGTAGCTTTAGATATGGCGTAATCTGTCTGATCTCACCCCACCCCACCCCAGCCCTGTGTATACCAGAGATTGCAAAAATTCATACTGCGAAATAATGGTTTTAGTTTAAGTATGTCTACCCCCTCAAGCAAATAACTTTGAGCAACTGGGGAAGTGTTTTAAACATTACCCACATTGCCCTAAAATTTGATGTGGGTTGCTACACTTTGACCACTGTCCTACACCTCTAAATCCAGACCACGTGTGACTGCTCACATCAATGCACCATGGTAGACTGGATCTGGATGACTTTCAGGGTGAGTCATATAATGCTATTCTACCTTAACTTAATTACTGAATGAAGCATGCTCATAGTCCTGGCCTGCCATATAGGAAAGAAAGCTACTCAAATCTCTCAAGCTGTGAGAAAAAGAAATCACATTGAGATGGACCAGGGCCACTTAGGGCAGTGGAGAGAACAAGTGGAAAACCCGGCAACTGTCTTTGTTAGGGTTACTACATAAGAGGCAGGGTAGAATGGCAAGTAATTCCAGTAAGAACTGAGCCAGTGTGAACTCCCTGGCTTTGGTGCATAACAGATTGGTGGTGGCGCACACCTTTAACCCCAGCACTTGGGAGGCAGAGGCATGTGGATCTCTGGGTGTGAGGACTGCCTGATCTACAGAGAAAGATCCAAGATACCCGGTGCCACAAAGAGAAACCTTGTCTCAAGAAAAAGCAAGAAAAAGAATGCAGAATGGTAACTCGGTCTCAAGCCCCCTGGATTGTTTGCTTTGAAGCAAAGGGCATGTGTGTATGCACCACTTTCACCATTCCTCAGATGATGTTTGTCATAGCCAGAACCTGGAAACAATCTAAATGCCCCTTGATTAAAGAATAGATAAGGAAAATGTGGTACATTTACACAATGGAATATTACACAGCAGAAAAAAAATAATGACATCTTGAAATTATGGGCAAATGGATGGCTCTAGAAAACATCATATTGAGTGAAATAAACCAGAGCCAGAAAGACATATATCATATGCACTCACTCATAAGTGCCTTTTAGACATAAACCAAAAAATTAAAAAAAAAGCCTACAATTCACAATCTCAGAGAACCTAGATAACAAAGAGGACCCTAAGCGAGACATACATGGATCTAATGTACTTGGGAAGTAGAAAAAGACAAGATCTCCTGAATAAATTGGGAGCATGGGGACCATGGGAGAGCGTAGAAGTGAAGGGGAGAGGCAGGAAGGGGAGCTCAATAGAAAGAATTTTTAAAGAAATCTACTTATGTATCCTAGTACCATGTATTTAATCAGAACATCAGAAAATAAACCTACCACAAACACACTACTACAGTTCCACAAGCTCCGGCGTAATTAACAAGTCACCATGCAATGTTGCTCGAGGAGTTACAAGGGACATTGGGAAGGAGCATGAAAGAAAGATTGAAAGCTGGGGGTAGAGCAGACTTTAAGAAAAATCTCGGAAAACTTCACACACTTACACACAGGTAATTTAAGGAATTTAAGGAATGTGAGCACAGAGGGTAACCATAGCAACTACCAATTTTAAACCCCATCCTATTCCTCACTAGATGAACAGAAATCCCCACACTAAAGGCCTAAAAGCAGAGGGTACTCACTCCCAAGCTTAAACCCTTCCCAGCTCAGCATTTACTGCCCTCCACCAAGTGTCTGTTGCCCCAAGCAAAAAATTACAAGGCACGTGAAGAGCTGAGAAAAAATAAATACACTCCCAGGACTCAAACAACCTGTGTGACAAGACTCAACTATGATGCAGATATTAGAAGTATCTGGTGGGGAATTTAGAGCAGCTATAGCCACGTGCTGAAATCCTTAGTAGAAGCGTCAGGCCATGTACAAGGTCAGATGTACAATTTCAGCATGAGACGGAAGCAAGTTCACATCCCAGAGGGGGAAAAACACAACAGAGATCAAGAATACATTCTAAACTGTCCGTCAGCTTCTTGCCACTGTGCGATAAATACTTGGAGCGAACAAATTAAAAGGGAAGAGTTCATCTTGTGGGTTCAGAGACTTTAATCCATCGTTACTAGGTTTCCTGGTCTCTGGGCCTCCATGAAGTGGACATCAGTTGCGGGAGTGTAGGGCATTGTGACGTCTGGGAAGCAAAACCACAAGAAGGATCCCAGGAAAAGATACCCCTTCAAGGGCGTATCCCTCAGTGACCTATTTCCCTAGCTAGGCCTCACCTCTGAGTGGCTCACTATGCTATCAACCCTTCAGCAGATTCGTTCATTAACGAGATCTTGATCCTCCTGACCCATCCACCTATTATTGGCCCTCATCTCTGAACACTGCTGTCAAAAGGACTGAGCATTCAACAGAGGAGACCCTAACCATTAGAAACTGCTTTGTCCTACTCAATACAACCCAGGAAGGAATCAGTGACATCAATAGAGTCAACAGAAATTCTGTAGGACAAAACACAAAGGGGAAAAATACCACCCAGTAATAGTGGGTGAGATAAAACTCTATGGTGCAGTATATGTGTAACTGGAACATCAGAAGAGCAAAACCTCTAAGAAACAGCTGCAGAAATAGCAGCCAAGAATGTCTAGAAATCAACAACAAACACTTATATTCAAATCCAAGTAGAGCAGAAAACATTCAAACAGACACACACCTACACACTGCACAGTTGAGCTCTCAAAACAAAATTCATGTAATAGGAAAGCAGAACAAAAGGCCCCAACCAAAAACAGAGAAAACCAGCTGGAGGCCGAAGAAGAGGGAGGGTGATTGGGAATGGGAACGAGGTGTAATGACAAATACATGTGACAATACCATGGTAAAGAACAATATTTTGTACTCTAACGTAAAAGATAATTTTTTTCTATTAAGCTGGGATATCCTGAAGGCAGCCCAATTAAAAAGCATATATATATATATATATATATATATATATATATATATATATATATATATATATATGTGTGTGTGTGTGTGTGTGTGTGTGTGTGTGAAAAAGAGAGAAAAGCGTATTTCTGCTAAGAGAACTGTCCACAAAGTCAAGCGCTGGTCTCTCTTGTTTTACAATCTTTTTTCAAAGATGTTTATGGTGAGATGACATCGAATGGTAGAAATAGTAATTCTCTTCAGAGCAAACAGCAGGTTTCCTTACAGCCTTGTAAGATACAGTGTCTTGACAGCAAGGCCTGACACACGTTGTTTGTTAGAAAAATCTAAATTCTTTAAGGTCAGCATCCTACAACTTGCTTCGTGTAGGTCCACGGACATCAGCTTTCTGAGAGCTGGAGGAGGCGTGGCTGAAGCAGATGTGGCAGGTGTTCTTACTTGCCAGGCCATGAGAAACAACTACTTTTTCTGACTCTAGACTCTCCTGTCTATTGCCAGCCCCTGTGAAACTCTGACAGACAAAATTTTAGGCTTGCCAACATAATAAAATTACAGACTATTTATCTTTCATTAAGTAGAACAGGGGGAAAAGAAATTTAACAGCAGATTTCTCGTTAGAAATCACATAACACAGAAAACAGAGGCTAATATCATAAAATTGCTGAAGAAATCATAAAACATCAATCCAGTGTTTTGCTTCCTGCAATATCATATATGTTATAGGTCTATAATTCAAAACAATAAAGTAGAAAAAAAGACTTTCTCAGACAAATAAGAACTGAAGCATTCCCCGCTTTAAGAAAAATTCAAGAAAGGTATCCAGGGAGAAGGAATATAATACCAGACAAAAATGGAATTATACAAAACCTAGAAAAACATTAGAATAAAATAAATGAATACTGAAGCCCTAAGGTACCAATACCTGCCCAGTCATCCCTCAAGCTGACATTTCCTTTTGGATACTAGATAGCCAGCCCCTGAGTGGTCTGAGGGAAATGGGTAAGAACTATAACGAGTCCAGGGAACCAAGAGAATATGAGCTAACAGACTGAGGCCAGCTGCATCCTACAGTTCCAAATGCCTTTGACCAGCACTGCAAAGTATGCTCCGAACTGAAGCAATTCAACTCGGAAGGCATCTGTTCAAACGGCTAGGAATCCAGATTCTGCCTACAGATTTAAGCTTGCTTTGCAACAAACATAACATGAGAACAATAAATTCTATGAGAAAGGCAACTCTTTGCGAGAACCTTAACAGGTTCTTAATAGGTTCTAAGCAGGCTCACAGGCACAAGAAATGGACTTCACAAGAGGAAGTGTTTCATTCTGGAGCTCACGTAGGTGGCTGTGAACTTGAAGGCTTCACGTGTTCATTTGGACTCCGTGTTACTTGGATTGTGTTGATGAGCGATAAGTCTGGCCACGCTACTATTAGTACCCAACAATATCCATCTTTTTCTAACTGAAGGGGGAGATTAATTTCTGGCTCTATCAGCTTGCCAAAGCTGTGTGATGGCTTCAGCAAATGTGACATATGTCACTTTTAGCCTGAGGCCACGAAAAGTCTGCTCTGTCAAGAACATGGTTCTTACTTACATGGAGTTCATAGGCAAACAGGATTAACATGTTCTTAGTCACTGACTCACGACATAGAGGACACGGCAGTGGCAGGTTACCTAGATCCAGGAAGAACTCATATATATTGTGCTAAGTCCTTGGGGAAACAATTAACACAAGACATAAACAACCTTCGACAGTTTTCTTCCACCTAGAGCACTTTCGGTGTTTCCAGACTAACACAAAGGGAAAGAAAATGAGGTGAGCTCAACAAAAGCTCTAGAGGGGAAATATTTATGAGTCCTCGCTCAGTTTCTACTTTCAGTGTATCATCAAGCAGGAGGCCGTCTTACTCTGACCATGGGTACGAGCATGGCTATGATAATGGGGCCAACCTGTGTAATCTCCCTTGTTTTCCTCCAGCAGAACAGCGCGATACGAAAAAGCCAAGTCCCCGATGTGATGAAAATCTCTCCGTTTCACAATCAGTTGAAAACGCGGTGGGCCCACAGCCAGAAAGCATTCTTAGGCTACATCTTTTTTTTTTCCGCTCCCTAAATTAACCAGCTGGAATTCCCTTTTATGTGCCAACCTACTCAGTCTTTCTTTTAATGGGAGATCTGCCTCTCATCACAGCCATGGAGCAGTACGTTTTCTGACTTCTCTCCGAAAGCAGACTCTCTGATACATCAGCTCAGGAGGGTAAAGACAGATCCCAGAGCACTTGTTTCAGACAGGATATATGGATGCTGTACACAGAGCTAAGTAGACTTCTGGAGTGCCTGCCATCACGGAGCAAGACTCAACGGGAATATCCAGGGCCGTTGTGTGCACGATAATTCCAGGGAGAAAGAGCTGATATAAACGAGAACTCAGCTGATTAATTCTGTCAATGTCGAAGAGTTCCATGACACAGGGCAGACTGGGCACAACGCTTTGAAAAGCAAACCCAGGAATTTTCTGGTACTTCTTGTTCAGGGAATTATTCCATATCATCTAAAGAGCGTCTTAATTAAAAAAAAAACTTAAAATCAAAAAGCAGATCTGAATTATAATAATATAAAACTCAGGTAACAGAGAGATTAAGCAGTTTAAGAAAGGCTTCCCTTTATTTGTTAAAATACAGTAATTATACATCTATCATATGCCTAGCCCTGAACTCATGCAGTGGGTGACATTTTGAGATTCTCTGTTCCTATCTGTACCTCCCCCTCCCCTAGCAGAGCAGCAAGGACTCCTCCAGGCTGCAGGCTCAAACTACTCGTTTCTCTCCAGCACCCGCAGCAGCTGCGCAGCCTCAACAAATTACTTAATCTCTGGGCTTCAGTTTCCTTGTCTACAAACTAGGAGTAACAGCAATGGTGGTTTAAAAAATTAAAATACAGAAAGTTCAGAACACTGTATTATTTTTTTTGAGGTTTTGTTTTACTCGATATCATTTCCTATTAACCTCTTATCCCCCATTCACACTGGTAGCTCTCCTTTGTGCTACGTTTAAAAAAAAAAAAAAAAACAGGACCGGGCGGCGGAACGGAACGAGGCCGGAACACCGGGCGGCGGAACGGAACGCGGCCGGAACACGCGGCCGGAGGACGCCCAGCGCAGCCGGCAGGGACCCACTGGGACCAGAGCGGCAGCAGAGGACACAGGCTGCTGGCGGCGGGAACCGTCCCAGCAGGAGAAGCAGGCTGCAGGGACCGCGCGCAACACCAAGAACAGATCGCCCCACTACAATTAAACCAAAGAGGTAGGCCTTCGGTTGGGGAGGTCCCTGGCAAAGGAGGAGCCGGGTCCTATTCCTGAAGACCTTTCTGAGGGGTGAGAGGGATCTTGGCCCCCGGCAGGAACCAGGAAACAGAGCAAGGGCATTTTGTAAGAGGAGCCCCTGGCCAGCAGGGGAACCTGAACCAGTCTTAAAAGACCCCTTAGATAGCATCGATAGGAGGAGATGGGCAGGCGCCAAGGAAAGAATTCACCCAATAATCTGAAAAACAACATGAAAACACCAGAACCCAACGATCTTACAACAGAAAGTCTCCAACACCATAACACAGAAGAAGTGGAAAAAATTGACTTTATGAACGCAATAGAGTCCCTTAAACAACATGTGAAAAATGCCCTTATAGAAATGGATGAGAAGTATAACCAAAAATTTGAAGAAATGAGTAAATACGTACATAATACCCTGGGAAACCAAGAAAGAACGATCAAACAGGTAATGGAAACAGTTCAAGAATTGAAAACTGAAATGGAAGCAAGGAAGAAAACACAAACTGAGGACCAGCTGGATATGGAAAATCTAGGTCAACGAGCAGAGCCTACAGAAACAAGCATAATCAATAGAATACAAGAAATAGAAGAAAGAATCTCAGATTCTGAGGACAACATAGAGAAAATAAACGCTCTGATGAAAGAAAACTGCAAAGCCAACAAATTCTCATCACAAAACATTCAGGAAATATGGGACACAATAAAAAGACCAAATCTAAGAATAATAGGAATAGAAGAAGGAGAAGAGTCACAGCTCAAAGGCCCAGAAAATATTTTGAACAAAATTATGGAAGAAAACTTTCCCAACATAAAGAAAGATATTCCTTTGAATATTCAAGAAGCATATAGAACACCAAACAGACTGGATCAAAGGAAAACATCCCCTCACCATATAATAATCAAAACACAAAATATACAGTTAAAGAAAGAATACTAAGAGCTGCAAAGGAAAAAGGCCAAGTAACTTATAAAGGTAAACCGATCAGACTTACACCTGATTTCTCTATGGAAACAATGAAAGCCAGAAGGTCCTGGATAGAAGTACTGCAGAAGCTAAGAGACCATGGATGCAAGCCCAGACTACTATACCCAGCCAAGCTTTCGTTCACTATAAATGGAGAAATCAAGACATTCCAGGATAAAAACAAATTTAAACAATACGTAGCCACGAATCCAGCCCTACAGAAAGTAATAGAAGGAAAATCGCAACCCAAGGAATCCAACATTGCCAACACTGCTTACAATAACTCAGGCATCTAGCGACCCTTCACTAGCACAACTCAAAGAAGGGAGACACACAAATTCTACTTCCAAAAACAATAAGAATATCTGGCGTAAACAACCACTGGTCATTAATATCACTTAATATTAATGGTCTCAATTCACCTATAAAAAGGCACAGGCTAAGAGATTGGATACAAAAACAGGATCCAACATTCTGCTGTTTACAAGAAACACATCTCAACCACAAAGACAGGCATCTACTCAGAGTAAAGGGCTGGGAAAAGATCTTTCAAGCAAATGGTCCTAAGAAAAAAGCAGGTGTGGCCATATTAATTTCTAACAAAACTGACTTCAAACTAAAATCAATCAGAAGAGATCGAGATGGACACTTTATACTCATAACAGGAACAATTTGTCAGGATGAAGTCTCAATCCTGAATATTTATGCCCCTAATATAAAAGCACCCACGTATGTAAAAGAAATATTACTAAAACTCAAGGCAGACATCAAACCACACACACTAGTAGTAGGAGACTTCAATACACCTCTCTCAGCAATGGACAGGTCAATCAGACAGAAACCTAATAGAGAAGTAAGAGAACTACTGGAGGTAATGAAGCAAATGGACTTAACAGACATCTATAGAACATTCCACCCAAATAGGAAAGAATATACCTTCTTCTCTGCAGCCCATGGAACCTTCTCGAAAATTGACCACATACTCGGAAACAAAGGAAACCTCCACAGATACAAAAAAATATCAGTGTCCACCTGTGTCAGATCACCACGGATTAAAGTTAGAATTCAACAACAATCCTACCTCCAGAAAGCCAACAAACTCATGGAAACTGAACAGTCAACTACTGAACCACACCTGGGTCAAGGAAGAAATCAAGAAAGAAATTAAAGTCTTCCTTGAATTTAATGAAAATAAAGGGACAACATACTCAAACCTATGGGACACTATGAAAGCAGTCCTAAGAGGAAAGTTCATAGCACTAAGTGCCCACTTAAAGAAAACAGAGAAAGCTCACATTGGAGACTTAACAGCACACCTGAAAGCTTTAGAAAAAAAAGAAGCAGATGCGCCCAGGAGGAGTAGAAGACTGGAAATAATCAAACTGAGGGCGGAAATCAACAAAATAGAAACGCAGAAAACAGTCCAAAGAATCAATGAAACAAAAAGTTGGTTCTTGGAGAAAATCAACAAGATTGACAAACCCCTATCCAAACTAATTAAACGACAGAGAGAGAACACGCAAATAAATAAGATCAGAAATGAAAAGGGGGACATAACCACAGACACAGAGGAAATTCAGAGACTCATAAGATCTTACTACAAAAGCCTGTATGCCACAAAACTAGAAAATGCAAAAGAAATGGACATTTTTTTAGATAAGTACCACATACCAAAGCTAAACCAAGACCAGGTGAACGATCTAAATAGACCTGTTAGTTGCGAAGAGCTAGAAACCGTTATCAAAAATCTACCTTCCAAAAAAAGCCCAGGACCAGATGGTTTCAATGCAGAATTCTACCAGAACTTCCAAGAAGACCTAATACCTATACTCCTTAATGTACTTCACAATATAGAAACAGAAGAGTCATTGTCAAATTCCTTTTATGAAGCTACAG
This sequence comes from Microtus pennsylvanicus, assembly GCF_037038515.1. Classification (NCBI taxonomy): domain Eukaryota; kingdom Metazoa; phylum Chordata; class Mammalia; order Rodentia; family Cricetidae; genus Microtus; species Microtus pennsylvanicus. The sequence goes on along the minus strand of NC_134587.1, from coordinate 81,530,627 downwards.
TTACCCTGATACCAAAACCACACAAAGACCCAACCAAGAAAGAAAATTACAGGCCGATCTCACTCATGAATATCGATGCAAAAATTCTCAATAAAATACTGGCAAACCGAATCCAAGAACACATTAGAAAAATTATCCATTATGATCAAGTAGGCTTCATCCCAGAGATGCAGGGCTGGTTCAACATACGCAAATCTATCAATGTAATCCACCATATAAATAAACTGAAAGAAAAAAACCATATGATCATTTCATTAGATGCTGAAAAAGCATTTGACAAAATTCAACACCCCTTTATGATAAAAGTCTTGGAGAGATTAGGGATACAAGGGTCATACCTAAATATAATAAAAGCTATTTACAGCAAGCCGTCAGCTAACATTAAATTAAACGGAGAAAAACTCAAAGCCATCCCACTAAAATCAGGAACACGACAAGGCTGTCCACTCTCTCCATACCTCTTCAATATAGTGCTTGAAGTTCTAGCAATAGCAATAAGACAACATAAAGGGATCAAGGGGATTCGTATCAGAAAAGAAGAAGTTAAGCTCTCGTTATTTGCAGATGATATGATAGTATACATAAGCGACCCCAAAAACTCTACCAAAGAACTCCTACAGCTGATAAACACCTTTAGTAATGTGGCAGGATACAAGATCAACTCCAAAAAATCAGTGGCCTTCCTATACACTAAGGATAAGGAAACAGAGAGGGAAATTAGAGAAGCATCACCTTTCACGATAGCCACAAATAGCATAAAATATCTTGGGGTAACTCTGACCAAGGATGTGAAAGATCTATTTGACAAGAACTTTAAGTCTTTGAAGAAAGAAATTGAAGAGGTCACCAGAAAATGGAAAGATCTTCCTTGCTCCTGGATTGGGAGGATCAACATAGTAAAAATGGCAATTCTACCAAAAGCAATCTATAGATTCAATGCAATCCCCATCAAAATCCCATCAAAATTCTTCACAGATCTGGAGAAGACAATAATCAACTTTATATGGAAAAACAAAAAACCCAGGATTGCCAAAACAATCTTATACAACAAAGGATCGTCTGGAGGCATTACCATCCCTGACTTCAAACTCTACTACAGAGCTACAGTATTGAAAACAGCTTGGTATTGGCATAAAAACAGAGAAGTCGACCAATGGAATAGAATAGAAGACCCTGACATTAACCCACAAACCTATGAACACCTGATTTTCGATAAAGGAGCTAAAAGTATACAATGGAAAAAAGAGAGCATCTTCAACAAATTGTGCTGGCAAAACTGGATGTCAACCTGTAGAAGAATGAAAATAGATCCATATCTATCACCATGCACAAAACTCAAGTCCAAATGGATTAAAGACCTCAATATCAGTTTGAACACAGTGAACCTGATAGAAGAGAAAGTGGGAAGTACTCTACAACACATGGGCACAGGAGACCACTTCTTACGTATAACCCCAGCAGCACAGACATTAAGGACCTCATTGAATAAATGGGACCTCCTGAGATTGAGAAGCTTCTGTAAAGCAAAGGACATTGTCACTAACACACAAAGGCAACCCACCAACTGGGAGAAGATCTTCACCAACCCCGCAACTGACAAAGGTCTGATCTCCAAAATATATAAAGAACTCAAGAAACTAGACCGTAAAAGGCTAATCAACCCAATTATAAAATGGGGCATTGAGCTGAACAGAGAATTCTCAACAGAAGAACTTCAAATGGCCAAAAGACACTTAAGGTCATGCTCAACTTCCTTAGCGATCAGGGAAATGCAAATCAAGACAACTTTAAGATACCATCTTACACCTGTCAGAATGGCTAAAATCAAAAATACCAATGATAGCCTTTGTTGGAGAGGTTGTGGAGAAAGGGGTACACTCATCCATTGCTGGTGGGAATGCAAACTTGTGCAACCACTTTGGAAGGCAGTATGGTGGTTTCTCAGGAAATTCGGGATCAACTTACCCCTGGACCCAGCAATACCACTCTTGGGAATATACCCAAGAGAGGCCTTATCATACAACAAAAGTATATGCTCTACAATGTTCATAGCAGCATTGTTTGTGATAGCCAGAACCTGGAAACAACCTAGATGCCCTTCAATGGAAGAATGGATGAAGAAAGTATGGAATTTATACATATTAGAGTACTACTCAGCAATAAAAAACAAGGACTTCATGAATTTTGCATACAAATAGATGGAAATAGAAAACACTATCCTGAGTGAGGTAAGCCAGACCCAAAAAGAGCAACATGGGATGTACTCACTCATATTTGGTTTCTAGCCATAAATCAAGGACATTGAGCTTATAATTAGTGATCCTAGAGAAGCTAAATAAGGAGAACCCAAAGAAAAACATATAGGCATCCTCCTGAATATTAACCTTCAGCAAGCGATGAAAGGAGACAGAGACCCAAATTGGAGCACAGGACTGAAATCTCAAGGTCCAAATCAGGAGCAGAAGGAGAGAGAGCACGAGCATGGAACTCAGGACCGCGAGGGGTGCACCCACACATTGAGACAATGGGGATGTTCTATTGGGAACTCACCAAGGCCAGCTGGCCTGGGTCTGGAAAAGCCTGGGATAAAACCGGACTCTCTGAACATAGCGGACAATGAGGACTACTGAGAACTCAAGAACAATGGCAATGGGTTTCTGATCCTACTGCACGCACTGGCTTTGTGGGAGCCTAGGCAGTTTGGATGCTCAACTTACTAGACCTGGATGGAGGTGGGGGTTCCTTGGACTTCCAACAGGACAGGGAACCCTGATTGCTTTTCGGGCTGGGGGGAGACTTAATTGGGGGAGGGGGAGGGAAATGGGAGGCGGTGGCGGGGAAGAGACAGAAATCTTTAATAAATAAATAAATTTAAAAAAAAAACAGAAATATTTTTTTAAAGTCACTCTGAGGGCCCAAGGGGATCCACATGCCCTCAAAGAGAAGACCCAAAGCCAACTGAATTGGGGGACTCCTGGGGCAAAACTCAAAAAAGTAAAAATAAATCAGTTTCAAATAAACGATAGGCTTGGTGGTGCAGCTCAGTGGTAGAGCAATTGCCAGACATGTGCAAGGTCCTGGGTTCGGCCCCAGCACTTAGAATAGACATACTAAGAACTGTGTCCATAGAGAAATCCTATGCAGGCACTGGCTTGTCAGTTAGAAACCCATCTGACGTACAGGTAGTACACATGCTACTTTTACTATCAGAAATAAGAGCCTTTGCCCTTCCTTTTTTTTTCCTTAGTATATTTGAACAATACATTAGCTATAAAAATATTAAATACATTTTTTGCTTAACATAAATGTTTTTTTACCATTGGAATGTGATCTCTTTGAACTTACGAACATTTTTCCTAGTGAGAAATATAACTACATTTGCTTCTCCACTTTTATAAACCGATAAAATTAGTTTAGTCACTATTAGTTCATGGGGTTTTGCACTTGAAATGGAATATATCAGACCAGTTAATCATAATAACATACTCTTCCTCAGAGAGGCCAAAGGTTATCAGACATCATGTAGAAATAAACAAAACCTGTCCACTTCTGTGCTGTACTGGTCATATCACTAGGAAGCAACGTGGCTACTTTTGCTTCAATTGCTCACTATTAGATCCTGGCATCACTTTTTTTCATATTTTAGCATTCTGAAACAAGATTAATTTTTCAATCTCTAGCAAAAGAAACTGTTGCTGTGGGTATAGTTCAGTGGTAGAACCCTTGCCGAGCATTCACAAGACCATGGATGCCATCCTCAGCACAACAATGAGAGAAAAAGAAACAAACTTGGCATCTTCAAAGTACTGCTATACTACCTCTTACAATTTTCCATTGCATATATACACATGTATGTGGCACATATATAAAATATACATATTTTGAAATAAGATGATAGAATTTTCAGAGATAAGAGAGGTTATTGTAACTCTATAAAGGAAAATCATTCAGGCTACAACATTCTGTCTATCAAAAATATTGAGCTGTTTACCTGTAAAATATTTAAGACCAAGTGGAAGAACAAATTTGCACAAAGTAGTTTTTCAATGTGATTCAAACTTAGAGCTACTTATTCTCAGGGGAGATGAAAGGATCCAGAACAGGAGTGTGGGAGCCATGTGTCATCATGACACATATATCATGCTGAAACCTTAGAATTTGAACATGACAAAGGTTTATGCAAAATCTCAAGACATGAGATACATCTGCATAAGTGAACACACATTATTATCAGTATAAAAATTGTCTACATTTAACATGCCTTAGACTATAAAAAGCCGTATATCTTATAACTGTAGTGTTGTGGATTGTTTTTAGAACATCAGTTTTATAAACAATATCAACTGGCAGAGACACTAGAATGGATAAATTCTCGGATTCAGATGCTAATAGCAATATGGACAACAATTGAGAAACATATAGCCTAATCTAAGTTTCTTCTAATTATCAACTTGGATTACATTTCCAAACTGGGGCAAGCAAGGTGTTTCATTGGGTAATTTACTGTTGACAACCAGGAGGAAACTAAAGGTGAAAAGAGAGAACTGATGCCCAAAAGTTGTTCTCTGACCTCCATACATGTACCTTGGAGCACACACATGCACACACACACACACACATACACACACATAATGTGGGATACCCCTCTGTATGCTTTGAATATGTTTTATTACCATTGGTTAATAAAGAAGCTGATTTAACCAATAGCCAGACAGAACAGGGCAAGGCAGAAAATTAAAACAGAGATACATGGAGAAAAAGGGCACAGTTGGGGAGACACCAGAAGTCACCAGGAAAGCAAGGTTTTATTAGGTAACAAGCAATGAGCCTTGTGGTAAAATATAGAGTAAAGGAAACGGGTTAATTTGGTTGTAAGAGCTAGTTAGTAATAAGCCTGAGCCATCAACCAAAATTTATAATTAATATAAGCCTCTGAGCGTTTATTCAGGAACTGGCAGGTAGGAGAGAAACCTCTAGTTACACACACATACACACATTAAGTAAATAAATGTAGAAAAACAATCTCCAAAACTGAAGCTTAAATGGAAATGTTGGGAGTGGCACTTAAGAACATAGCAATAGCATTGCTCAAATATTCTAACGCAATTGTAAGAGGCATTTGTTTTTCAGTTCACAATTATTTTCACTTCCCAACCACAGAAAGTATAAGATATAATAAAGTTGTTGACACATGGCTGGCACTCAGTATTTGCCCATTATATGAATAAGCAAGTCAAATTTAATTAGTTCATCCACATAGAAAGGAATGTATGTGGGTATTTAAGAAAGTTAATACTAGTCCCACCCTACACTTATTCTACTCTGGAAAACTGTGGAAGACCAATTTTCATTCTGTTATGTGACAGCTAAGTGTCTTACTCTAGTATTGCTTGAAGCTCTGAGAGGAAAATGTGTGTGTGTGTGTGTGTGTGTGTGTGTGTGTGTGTGTGTGTGTGTACATATATATGATAAATCATATTCAACTACAAAAGGAAGTTGTCAATTGAAAAATTCTGTTCTTAAAATACAAAATAGTTGTGTTTTGAAAGCTGATCTATATACCTATCCCTTTTTAAATTATGTTTCATTTTTCCGTTTTGATTAGAACTCAGTTTCATAGCACCCTTGGGTGCCAGCATGAGGAGTTAGAGTCAAATAAATTTCCGATTTGTGGGCTAATGAAAGTCTTGGCACGTCCACTGTGACCTTTCTCTTCGCTCTGGAGTTCTCATTAACAGGGCTGGAGGTTGCGGCAGGATTCAACTTCCTATATTATTTTTTCTACCCAGGAGATGTCAACATTTATAGTCACTCAGTAGGTGACTATAAAAACACAAATGAGATGCAAACAGAGTCATCTTTGATCTTTTCAACTTGATCTATTCCTTCTTTATCAACAGAGAAGGGACACAATATCACCACACACTCACCCATCACTAGCTTCTGAAGTCTGGGGTTCCTGCTCTGGTAAGTGCAATAAGCTGATCAATTCAACAAGAAAGATTTGGGCCTTTATACTCTTCTGCTGACGAAATTGCTTTAAAAACATGAAAAGAAATTTGGGTCATGCAGATATGTGCTCGGTGCTGTAGACAGAGATTTTCTGTCAGCATTCACTCCGAAATAACCACATGGAAACTTGTTAATTACAAATGCTCGGTCGATACCTCAGACTTATTAACTTATTACTAACTAGCTCTTGTACCTTAAATTAACCCATTTCTTTTTCTTTTCTTTTTTTTCATTTATTGAGACAAGGTTTCTCTGTAGCTTTGGAGCCTGTCCTGGAACTCACTCTGTAGACCACACTGGCCTCAAACTCACAGAGATCCACCTGCCTCTGCCTCCCAAGTGTTGGGATTAAAGACTTGCACCACCACCGCCTGGCTAAATTAACCCATTTCTATTAACCTCTGTATTGTCACATGGCTCCTGCCTTTACCTGCCCTGAGCATGTCTTGTTTCCTGGTTACTCCTCTGACTCCACCCTTCTTCCCAGTGTCCTTAGTCTGGTTCTCCCACCTTGCCTCATCCGGTCCAGCTATTGGCCAGTCCGCTTCACAGAGACAAATCTTTACAATGTACAAAGAGATCATTCCACAGCACAGTGAAGACTCCTTTTCTTTAAAAGGCATTCTAAGTCAAGTCTACAGGCTGTTTTAACTCAGCCTTTGGACCAGAAGAAACTCATAATAATTGAGATGGTTCGTAAGTAAAGGTGCTTTCACAAGCCTGGTACCCCGAACTCAATCCACAGATCCACGGAAAGCTGGAAAGAGAAAGAACTCCTTTACAGGTCTGTTCTCTGACCTCCACACATACACCCACACACTCATATCATCACACATGTGTGTGCGCAGGCACATACACGCACACATGTATACATGCAATTTTTAAAAAAGGACTCTCAAATGTTTGCCTCAAAGCACCATGTAAAAATCAATAAGCAGTCATTTAAAAACAATGGACCCTGTAATATACTCTATTAAATTATGAGGTAAAAGAGCGCAAAATTTAAAATCAGAAGTATATAGATATCAGTTGCAGTTGATTAACTAACTGTTGCCAATCCATTTAACCTCTTTATCCATCAAGTTGGTGTTTCTCCTCTAGAGAATCTGACTAAAATCTGAGATTGAAGATGAAACCCAGCCAACATCGATGCATGTGTTTGAGCATTTGGTCCCCAGCTGATGTCACTATTTGGGAAGATTGTAGAACCTTTAAGAAGGAAATCCTGACTGAAGGAAGTGGGTCATTCGGGGCAGGCCTTGAGGTTTTACACATACTAGAAAGCCGTGTATGCCACTCCCAAAGTTTCTGTTGCAGGTTTGTGTTGCCATAGTAAAGGAATGCGTCCCTTTAATAAGAAGTTCCTGCTTCTAAGCAGTCACAACACAATTAGTCTAGAATGGTGTGTATATGTATAAAACCATAATTAGGTAACTTGGCACCGACTTATGGCTACAGGCGATATTTTGCTGAATTCTTTTAGGATTACTCCTAGTTCATTGCAAATTTTAAAATAGAGAACAAAGATAATATGTGCCACACACAAATTGTAGGAAATACAAGTCAACTTTGAGGTACATGTGCCGCTGAGTCTCTCCAGTTGGCCCTCCAGGGCAGGAAGGTAGGCAGGCTGCCCAAACCTCACCTACAGAAGTGAGCTCTAAGGTTGCCTTTTGGGGTTGTAGTGTCTAGTCCCTGGAAGGCTTCAAACAGAAGCCAAACAACCATCCCCAGGAATTATTGCAGCAGAGAGTTTTTATTTTGTTATATCAACTTACATCATCTTTGATGTTCAAAGCTAGTCTTCTTATCTAGGTGGCAAGTTTGTGTGACCACTACTCTAACTACTAAAGTGATAACACTTGGTAAACCTAACTGAATATTTCAAGATTCAAGTGAGTAATTCCAGACTATATAAATTCTCTACAGATAATAACATTTCCATGGTCTGAATATAGTTTTTGCCTTAAAGGTTTTGTTTTTACCCAAAACAGTCATTTTAAACTTTGATAACCAATTTAAAAAGATGTAGGATACAATTATTCTCATCCACTGCTAATTTAAAAATTGTGATGGGAAATTAGAAGCCTTCAAAAATAATCTCTTTTGGCTCGGTAACTTCAGAGTTCATTCCGCCTGACCTTTTCCTAGTACTAAGCAAAAGCATATGCAAAGAATGTGCATGTACAAAAACTCAATTGGAAGCTATTTGTGCTTGTTAGAATTTCAAAACAACCTTAAGGTTTAAAATTAAAACATTAGATCATGATTACCCATAGAATCTGGTACTCTGCAACCCATTAAAAAGCATGTCTGTGAAACTTCATTCACAGAGAGAAATTCTCATGGTATACTCAATTGTTAGAAAAGGCTTAAAATCCATTACATTGGATTATCCCAACTTTTGCTTTAGATTGTACAGATACATATTAATAGAGAAATCAATATAGATATTTCTTCCACCTTTTCCTTTTTACACACACGTGGACCAGAAAAAATAATGCTCCTTGAGCTATGATGATGAAATTCCTTCTCAAATATGCTGAAAACTAAAAATATTGTGAAAAATATATGTGATCAACCTAACCTATCAAACCTCACACCTTGACAAGACAGTGCCCTGTAGTGTGATTTGCTGATCCTCGTGATCTTAGGCTGACTAGAAGGGGTGGTTCCTCACCGTGACTTTGTGAGAGGCTATGATACTAAATATCACTAGCCTGAAAAGACACTGAAATTCAACATACTAATTCAACAGACTAATACTAATAGTAGATGGCATATCTTTTTTTTTTACCATGCTCAAAAAGTAGTGTAAGTAGAATCGCTATGAGCTGTGGACTGCCTGGGGGGAAAAATGTAACAAGGGTAATGTGATTGTCCTTTCTGTATTTTACAACATTCTTTTATTCTTCCATGATGAATAAGTATTTATATAATAAGGAAATTCTTGAGTGACATTCCCTTTTAAAGACTCTCCAAATAAATTCTTCTCGATTCCATGGCTATCCCTCTAAATCAATAAACACATTTTGAGGACTAAGTTGGACCAACCCTTAAAAGTATCCTTTACTATTTCTTACTAGGTTTTTTTATTTTTTATTTATTTATTTTACATCCTGACCACAGTTTTACCTGCCCCCCCCCATCCACTCCTCCTCTGTTTCTGTTCAAAAAGGGGCAGGCATCCCATGGTATCAGCAAAGCATGGCATAGAAAGTTGCACTGGTCAAGGCAATCCAGTATAAGGAATAGGTTCTCAAGAGCCAGCCAAAGCATTAGGGAGAGCCCCTGCTCCCATGGTTAGGGAAGACCACACTACACAACTGTCACATAAATGTAGAGGGCTTTTTTAAAGGCTGTGTCTTGCTATATTACTATATAGTCTAAGCCTCATAGTTGTCCTTCCCCGGTCTCCCAAACACACGACGACAGCCATACACCATCACATCTGGTTCTTTTACTACCTAACTTATTACTATTAAAAATGTAAGGTTGGTTGAAATGGAAACCTTATATTGTACATTTGGTGCACTGTTTAATTAAATATGGCTAACAGATGAATTCCTCTGATTAATTAATGCACTCACCACTTAAAGATTCATATTACACAACGTGTAAAATGACAGCTGAGGGTTGTGAGAGGTGGTCAGGGATGAAAAGCACTTCTTGCTCTTGCAGAAGACCTAAGTTGAGTTCCATTACCCACACACGGCAGCTCACAGCTCTCTGTGGTTTCAGTTCCAGAGACTCCAATGTCTTCTTTTGGAGTCCCTTGATACCCACATTCATTTAACATGCCACACAAACACTTAAAAATAAATCTTGTTTAAAAGACAGTTGCTGTCTTGTTTCCTCTGTACCCGATGCCTCCCAGGCAGTCAATCAACTGACAGTGTTTTAAGGAAAGGATGAAGGACCATTGAATATGATGTCATAAAGTTGGACTGGCTCAAACTACTTCTATAAAACTTACTTGACTTCTACCATGTCAGCACGTGTGAACTTTCAAGAACAGGACAGACATAGATACTGAAGTGGTTCCCAAAGTCCCAAACCAGAATAGTAACAGGAAGCTGTGCAGACTATCCGAAACAGCACCATGAGAAATCCTATTTGGAAAGGACGTTGCCTTTGGCATCCCCAATTGCTCAGAACCACTTTGGGAGTAGGCGAGCCCAAGCTGGAGCTGCCAGTTCTGAGGTCTCTGGTCCAGGTGACCCATTCCAGTCTGTGGCCTGGCTTCCTGCCTTCCTCGTGGCCTTGCTTGCCTCTGCATCCCAGCTAGGGCTTCAGTAGCTGCTTACTGCTCACCCAGGACTACCAGCGGACTCTCAGGGACAAACTACCAAATTACACAGATTTAGCAAACACATGTGGAAAAGAAAACATGCAGGGCAATTCGGTTTAGGCTGTAGCCCTTTGCTAAACAAAGTCAGTAAAAATAAGTTTCACAGGATCATTTACAGGGTTGGAGGGTTTGGGGAGTGTGAAGCTGCTTCCAGGAAAAAAAAAAAACTCCACTAGTTTATAAGCTTATTGGGGGAAAAGGGAATCAAAATCTATTCATAAACATCACTGAAAAAATTAACAAAGTAGGTGTTGGGTTTATTTGTTTTAACAAAAGAACATCCATAAAGTTCTATGATAAGGCTAAAGAAATCCTTGGGCTGAGTCACATGGTTGGAACGCAAAGTTAGCGTCATAAACTAACCTCAGAAAGAATCAAATCCTGGCTTGAGTAATAGGATCATCAGGCATCCTATTTTGACTCTGCAGGGTTTACCTTCATGATGTGAGCACGTTCTTTAAGCAGGAAGAAGTGACTTAGAACATTGTTTCTTTTTTTAAGCAGGAATGGTTTCCATCAGGGCTAGTAATTGTTGATAGGATAAAGATCACACACACACACACACACACACACACAGAGAGAGAGAGAGAGAGAGAGAGAGAGAGAGAGAGAGAGAGAGAGAGAGAGAGAGAGAGCCGACCTTCTCCAGGATGCATTAAAAAGTGCAAAGCCTGGCTGCTAAGCCTGGCTGCTGTATGCAATTGATTTTGAAATCCTCATGACCAGAAGTCAGAAATACTGCGAGTTAATACACCGTTCAGGGATAAAGAGCGCACTGGGTATCCAGAGATGCTCTCAAGGTGAAACTAACCCACATGAACAAACAAAGGAGCTACATCAGCTGTATCCGACACTGTATTCCTATAAATTCTCCAGGACTTAACGTGACAGACTGGAAGCAAAGACACATGTTGCCTGCTCCAGTGCCTGTTGTGGCGGCTTTTAAATCCCTGCCTCCCTAGGAAGTGACCTCATAAGAAAATCTTATAACGTTGTCATGCGGGGAAATCCTCATAACACTCGGGTTAATGTGCTTACACTGTACAGGAATATTTAATAAACGCCAAATCCTAAGGGGGCTTGATGCTAGCAGGGTCATGGAAGGAGTTCTCCCGGCGCACATCTGGGATGCTTTGTGCCATGTCTTGTAGTGTAATGGTTAAAATATAGAGCTAAAAGTTACAAGGGTTGGGGATCATATAGCAACTAGCTATTGACTGACGAACTGACCCTAGGTAAGTCATGACCCTGTAATACTTCAGCTAGCTGAGTTGTAAAATTGAACACAGAAGCCAAGTTTTACCAAATCCAGATGCAGACCAGCTCTGTTCTGCAACTACAATCTCTTTTTTTTAATATGGCTCTCATGTCTCCTGTTTTGTTTTGGTCTTTTTCACTTATAGAAAGGCAATGGTATTCTGTATGTACTCTAAGATGCGGAAGGATAAAGTCTGAAAATATTAGCCCTGACTCAGCCACACCCTAGTGTTCTTAGAACTGGCCACCTATGCTAGTCAGAGGAAGAACAACAGGTTGTGTGCTCAGGGTTTAAGCACAGAGTAAATTATCATTAGAATCATTCCCAGGGCTGCCTAAGACAGGAGTCACAGCAGAATCAGATATCACAGCACATAGGTTCATATGCCCCTTGCTTTGGCTCAACACTTTCTCCATTGTGGGTCCATAGCAAAGAGACAGACAGGTAATAGAAACCAGTGTCCACCACTTAATACAACACAAGCTCTCAGAGCTAGCATTTGTTTAGTTCAGTGCCCTGGATCTACCACTGTTTTCCATTTCTCCCATCAGACGTGATGAAAAATTATCCACTTCTGGGAGCAGAACGCTAGTATGCCTGCTCTCTTCTCCTCCCATCCCAGGTGCTGTTAGGGGACCAAAAGTTCCTCACACCCAAGCCTATTTATGTAAGCTAAGATTGTAATTACCTAAATTAAAGAACTATTATTGAAATCAGTGAAGAATGCAAAAAAAGAGAATTATTGTTCCTATTTCTAAAAACCCAAATGGTTGTTTTCAAACAATTCGATGGGGTTGTGTTAAATTCCGTGAGGACTCTGCCTTCAAAATGCTCTGCGAGGATTTTTGAGCTCTCACTCCATTTGAAAGGAAGGAATGGTTTGCCATGGTGGTTCTTTCTGGAAGAAAGACCATTAAGATTATAATCAGCCAACTAACTAATTTTTAAAAGGCCTCGGTGGCTAGGACGTAACTCAGAGGTATGTCACTTCTCTGGTGTGCACAAGACCGTGGATTGGATGGCATCTCTACAAAAACAGGAAGACTTTGGACTGATATCAAAAAACTACTGTCAAACAAAAAGATGTGAGCATTTTAGGTTCAAATAATACCTGTGTGTATAACATATATATATATATATATATATATATATATATATATATGCTCACAGAAACCCATATGCATTTTAAATCTCAAATGATTATATCTTGATTAACTTCTTAAATGTTTCATTATTTTCTAATTAGTGATGCCACTTTGTTAATTTCCTAATTAGTATTCAAATTACCAGCGGAAGACTAGGTGTATAGTTTCTGACTTTGCTTCCATTCAAGTGTCACAGATGGTCAGTGGCCCTCGGAGATCTTACCCCAGCTATGGGATGAGGTTCTTTCTCGGTACACTCATTCTTTAGCCTTCACTGGAGCCAGGCGGCAGGGAGTGTGGCTCCTTGGGCGCCTAGGGCAATCAGAAAGCAGCTCTGCTACCAGCACGACCATATGAATGCAACGGCTTCCCATGCTTGGCATTCACTCTGGGCTAGTATACGAGAACCAAGGTCAAACACTCCCCGATCCTGACTGCAAGGAAAGGTGCCCCAGTCCGTTCCAGTCCAGTCGGACCAAATGCCTCTAACTTCCCCTTCGCTGACTCCAAGCTATCAAGAGCCAGCTGCAACACTCCAAACTGGATGGTTGACTCTTCCATTCCTGGCAGTGGGACCTGCACATTCCATTAGCAAATGTAGCTGGCTCCAGAATCCGAGAGTTTCCCATCTGCACTCTCAACCAGAAATATAAATAAACAAAGGAATCATGTATTTTGCAAATCCCTTTGAAAACTATTGACTTTTGGCTGCTGCCGGGTAAGTGTTCATATGTTGTCAATAGCAGCAGAAAGTGACTAGCAATATTTATATGCTGTAAAACTGCCCGCACTGCTGAAAAAAAAAGGGGGGGATAAAAACCGTTTGCTTCCCAACCCTGGTGATTCTGTAGAAACTTCTAAGAGAGTGAGACACGAGCAGTCAGCAGTCACTCCTCATGAGATGACCGGAAGAAATATTACAGACGGTAACAATAAAGAAATGAAGTATGGGTTGAAATCGCCCCTCACGGACGCCATGGAAAAGAAACCCCATAGAATATGGACCCCGTAACTGCAGGAGAGCTCTCCTCACACCCTATTCTGCCAGCTCCCAAGGAACATTAATGCGAAGCATGAAATGGGTAACTGAGGGACAGAAACAATTACGGGAAAACAACTGACGTTTACGGCTCGCTTTTTAGCAGCCCTGAGAGCCTTCAATCATTGACCAGCTGCCTCCAGCAGTATGGGACTCCAGGAGAAAACCTCGGCCCAGAGAACCACAGATGCGATAACATAAGCCACAGTGGCGTTATCCCCAGAATACAGCAGCGCGGGGTGATGGGATAATTGTGCCTGAGGTACACCGAATGCTCCCTGCAACGGTGTCATTTGTCTTCCTGTAGACAAGCCATTGCCTCTGTCCAGCTCTTCTCAAAGTGAAACGTTAACCCAGGCGCTTCTTGTGAAGCAAAATCACCCGTACCAGAACCTGAAGCGTTTGCCCTGCGGACACTGTCTCACAGTGTGTGGTAATAAAGCGGACTTCAGGCTCTGTCTTTACAGGGAAGAATTGACTTTGGTAAATTTAGTTATGCTCTGTATGAAACCATGCACACCTTTTAAACTGCCTGGAAATTTGATCTATCACACTTCTTTTGGATTTTTGGTTTTCTTTTTTTAAGTCCCAAACTGTGATTCAAATGTCTAAATTCAGGTAATATCAGGGCACTTCATAAATTTTATGGTGAATTTGACACCTGTGGATATCAAATCTCAGCAAAGCCAAGTCTCCTGGCCCACAGTCCACAGGACAACTGCATGGAGGTTGTTCATCCCCACACAAAACGCCAGTGACAACAGGTTTTCCAATGGATCAGCAATTGCCCTTGTCCCACACAACCAATTCTATGCCATGCACAGTATAGACCTTGGGAACTAGCAGGGAAATCCATAATATTACACTCTGGATCTATGTACAGGTAATCATGCGCTCAAATTCCCAGATTTTGTTTAGTGAGCCATGAACTCCAGGGACTGGAGCGATGGCTCCGCAGTTAAGAGCACTGACTGCTCTTCCAGAGGACCTGGGTTCTAGTCCCACCACCCACACAGCAGCTCACAATTGTCTATAGCTCCAGTTCCAGACACAGACAACACACCAGTGCACATGGAGTATCAGAGTGGCTCCACCTCAGAAAGGGTATGGTCTAACAAACTTCAGAGTGAGCAGATGCAATGGCCTAGAGAGGACACCAAGTCTCCCACCACACAGTGTCGCAGGCGCTACTGAAACCAGTGGACCACAAGCCGTACTTATGAGAGGGAAAGAGATGATGTCCCAGGCTCCTCTGAGCAGCTCAGACCAAAGCATCTAACCTTCTTATCACTGCCTAGCAAGCAGGACTGGAGGAGACTTTCAGATCAGGTAGCTTTCGATGTCAGTACAGACCAGCCAGGCTGACAAACTCACGGAGAATTTCTATTGACTTCAGAGCTATGAATTTAATCACGGAATTGCCTCAACAGCCACATTCCCGGATGTAAACTGTGATGGCCACGTGGTCTGATATTCAACTTTGGGAAATACATGATACTCAGAGGTATTTATTTCAGAGAGGTGACTGTTGCCCAAACAACTGATTATTCACACTTTACCTGTGGGTTTTATAAAATGTTTATTATGAAAATGGAAGTATTGTTATAAATATTATTGCTTATTGCAAGTTACTGGGATTGGTGTTTCCATAAGTCATCCTGTTTTGAATTTTCTTGATTTCCTAGTACGTACCCAGTAACAAATTATATGTACGTTATAGAGTATATTATATTATATGTATACATATTATATATTATATATATATAATTATATTACAGTATAGAGTTTCCAGACTGATGTGAACTCAGCGGCACCTGTATGAAGTGTTTCAAAAGAACAATAATAAGTTTTACTAGATGTGACAAACACTATAAAAGTTAAATAATGTCACACTTTATAAGCATTTCATTTAATACAACTGAACACATGGAGGGCATTGAGGATGATATTTAATTTTTTCCATATGTGGCTTTAATGCCACACAAAAGGTTCAGTCCCAGATTGCTAATTTTCCACCATGTGGTAGCCATTTAGTTGTATTTTTTAAAACACTTACCAAATTACAGAGTCAAGTTTCAGAGGCAGCAGCGTCTGAGTTAGGTTTAAGGAACAGGGTATCCTTCTGGCTTAATGCTAGATCTCATGGAGAGACAGTAAATCCTGGCCATGTTTTTATGACAGCGCTCAGTGGTTTTTATAGGAATGAAAATGTGAGTTTGTGAAACCTTAGGCTAATTTAATTCTAAAAATAGATTTGATTGATATGTCTCCTTCCAAACACTGACCGATTTTGGCCAACTCTGAAAGCAGAGGCCTTCACCTGAGTCAATCCTTTACACGGTTGTCTGTAGGCTTCTAAACGAGCGCCAACCAGCGAATTTGGAAAGGTGAGCACAAAACATTGTCCTAATTGTTTAATCCTAAGAAGTGACCTTAGCTTTGTCACTTAATCTTTTCCATGCTTAGGGATAGGTTTATCTTTACTGAGGCAACAGTATTTGCCTTTTGCATATCACAAAAAGGAACGGTTGTCAAGAAAATAGGGCCAAAGGAAAAACACTTCTTAATGCCACCTGAAGTTTATCTTCTATAATCAAACACAGTGAACTCAGACCTTCATGTCTAGGAAAAGCCAAAGTCTCTCCTTTTATTCATTTTTGGCTTATTTTTAACAAGCTTTGAGTAGCTAAATCAGCCTCATGAGGAAATCCTTAGGAAGAGACAGAATCCCGATGGCAGGGTGTTCCGGTCAGCGGGGGAAGTCACAGATCATTCATTACTAACGCCACTATCTAATGTGATAAAGGCACGTGGAGGTGCTAGGAAGACTTTAAAGCCCCATCCAAATGTCCGTGGTTATCATTAACGCCACGAGACTGGCCAGAAACCTGGAACTATTAGCCACGTCCTACATCTGCGTTCTATGGTCAGCCACAAAGATGCCACGCCGTACACCTATTTAATGTTCGTGCCTATCTGTTCTAGAATAAAAACAGAAAATAAAGTGTTCTTTCAGAAATCATAAGCTCCTAAGAAAACAAATTTTTATCTCCCAGACCAATTACAGTTAATTCCCCCTGAGTTCAAATGGTTTGGGACCAAGTCTATTTCACACATAGCTGAATACTCTGGACAACTTAGCCAGGAAAACTCAAAATATATACATAGGTCTTTCCAAGGAGCCTCATAGCACAGTGTGGGCAGCAGGCATAACGATCCAATGTTCAAGCTTGCGAAATTCATAGCAGCAGCCAACCCCAAGAGTAGGAGGTGGGGAGAGCACGCAGCGAGAAAATCTGCCTGCCAGGATTCTGGAAGTCTCTACTCTCCTTCTGCCAGAGTCTGCTGCAATGGACTAAAAAGCCATCTACACTTTCAGGCAAGCTGATAAAATTGAGCCTCCTCACTTTCTATGGCTAACTGAACTTTTCTCACAAATCCCAACCATACTGCTCCAGAGGAGCTGAGGCCACACACTTTCAACTGTGAATTTGAAAGTCTTCCTGACTTATGGACTGAATATGTACTGAGTATGTCTCTGAGATAACTTCAATTTTTCGGCTGCCTGTGGTGGTGGCCTAGGAAGAATGACGATAAGGAGAGAACTTTGGGTCTGCAGCAGTCCCTGAATCTTTACTGTTTCTATCGTAAAGAACTTTGGGTCTGCAGCAGTCCCTTGAATCTTTACTGTTTCTATCGTAAAGCCGTCAGCATGCCAGGTTCACAAATACCTTGTCATTTCTACTAACACCCGTCTGATGGACCTGGGATGTGTTATCTTTTCTCAGTGCTTGATGCAGCCGTTGACCTTTGACCTACCACACTCACCCTCTAGTTTCTTCCCTGGCTACCATATGTCTTCTGGAACACTAGTTACTCTATGGCATGAATAATAAGGTCACTGCCATTACCATGATGGCCACTAAAAGCGTCAGTCTTAGATACTAATGAAAATAGTGACCATTGGTTTCCCTGAGATGGCATTTAGGGACCCAGTGCTAAGTCAGACTGCCTCTTGCCAAACTATACGACCTTTACACTGACATCATTCCGATGATATCTAAGCACTGCCCTGTACTTTGGTCTCCCTACCAAAGTCAGAAAGGAAAGCAAGGCAGAGTTAATGAACGACTCCTATGGGAGTCAGCCCAGAGTGGGTTTACCTCTATTTTGAGTCTTCATGGCCTCCTATCTGGAATGAGTTATACTGCCAGCAGAGTTAGTCTTATCTGCTGTGGCTCCTACTATGGCAGCAATTCATATTGACAGGGAAGTTACTGTCACGGTTACAGCAGAATATTCAACAATGGTGTCTATGAAAATGTCATGAGTTGACCCCTGGCTTCCATCGTGACAATAGCCTCTTGGTAGCCTGGTCCTCCTTACTCTTAGTCCATCCCAGCCCAGCTAATAAGATCCTTGCAGTCAAGTTTTGGTTAGAATCCCTCTTTGCTGGGCTTAGGAAATTCCATTAGTCCTTTTGTTGCTTTTCCTCAATTGAGTTTTCACTCTTCCAGTGACCAATTTTCTTACAGTGTAAGCATTGCTCACAAAGTAGGTGTAGTCTCTTTTTAATCTTGTCCTCTCCTGAAAGACCAGGATGCTCAATTGCATCAGGGGTCCCCAGGGCAGCAGCTAGGATTGGCACCCGTAGTTGGGGGTTTTGTTGTTATTATTGTTGCTTTTGGTGATGGTGGTTTTGGGTTGTTTGTTTGTCTTTTAGTTGGTTTATTTAACTCTGACTTTTGGGGGGCCTGCCACCTAGCTCCCAAATTATAAATTCTCAGCCTTAGATAGCTTTCCTTAACTTAAATTATCCTATCTGCCTTTTGCCTCTAGGCTTTATCTTTCTCTACTTCTATATATCTTTTCTTTCCTTCTTATTCTGTGTCTGGCTATGTGGATGGGTGGCTGGCCCTTTCTTTTCTCACTACTTTTCCTTTTCTTCCCAGATTTCTCTTCCCATTTATTCTCTCTGCCTGCCGTCCCCGCCTATCCTTTTTCCTGTCTTGCTATTGGCCATTCAGCTCTTTATTAGACCAATCAGGTGTTTTAGACAGGCGCAGTAACACAGCTTCACAGAGTTAAACAAAAGCAACATAAAATAATGCAACACATCTTTGCATCATGAAACAAATATTCCACAGCAAAAATAAATGTAACGCATCTTAAATTAATATTACACAACAGACAGCTCCATTGATCATGAGCCACTAAATCTCTGCACTGCCCCTGCCCTTCAGAAAAAAACTGGATCCATGAAGGCAACACCCCAGTTTTTGGCAATCAAAAAGTAATGTTTAACATCACTAATCATTACAGAGCCCAAGACCACAAGGAGATACTACCTCACTCCAGAAAAAAAAAAAGGCCATTATGACTGGACATGTAGCTTAGTTGCTAGAATATTTACCTAGTGTACAAGGCTCTGGGTACAATCTCCAGAAATACATAAACTAGGCATAGTTGTGTATGTTTACAGTTATAGCACTTGGGCAGTTGAAACAGAATAAACACAAGTTCAAGGTTATCCTTAGCTACACAGTATGCTGGAGACCATCCCAGGATACATGAGAACCTATTTTTAAAAATTAAAACCAAACAAAAACTTAGAGATAACAAATGAGAGTAAGACTGTGAAGCAAAGGGACTCTTAAAATGCTGTTGGTGGAAATGTAAATTAATATAACCTAGAAAATAATATGGAGGCTCCGCAAAGGACTCAGGAAAATGAATTATCATTTGATCCAGGAATCCTACCACTGGGTACATATCAAAAGGAAAGGAAATCTGACTGAAAGGAAAATCAGCTGGAAAACTATTCTACCCCCACTGTTCCTTGTAACATCACCCACAATAGTAAAAAATAGAAACAACCTAAGTTTCTATCAGCTGGTGAATGGGTTAAAAAAAAAAAGCAGCAGCTATACACAGTGGAATGGTAGTTGGCCATTGAAAGAGATGGAGCCCTGTCCTGTGTGACAACTTGGGTGAAATTAAAGGTCACTGGGATAAGTTTTGAAAACCAGATTGAACAAGCACCATATGATCTGACTGGTGCATAGAACATTAAAGAGCTGACATCGAGAAACTGAACATAAATTGGTTACTGGAGGCTGAGGAGAGAGAATAAAGAAAAGCGAGGCATGGAAAAGTTGATCGATGCTTACTAAGTTATCATAGGATTAAGACATTCTGATACCATTACACAGTAGATGAGTACAGACTGCTGAAAACAACTATCTGCTCTGCATCTCCAAAAGCTAGGAAAAAGAATTTTCAGATCTTCTACCATGAAGGAATAGTGACTATTTGAGAAGAAGATACATTGGCCTTCATTAATTGTGCCATGTATGTGCACTTGAAATATCAAATGGTACCACATAAACACACACAACTTTTATGTCTTATATATCAGTTAGGAAATAAATTTAAATTTGAAAAGAGGAAGATAGCCGGGATAAGAAAATGTTAATAGTAGGTTCAGCTAAGCAGAGTACACAGGTGTCCTGTGTGTTGTTCTTATTTACAAAACTTAAGATGAAAGTACTGATAGATTTAATTTTTTTAATTTCTCTTCTTCCTTTGGATATGTTGAACAACTTGATGGATTTATTAAGACCTATGCTTTTGGGGGAAAAAATTAGACTGCCCACGAATAAGATAAGTGTCATGATGCTTTCAGATAATTAGTAACAAGAAGAACTCTTTCTCGCGCCATCCCTCCCTTTTTCCTTCCCTCACTTCTTTTTGGCACACAATGATATAGACAGCCTCAACCACACACTCCCACAGCCATGAACCGAATGGTTCCTCTATAACTTCCCTGCCATAGTGTACTAAAATTCTGGACCAAAATAATCATTACCTCTCTTAAATTCTTTCTGTTGGATACTTTATTACAAATAAGAAAAGTAGCTAACATTGTCCACATGTGTATATGCATTTCATAGGGAAAAAATCACATTTATGCAGTCACATCCATAATAAAATTTTTGCCTTCAATGAGAGAGATGCATCAAAGACAGACATTATTAAATGATAGCATTTTATCACATGACTTAAGCATCTTCTTACTGGTAAAGATAAAAATACCTCCTAATAATATCTCATTGGTGTGTTTATTTATTTACTATAAATAAAGATAACAAGAATGAAAGAAAGAATTTCTAATCAACAATAAATTTGTTCTAATTGCAAGTAAATCTATTTCCTTTAGATTTACAAGAAATTTCCTCTAAATGCATGACACTACCCTTTATTTGGGTTCTTTGCTACCCAATAAGTAGTTATAACTTCTAGTTTCTATTCTTTATTAGTGAAGATACAAAACTCTTGCCAAACAGATTCATTTTGAACGTAGTTTCCATTCTCAAGATACGTTTGTGAAGGCTTTGTCGGGTAAAAGGGTCAAAGCTGAATTAATTTTATCAAAGACTCTGCAGTCTGAGCCTGTTCTAACTCCAGGGACGCTTCATGGAAAAGTAGTCTTCATATGAAGTAGCTTGTCTTCCTTGTCCCCAGGAAGGGATTATCCTGGATGTGGTCATGACCATCATCAAGAGAACTAAGGGGCTCATAAAAGTTTGGAGTCCCCTAATACTCCCAGCAATACCTTTGTGGCAGTCAGGCATAACAAGCTGCAAATGACTGCTTCAAATTCTGAAGTTAAGAGAGTGACAGACAAAAAAAAATAGAGAGATCACCACAAAAATAAAGAGCTACAGGCAAAATAAAAAGATATGGTTAAAGTTCCATTATATTAGTAAAAATGTGATTAACGATCATGTAATCTTTACAACATAACTGGCCTCCTCATATGTTGTCATGTATTTTGTCCCATGTGATCCTCAGGACTTTTAATACTAACTTTATATATTCCCCATACAGCTTTGAGAGAGCCCCAGAACAAAAATTACTTTTCTTATTTCAAAAAGAAAGCTAAAACCATAAATCGTGGATTTCAGCCTCTGAATCTATTTGTCATTGAGGCACCACTGCCTTAGGGTTTCTATTGCTTTGATAAAACATCATGATTGGGGTGAAGGGAACACTCCTGCATTGCTGGTGGGAATGCAAGATGGTACAGCCCCTTTGGATGTCAATGTGGTGATTTCTCAGAAAATTAGGAAACAACCTTACCTCTACACTCAGCAATACTACTTTTGGGTATATATCCAAAGGATGCTCAATCGTGCCACAAGGACATGTGCTCAACTATATTCATAGCATCATTGTTTGTCATAGCAAGAACCTGGAAACAACCTAAATTCCCCTCTACCAAAGAATGGATAAGTAAAATGTGGTACATTTACACAATGGAATACTACGCAGCAGAAAAAAATAACAACATCTTGAATTTTGCAGGCAAATGGATGGAGCTAGAAAACGTCATTTTAGGTGAGGTAACCCAGACACAGAAAGACAATTATCACATGCACTCGCTCATAAATGGTTATTAAACATAAAGCAAAGAAAACCAGCCCACAAATCACAATCCCAGAGAACCTAGACAACAATGAGGACCCTAAGATAGACCTACATAAATCTAATCTACCTGGGAAGTAGAAAAAGACAAGATCTACTAAGTAAATTGGGAGCATGGGGGCCTTGGAAGAGGGCTGAAGGGGAGGAGAGAGGCAGGGAGTGGGGCAGAGAAAAATGTAGAGCTCAATATAAATAAATAAATAAATGAATGAATGAATGAATGAATGAATGAATGAACCATGATGACCAAGAACAACTTGGGGAAGAACAGGTTTATTCCAGCTTAAAACTGTCAGGTCATTCTCTGTCACTCTGGGAAGCCAAAACAGAAACTGGGGGAAGGAACCTGGAGGCAGGAGCTGATACAGAGGCCACAGAGTAGTGCTGCTTACTGGCTTGCTCCCAGTCGCTTGCTCAGCCTGCTTTCTAACAACGCTGAGGACCACCAGCCCAGGTGCGGCACCACCCATCTCAATCATCAACCAAGAAAACGCACCACAGACTGGCATACGAGCCAATCTGGTGGGGGCATTTTATCAGTTGAAGTTTTCCTCCCAAATGACTTCATCATTTGTCAAGATGGCATAAAAAACCAACCAGCAGAGGCATCTTCTAAACCAAACTTCAGCAATTTCAGAAGCAAGGTAAATTTGCATATGTTCTGAGTTTGCCTTTCTACTTTGCTTTATTATTTAAAACTAAATGATACTAAAAACGCAATGCAGAAAGACATGTTAGAAAAAAATGAAAATATATATGGTAGTCAGGTGGACACCTTACCATGCTGAAATTATTTTTCCTTCTGTTTTTGAGATTATAAATTACAACGTTTCTCCATTCCCTTTTCTTCCTCTAAACCCCCCATCTACCTCTCCGTGCTCTTTTTCAATTCATAGCCTCTTTTTTACTTTTTTTAAGAGGGCTTGACAATATATTTAATCTGTTAAATCCAAAAACCATTATTATTTTCTCATGTAATCAACATATTAAATATTTTCCATTCATTTCAACCACTTCCTCATTTTACTTTTCCCACGTGTAAGACACAGGACTCAGCAGCTTCTTGGCACAGTTCCCCTGCCCTCCTTTCAGTTGTGCAGCACAGCCATTCTGATTTCACCCCAGCCGTGTCACCTGGAGTCACACTAGTGATGGGCGTCAACTGGTGAAGACACGCAAGCATGGGCCATTACTGTCAACCGGCTCCTATATCATGTTCACCCAATGGGAAGGAATGTAGTTACAGAAATCTTTATGAATTAGTGAAGGTCAGTAGTAAGTGATCTAGAAACTTCATTTAGCCTTTTTGGGATACATGACCTCTTTTTTTATTAATTGCTTTTACACACACACACACACACACACACACACACGTATGTATTTCTAAAGATAAACTGCATATTCTAGATAATGTTCTTCATATGTATATGTTTTTAGGGCTGACCATTTGGTATTAAATAACAAATAGGTGTGTTCCTCCCTGAAGAACACTTTAAGGAGAAATAGAACCGTGTGTGTGTGTGTGTGTGTGTGTGTGTGTGTGTGTGTGTGTGTGTTCATGTGTGCAGGTACACATGGGTCACAGAACATGACTGGAAGCCAGAAGACAATCTACAGGTGTTAGGACTCACCTTTCCTTCTATGAGACAGTGTCTGTCCATGCCACCTAACTGTTGTGGAATATTTGCATACTGTGTGAAGATACATTGCTGTGGGATAAAACTGGACTCTCTGAACATGGCGAACAATGAGGGCTGATGAGACGCAAAGGACAATGGCACAGGGTTTTGATCCTACGTAATGTGCTGGCTTTGTGGGAGCCTAGCCAGTTTGGATGTTCACCTTCCTAGATATGGACGGAGGGGGGAGGACCTAGGACTTACCACAGGGCAAGGAACCCTGACTGCTCTTTGGACTGGAGAGGGAGGGGGAAAGGAGTGGGTGGAGGGGGAGAAGGGTGGGAGGAGGGGGAGGGAAATGGGAGGCTGGGAGGAGGTGGAAACTTGTTTTTATTTCTCCTTTTCTCAATAAAAAACAAAACAAAAAAAAGATACATTGCTGTAATTGGTTTAATAAAAGGCTGAATGGCCAATAGCTACTCAAGGAGAGGTGAGTCAGGATTCCCAAGGACAGAGAGGACTCTGGGAAGAAGAAAGGCAGGACGTCAATGAGACCGTAAAGAAGTTGGACATATAATACAGATCAGAGGTAACCAAGCCACACAGCAAAATGTACGTTTTAAAATATGGATTAATTAAATTTTAAGAACTAGTTGGGAAAAGGCCTAAGCCAAGCTTTCATAATTAATAAGTCTCTGTGCCATTATTTGTGAGCTGGCATCCCAAAGAAAAACTCATCTACACCTAAGCTAAGTTCTGGCCTGAACTCCAGAAAGGCCTCCTGTCCTCACTTCCCATTTCCCGTAGGCAAGCCTTGGGATTACCAACACCTGGGTGATTACATACCAGTTTTACCTGGGGTCCGTGGATCCAAACTCGGGTCATAAGGCTTGCATGGCAAGCCCTTTCACCTATTAAGCCATCTCCTCAGCCTCCAAGATAATAGCTTCTAAAAACAAATATGATCGTCTACGAGGTATCTCTGCAGGTAAAAGCACCTCCATCAAGCCTGACAACCACACAGAAAAGAACTGGATGACTCCCTCAAGTTGTTCTCCGATCTCCACACACAGACACACACGCGCACGTGCACACGCACACACACACACAACACAAATGTGACTAAACAAATATAAATGTCAAAAAGTACAGCATCATTACCAAAAAAAAAAATCCCTTTGTGAGATACAACGCTTTTGTAGACTTACCAGATGGGAGCTGTTAAATTTAAAAACATAATTAAAAGGTGGTAAGAGAACAGAGCTCTCAGATCTTTCACAACAGGCATCAAGCACGAATTTACCAACCACTTCCCAGAGACCCCAAACAATTACATCTGTGTGATAAGATGAAGGGACGTAACTTAATCATTCACTTTATTACAGATGCTGGCACCACAATCTGGATAATATATTTTTAGAGGGGGCGATAATGCACTTTTAATTTCTAAATTAATCTTTGCAAACAACTCAAAGCCCCCTGTGGTCTGCAACTTGGATTTATACTAATGATCGAGAGGACAGCTGCCACCCAGGCAAACGAGGGCGAAATGCAGAGAAGGAATAGGGCCCGAGACTATCAGGACCCCACATGTGATGGATTTTGCTTGAGTCAAGGCAATCTAAACACACCATCAAGATCTGAAACTGCCTTAAAATATGGTCTTCCTGGAATGATCCAGTTTTCCAGTAAGGTGGAGACAAATTCATCAAGCCTGTCTTGCAGAAGCCACATGGTGTGGAACGGCCAGTTCTGCCCCTATTAACCAATGTCACTGCATGGGTTTAGCTTCTCTTCACACTCGAGTCCAAACTTCTGTACCCTCGATATAGACATTTCAGATTTTACATGTCACCCTTTATTCTCTAAGAAACGGGGAATCTGCTGGTCAAGAAGCAGTAAAATTCTGAGAATAAAGTGGAAGCAATGTTTTGGATAAAGAACTGGCAACATTCACAGCAAATTGCCGTGGTATAAATTCAGCCCTGTACCAGAACCTTCTCATAGATCACGGGGTAGATGGCGGGTGAAGTTGATGGGATATTGATTCCAGCAAGAAAATAAAGGGCTATAAAACAAAAGATGATTAACATGAAATCGTTGAGTGAAGCGAACCCTTAATAGACCGGGAGTTGTTAAATAAAACAGCGAGTAACGGGTCTGTGCTCTCGGATCACTTACAGCTGAGACCTTCTCGCCATATTTTAAAATTCTCCTGTGTGTTCTTACTTTCCTGCATATTATCAATCCATATTCACCCACTGAAAAGCATCTGAAATTAACATGGGGGGGGGAGTCACCATATCTGGGACATATCATCAGTCAGAGAAAAGCAACCCGAAAGCAACTGGCAATCGGGCCTGCCTCACAAACCTATAAATACTGTCAGAAACTGAAACGTTTTTATTTCTTTCATCTCACAAAGTCCCACTAATGTTTCACTGCCATACCATGTGCATCTTTCTCTTACTAGATGCTGCTGCGGTGCAGTTTTGTGGGCTGATTTGTTGCTTAAAATACGCAATACTCAACAAACAGATATATTGCAAAAATATGCAAGCAACTTCCTAGAACCAAGTAGTTTCTTTTGTCAAAAACTGTTCAACCAGCCTAACACTTCCCTTCTCCCATACCCCACCCCTGCATATACATACTAATAGCCGGATCCCACCATGACTGCCACCAAAGTGAATTCTGATAAATAGCATCAGCCAAGAAGCATCCCTTGCCCGGAAAGCCAGACATCCCTGAAGCACTAATGGTTTTATTCCATTTTTTAAAAAGGCAGCATACCCAGTTTGGTATCAGTGCTCGTAAGAGAAGTAGCTGTGTCCAGCCAACCACCCGGGATCAGTGCATAAGGGACCAACCTTGGCTTTCCATAGAGCAGCTTCTGAAGGAAAATCTCGTGATCTGAATTAAACAAGTTCGTGTTACTGCTGATGGGAAAGATTGTTTTCCACACGACCTCAAAGGCCCCAGGCTTCATTCAGATGAAAAGTTAAGAGATGAAAATCTAAAACAAGGTCTGAAGTCGGTGGCTTGCCCTGGTTGAGCTTCACTGGAGTATTTGTAAATGTGAGGTTTCCTCTGCGCTAGTTCAGATTGTCGAAGAATTAAATAAGATACCAATGGCTAACAGCAACATACAATGGTAACCAGATTGTATGAAAACACTAGCCATAAAACCCAAGAAGATCCAAGAATTTTATGTAATTTCCCCATTTTATGAGGTTTTTTCACCTTCTGGGAGAATGGCATGAAACAATAAATCCAAGTTTCGGTCTATACGTAGGCCTAAGGGGTTTTTGTTGTTGTTATTTTAACTTAACTCTACCAGATTTAGCAAATAAAAAAATGGAATGCCTAGTTAAATTTGGATTTCGAAAAACAATAAATAATATTTCAGTATAAACATGCTACATACACTAGTTGGTATGTGGTACATACTTATATATGTGAAAATTATTCATCGTTTGCCTGAAATTCAAATTTAATTGATGTCCTGGATTCTGTTTAGCAATCTTACCTTAATTATGTTTCTTGATGATTTATGGTTCATTCTAGAACTTACTCCATTATTGAAGGAAATAAAACAGCTATCAGGGATAGAATTGCTGGGAGAAGTTAGACAGTAGACATGAAACTCTTTTTTAATGTCTTGGGTACAATATCGGCAATTCTAAATGGGCCATAGAGGAGAAGAGGGAGAGAAAAATCAGTCACTGAGGGATATTTTCCTTTGATATAAACCTCTGCTGTGCACTGATATTATGTAAGGCTTTCCCGTCTTTATTTTTATATTGGAAGTCAGTGGTTATGAGACTAAGCTTGAGAGCTGACTGACCAAAGTTTGGACCATGGCTCTGCCACTTACTAGCTATATAATCTTAGACCAGGTGCTTAGCCTCCCCTCTGCCTCCTCTTTTTCATATTTCAGTTGAAAGTGATAAGGATAGGATAAGAGCACATAGGATAAGCGCTAACTAAACCCCTTACTAATTAAATGTTGTGGTTCTCATGCTAATTGTTTTCACCGCACCCAATCACCAAAAATAAAGCTTGTCACAAAAGATCTTCTGTGGGTAACTATGAATCAAGCCCGGCGGGATACAAGTGCAAAATCCTGTAGTTGGCAGAATATCCTACTCTACGCTGTATTTTTTCTGAATAATAGCAGAAGTTGGGACTCAGGGAAATGAAGCTTCCTTCAGAGCCCGCTTCTACCCTTCCTCACACTGACTCTCTGTACTTTCTTTCTGTCTCTCTCTCTCTCTCTCTCTCTCTCTCTCTCTCTCTCTCTCTCTCGGAGAATTTCTTCACCCCTCCCATCCATACACAGAATCGGCGAGCCCATCCTGTTCAGAAGTTTAGTGCTCTTTCTACAGTTCCATCCTAGAATTTGCTGTGTGCTCAGACGCAAGTGTCACGTGCCTAAGACGGTACCATGAAGTCTGGTTTTCTGCTCGGAAGTCAACATATGCCACACCTCATCTCCCTGTTTCTTTTTATCAGCACAAACCAAACAAGGGCCCTTCCACACTTGTAGGGAAAGAGCTGCGTGACTGGAGGGCTGGTCCCCGCATTGCTCTGGGACACTCATTTGATCTGTTTGGGCAAGCCTCTCCAATCATGGACCCTAAAGGCTTCCATTGCGTTTTCTGGTTTATTACCTATTGGAGGAAATAGGACAGCTGCTTCTCTGAAAGAGGTGCTGGGAAAGCAACACTTGTAAAATGTGTTTCATTTCAAAGCCTGTGGCTTACAGGCAACATGAATTTAGAAGAAGTAACTTAGAAGGCAATTTCAAATACATAACTGAGTCTGGAGTCTCTCGGAAGGGTTTCTCCCTTGCTAGCTAGCTTGCTTGTGGAAGTAAAGGATCACTTGTAACATTCTTGGCAACCTACAGGGACAGCAGATGCCAGCATCCTTAGACCTGGGATGGGCTGCAGGGGCTTTGCCTCCCAGTGCCCTAATACCACATGGACATCTGTGCACCTGGCTGCTCTTAAATGGTTTGCTGACTCCTAGGATGCTGCCGGGCAGAAGCTGTTGAGTCTTCTTAGAAGAAGCGTTATCAGAGGAGTCAAGAGACTTTTTTCTGCCTGAAGCACTCCCCTGCCAAACTCCTTAGCAGATGACAGCCCTACTCTTTTATTTGCCCGGTGTTCCTAGGCTGTTCTTCCACATATGTGCTGACCACTGATGCTTAAATAGGCAAAGCTGATAAGGAGATAGAGTAGACAAGGCATGTGCAACTCCGCTCGGAGCCTGCCCTCTTTCTTCTTACAGATTCCCAGTAGAAATAACCCTTCCTGGGCCTCCCACTAGAACTTATTGAGCAGGGGACAGAGAGAACAAGGTCAGTGATGGTTGTTAACCCTTTCACATCCTCCGGTCTTCCACCTACAAGATTAAACTATCTCTCCCTCAATTGCTCAAGAGAGAGTGTGAGTAATAATGTATGACGTTCCACTATCAGTTGCTAGGATTTCCTTCAAAACTCAAGGTGAAGAAGGCTAATCCCAGCCTGCTAGGAAGTCAGTCAACAAATCCCGAGTTTCTCCTGTTTGCTGGGCATTGTCATGAGCAGCGTGTGTGGGGGCTACCAACAGATGTCTGTAGTACCTCTGCACACAGAACTCGTCAAGAAAACATTAAATTAAGCCACCTGATGATTCTGTCATTTTGTGTAATTAAGAACAAAAATGCTTAATATGGAGTGACATTGTCTTGCATATTTGGTGTGTAACACCTTTTAACTCAGTGCCTAAATGCTGAGAACATTTCCGAACAGAGATGGGTGGTGACGTCTCTCACACATGATAAAACCCCCTTACATCAGCTATAAATAGTTGAGGTGAGTAGAAAAAGGCCCATTTCAACCATACCAATGAGCAACAGTTCTTTACCTCTCTGCTCATAAACACAGGTCTGATATTTTTAAAAAGGTAAAATCTCCAGAGAGAAGATAAATGCCTACACTGCTCCTAGACAGACGCGGAGGAGCCAGAGAGATGGCTCAGGAGACGAAAGCACTGGCTGCTCCTCTGGGGACCCCACATGGCAACATCAGTAGCTCCAGTCCCAGGGGGTCGGATGCCTACTTCCAGCCTCTGCAGGCATCAGACACGCACATGGTGCACAAAGACAGAAGCAAACAGGCTTGAATATGCTGTGCTGTGCTTCGTGAGGCCAGAACGACGATAGAAATGTTGAGGATGGCAAAGAAATTTCCTAGAGATGACAATAATATCAGGGTCACCAGTTCTTTCAGTTGTGCATATGATGACATGGAGGCAGGGGCCAGGCTGCTCATCAAAGATGGGCATTATCTGTAAAGTAGCTACTTCCCATCATCCTCTTAGCTGATTCCTATCAGAGCAAGTTTGGTCATCTAGATTACCAGCTACTACCCTAATGTGTATACTAAACACTTAAAATAGCAAGTATATGGCTTTTCCCACACCAATAATGAGTATTCCGGCTCTCTAGACATCAACAAGATATCTAACAGTTTAATCAATTCTGCTACTACTACCCAAAATTTGAACAGAAATTCTCAGGCTAATGGTTCAGTCCCACAAGGCTGCCTTCTACTTCAGATGTCCACTGCAAATCTGGCTCCCCATACCTCTGACTGAACAGCTATAAAGCAAGGATTCTCATAAACTCATTTGCCAGACCTCAGGACAACAGTTGGTTGACTTTTCTAGTCTATTATAAATAATAATACAAAGGACAAACATGAACAATCAGATGAAGAGACACATAGAGAAAGGTCTAGAAGCATCCAGAGTGCAAGAGCTTCCCTGTGGAGTTGATGTTTTTCCCATACATGAATGCATTCATCAAGATAAAAGTTCTAAAACCCCATGGTTTATGGGTTTTGCATAAGCATGGTTGATTTAATTATTAAGCATTGGTGTTTAGCTCAACTTCTAGCCACTCTCCCCCTGCAAACATCATGGACTGGAGACGGGAGTTCCTACCTTGTAATTATGTGGTTAGTTCCCCTATCAGTCGGCTGCTACCGTGAAGCTGTCTAGGGGTTCATAACAGACATCTAAGTCTAGATGCAGGTGTAGCTCAGAATGGTTTATCACAAATAAAGATGTTTCTCTCATTCCATCAGTCAAGAAATTACAAGGGTTTTATATCCATGTTAGGAAACACGAATGAAGGCCAAATACATATTTACTTTTATGTCACATACCACACCAATATTCAGCACCTCAGCAGATTCAAGGTAAGAGGCCATCAACTGAGTCTATCAGTAATGAGCACAGTGCATCAGGATATCAAAATTTAATGAACGGAGACTCCGTATTTAGCTTATTAGGGCAAGTAAGGACATGAGGACCTGAAGAATTAATTGGGTATGACTTTCATCCCATGCTAACAACATTCAACCATTTATTTATTATGTTGGGCACAGGAGATAAAACACCATCTAAGACACAGAATTCATGGTCTTAACCCTGCTCTGTATATCAAAAACTATAAGGGCAGGACTGGATGTGTCTTAAAATTTGCCCAGCAGACAAAGAAGTCTTAGCAACTGAGCCTGACTGAAATAGGGTAGACGATGGCTAGATTCCTTCTTTACTCACAAATACCGAGTGTCTACCATGCCCCATATGCTAGATAATAGTGGGAGGTGGCAGCCCAAAGGCCGCCCTGAGGCGTCTGAAACCAATTAGTTTGTAAACCCCTCACCCAGCCCTACCTGCACCCAAGTGTCTTGCAGCGCGGTTCAACATTTGTCCTGCGTTAGCCGTCTCCCGCCACAGTCATCGATTCTGCCACCTGCAGATCAAGAAAAGAAGTTGTTCCCACTCAGTTCCCCTAAACCAAATTAAACTTCAGATGTTTGGTTCCCCAGCATCTGCCACAATCAAATTGCGACAAGGCTTATACCCCTTTCTGCATTCATCTGTCAGACTGCCCAGACGTCCAACATGTCTTCTCAGTCCACACAGGCTGCAGACCCTGATTCCACTTTCCTGGACCACTTTCCCTTCTTTCTTCCATTGCGTCAAAATGTTGCCCAAAGTCACAGTGAGTTAATTTAAACGAAATTGAGGCACTTTGTCTCAACTTCCGGTCGTATGTTTGCGTTTGTCAAGCACATTCTCAGTAAGCAGGCCTGTTATAGCTGACCATAAGTTTTTCCCATTGACCATACCACTAACAACCAATAAGAAATCGGAATGAGGCCTAGCAGGGGAAGTAACAGAAGGAGGCAGGGATCGCAGAGTTAGAGACTGGGAACTGGAGCTCCAAACGCCAGGGATACATACAGGTCGGACACTGTTCCATCAGTTTCTGATGTTGCCTGATGGCTCTGTCTAGCTCAGTTTCTCATCTGTAAAGTGGGACCCCAAAACAACTAACTCTATAACTAGTGCAAATATTAATTATGGTGGCATGCTTAAAACAATGCCTGGTACACAATAAGAACACAATAAATGTCAGCTACGGAGTTAGCTATCAACGACTAGATCATGTGTGAGACATGATGAAACACAGATGAAACAAGATGAACATTCAACCATGACTGCAGAACTTTAAATCAAGTTGAGGGCCCTTCTAAGTACGGAGTCCTGAGTGAGTACCCAGATCCTAGCCACAAAACTAAGTCAATCTTGCCTCTCAGGTTGGTGACAAAAAAGTATTTCTTACCCTTCTCACCAGGGACTCTTCTCGGTGATCATTAAGAAAACGTTCTGACAATCCACCTTTTGTTTGCTTCTGGGAGATTGGGCATGGGTGAGAAAAAGATCAGTGGCACTTTCCAAAAGCACAAACAAAAATCTAATAGCACACACACACACAAATCCTAAGGTGGGTTTTGCAAGGGAATCAGTTGAACAACTTTCTGATGGAAAAATCTGAAACCAAAATAATGAGCTATTTCACAAAAGCTGTCCTACAGAGGCAGCCCCTGACGACAAATCCACAGAGTCACTGCAAACAGCTTTGTTTAAGTAAAAGGGAAGTTGGGACAAGAGAGTGCACTTCACAGAAAGTTTAGATTTCTTCTGAGATTAAAAAAAAAAGACTAGACTCCAGATTCATTTATTTTAAAACCATATCCTTTACTGTTTAATTTTGTGGTTTAAATTGCCTGTCAACCCATAAGAAAATAGAGCCTGGATCCAGAGCTGAATAAACCAATTTTGCATTCATAGGCAATTATAATTTTTAAATCTTTTTTCAGTCTGTTTGTTTTCAAGCCCATTTTATTTATCACTGACAATCAATTCCCAGCCATTTACTATACAAATATTATCAAGTGCCTCCCATTTATTCTGAAGACCTAAACTTTGATGAAATAGGACTGCATGATCAATGCAAATAGCATTCTTCATCCCCTCCCAGATCCCGGGCTGTAAATCATGATCCGACAGTATCTATCCAGAGGCTGAATCGCTGGTACCAGGCCACACTGCTTAGAACTAGGCCACTAAATCTTCATGAATCATATCCCCTTCTCCTCCCCCACCCCACTTCACATCTCTGTGAAAACACATTCATTTTCCAAATCCATCATTTCCAGCGCTGTTCATTTTCAACCTTAATTTTCTGGCCTATCTATTTGCTCAGGTACCTTTTGTCGGAGGTGGGATTTGTCTGAGCGCTGCTTTGAAGGCAGAGGCTTCTTCGACACACTCCTCGTCTGCTGTGTAACCTCTGAGGAAAGGTTAATATATCCCTATATATCCTTAAGTTCCAAATCTCTCTTCCTATCCTGCGAGCTTAAAATCATATCAAGGTAATTTCAGATCACTTGAACTCTGGCTCTAGCCCATAGCCTTTTGCCTGCTCCGATTTTGATTGGCAATAGCAGTCTTATATTAATTTTTAGAACTTGGAAATAGAAGTTACTAACTTGTTTGGTTTTGTTTCTGCTGTCTAATAAATCTTTTGTAATTTCAGAAAGTTGCCTTTAAAGCAACTGTCTGTGAGGTGGAAATTCTTAATAAACAAATAAATAAATAATAATAATAAATAAAACAACTGTCTGTGAAAGCTGATTTTATAAAGTTAACTTTTTGGAAAACCACTTTGGGTTCAATTGATAGCAGAACACAATGACCTGGGGTCTTCAAAGACCTTCTGAGCAAGCCATTTATATTAACAAGCTGTCCTAAGGAATAACAGCTTCAGTTAGCAATGTTCTTTGGACAACTAAAAGTACACCCTTACCATTTATTTAACTTCCTAGTTACATTTTCTTGGGTAGTAAGATACATTGTAACCAGGGGGAGGTTTTGAAGCTTCTGTATTGCCACTCTGAGACACCGATCAGCATCTGCCAGAAAAATTAGGATCTGTCCCCCCATATTGATTTTAACACTACTCCCTTTCATAAAGCCTGAAACAATGGCTGTGGAAAGGTCCCATACTGAGTGCCATATCACAACCACCAGTGTGGTGAATGCTGGCTCATGACCATGCAGTCCAGAGCAGGTGACATAGGGGAATAACCAAGACAATAATTCAAACATGGCATCCTGCATTTCCTCTCACTCCCAAATGCACACAGAGTCTTCCTCATCGGAAGAGAAAGGAGAATTTTGGGATTAGAGTTGTTACCTGGGCATCCTCTACCAGCTGTGAACTCACTGGACACTTGGCTGCCTGCTATTTACCCTCAGAACCTAGCATGATGCTCCTCACAAGACTGCCTGGACAACTTAAGATGGATAGGATCAAATGATCTTGTCAAAAATGGGAGTGGGCTATCAGCTTCGTGTGAAATATAAATACATTACAAGGAATCTTATCAACAAAGAGGACACAGTTGGTCAGAGTGTCAATAAGAAATTGCCGGCACACAGATATCATTTTTCAAAAAGGAAGTAAGCCAACAAGAATATTTAGAAGTCTGAAACTTATTTTCTCAACTTTTCAGTTTTTAATCTCCCTATAGGTAGACCATTAGGCATACCCTAAAGCATCAAAGTTGACAAAGGCATCCTGGGAAATTCCAGTGTGGCCAGTAGCCACAAAATGATGGAACGTTAACTGTTCAGACAGTTGCAGCCACAGGAGTAGTGATGTCATCACGTATAAGAAGGGAGGGATGTTCTCTGGAGAAAGTACCCTTTTCAGTCCTGCATTAACCTTACCCTCTAGACTTCTCACTCAAGAAATGACCTGCACAGCAGCAGGGAGAAGCAGGGACCATGCCAGAGCTGGCTTAGGGAAGACCAACCAGAGTTTCAAACTATTTGCAAAGTAAAACAGTCAGTTGGCATTTCACAGGATGCAGTAAATGAAATCACCCTTCCTAATAAATAAATAAATAAATAAATAAATAAATAAATAAAATAAAACTCTGCTACGCTTTACCATTAGCTCACGTTATGTGACTCTTTTCATATAAGTTTCCAATTTAAACAAAATGAATCTGTAGTGAGAGAAACCAAATCAATGGTTTCCTGAGCTGGCAATGACGGAGGAGGCGCAGTTGACTGACAAGGAACAAGAGTAAGCTTTATGAATCTTTATGGAGTGACAGCCATGTTTCATATCTTAGCTAAGGTAATGCAAACATTTGTTAAAATCGTCACTTTTAAATGAATGCATTTTATTTTATATAAATTCCACCTCCATTAAGTTGATAAAAAAGAGACTGTCTTGGGCTGGGGAGATAACGCGGACAAATGGAGGAGAGCTAGCTGCACAATCACGAATACCTGGGCTGGATCCCCAGAACCCGCATTTAAAAGCTGGGCATTGAGTGATACTAGAGACCTATGTTTGATTGAAGTCCAAACGCAAGCAAGTGTTTGACTCAACAAGTTGGGGGTGCTGAAGTACTCTGCACCTGTAATTCTAAAACTGAGGAGGGGGAGACTTGCAGACTCCCTGGAGGCATACAAGCCATGACCAAGCTAACCTTAATCATGAGTCCCCAACCAGTGAGAGACCCTGTAATAGCTTCTGGAGAAAAACGAGGTAGATGGAGCATGGGGCAGGATCATACCTGAGATCACCTTCTGGCCCCCACCCATATGTTCATAAACATGGAGAGAGAGAGAGAGAGAGAGAGAGAGAGAGAGAGAGAGAGAGAGAGAGAGAGAGAGAGAGAGAGAAGAAGAGAGAAGAGAGAAGAGAGAAGAGAGAAGAGAGAAGAGAGAAGAGAGAAGAGAGAAGAGAGAAGAGAGAAGAGAGAAGAGAGAAGAGAGAATCTCAAGAAACTTACACCTGCCTGAGATGATCTATCTGCTTCGAGGACAAGTTGAAAGTAAATAGTACTTAAGAGGACCCACCTGTCTCTAAGTAGGAACGTGTTTTGTCTGTTGTATTTGGCCTTCTCGTACGAGCCTGGGACACAAGGCATCTCTCAGAGACAGCGGAGTTCAGAGCAGGCACACTGGACTGCCCGACAGGCTAAAGACGAGTTCTAGTGCTGCTCCACCGCTACCTGGAGACATTGCTTCCGGCAGATGGATGGACGGCTCCACCCCTTCCTGGAGACAAGTCCTCCAGCACGTCAACGGACTTCTGCGCATTCACTGCCTCTCTTTGCAAGGCTTCTCCTTTTTTCATGCTCTTGTAGCCTCCTAAACTCCTTTGAGGAAATTCTTGTGAATTCTTTTCCATTTCCTAGATCTCCCATAGTTTGATGTCTGTTGTTGGACCTTTGTTAACTGCTTTGGGAAGTATTATGATTCCCTGAGTTCTGCAATCCCTTAGTCCTTGAGTTTGTTTCTGTTCACCTGAGAAGGGATAGACCCTCACTGCGCGTTCAAGACTGTGGTTCTGAAGGGCCTAACTGGTAAGAACCATGGGCAAGTGGAATCTTCTTTTTATTTCTCTAGATGGCTGGAATACTTACTGCCTTTGCTCTGACTTGAGATGGGACAGCTGGCTGGGCTCTGCTGTCTTGTAAGACTTCGTTAATAAAACTTACCATCCAAGTTTTGCTACTATATTGCAGTCACCTGAATCAGGTAATATTCTAGGGTGTGCCTGGTCAACTGGTACACCGATCTGAGTGCACCAGGTGAAAAGGTTTTCAAAAATGCCTCTGAGGATAGGTAGAGTTGCTGACCAGAACAGATGACATTCCTACTATGCTCACTAAAAATCCACTATTAGGAGTAATCTCCCTAGTGGCGATGGAGAACCGAGGGATGTAGTCCCACCACTGAGGCGGTCCTGGGTGCAGGCAGGAGTGTGCCAAATACAACAGACAAAACACTTTCCTACTTAGAGACAGGTGGGTCCTCTTAAGTACTATTTACTTTCAACTTGTCCTTGAAGCAGATAGATCATCTCGGGCAGGTGTACGTTTCTTGAGATTCTCTCTCTCTCTCTCTCTCTCTCTCTCTCTCTCTCTCTCTCTCTCTCTCTCTCTCTCTCTCTCTGTTCTTGTTTATGAACATATGGGTGGGGGCCAGGGTGACGTAAAAATCCGACGACTTGATTCTCCAGCATCCACTCGTGTGTAGTATACGATCAGCAGGAGCAGGCTCAGGGGAAAGGCGCTGCAGCTTACAAACTCAAGCCTCCACACAATGACACAACCTCTTCACAGATGAAGGCCAGCAAAGACAGCAGCAGCTGCAAGCCTTTGAGAATGCGCCGAGACCACAGAGACTGGCTCAGGAAAAAGTAGGCAGCCAGGCCTGCTCTGAACTCCGCTGTCTCTGAGAGATGCCTTGTGTCCCAGGCTCGTACGAGCAGCCTACTTTTTCCACGAGTGGATGCTGGAGAATCAAGTCGTCGGATTTTTACGTCACCCTGGGAACAGGGTGCGTGTTTCTGTTGACGTCTATCATTTTTGTTTCTACCCATGCTGGGACCACAGCTGAAATAGTTGTAATTGTGTTTGAGTTTATGGCGAGTCTGTTCCCAACTGACTTTGTGGTAATGCTGTAAGAGAGAGGGCAGGAGAGCCAGCTGAGAAAACCTGAGAACAACGCCAGGACTGAAGCCCTCACTGAGCCACTGATTGCTTAAAGATGGAGCAGGTGCTGCAGACCAGAAGAGAGCTCCCCTTCCATGTGACCGACATCATGTGTGCACCTCGTCTTTTGGAGAGAAGGAAGGGGCAGAAGAGCAGCTTCTCAGTCCTGTACAATAAAGGAACTTCTGGAGGCATCACCATCCCTGACATCAAGCTCTATTACAGAGCTACAGTAATGAAAATAGCTGGCTTAGTACTGGAATAAAAGCAGGGAGACTGACCAATGAAATTGAATTGAAGACCCGGATATTAACCACACACCTATGGACACCTGATTTTTGATAAAGATGCTAAAATTATACAATGGGAAAAAGAAAGTATCTTCAACAAATGGTGCTGGCATAACTGGATGTTAACATGTAGAAGAATGAAAATAGATCCATATCTATCCCCATGCACAAAACTCAAGTCCAAATGGATCAAAGACCTCAATATAAATCCAACCACACTGAACCTGATAGAAGAGAAAGTGGGAAGTAGTCTTCAATGCGTGGACACAGGAAACCACTTCCAGTAGCACAATAAATAAATGGGACCTCCTGAAACTTAGAAGCTTCTGTAAAGCAAAGGACACAGTCAATAAGACAAAAAGGCAACCTACTGACTGGGAAAAGATCTTCACCAGCCCCACATCAAAGGACTGATCTCCAAAATAGATAAAGAATGCAAGAAATTAGACATCAAAATTCTAAATAACCTGATTGAAAAATGTGCTACAGAACTAAACAGAGAATTCTCAACAGAAGAATCTCAAATGGCCAAAAGATACTTAAGGAAATGTTCAACATCCTTAGTCATCAGGGAAGTGCAAATCAAAACATCTCTGAGATACCATCTTATACCAGTCAGAATGGCTAAGATCAAACACCAATGATAGCTTATGCTGGAGAAGATGTGGAGTAAGGAGAACACTCATCCATTGCTGGTGGAAATGCAAACTTGTACAAACACTTCAGAAATCAATATGGTGGTTTCTCAGAAAATTGAGAATCAGCCTACCTTAGGATCCAGCAATACCACTCTTGGGCATATACCGAAAAGATGCTCAATCATACTACAAAGGCATTTGTTCAACTATATTTATATAGCAGAATTATTTGTAATGGAAACAACCTAGATGCCCCTCAACCAAAGAATGGATAAAGAAAATGTGTCACATTTACACATTAGAGTATTACTCAGTGGGGAAAAAAACAATGACATCTTAAATTTTGCATGCAAATGTGTGGAATTAGAAAACACTATCCTGAGTGAGGTAACCCAGACCAAAAAGGGTGAATATGGTATGTTCTCACTCATAAGTGGATACTAGCTATAATCAAAGGATATTGAGCCTATATTTGATGATCCTAGAGAAGCTAAGTAATAAGGTGAACCCTAAGAGAGAGAGAGAGAGAGAGAGAGAGAGAGAGAGAGAGAGAGAGAGAGAGAAATAGCCTGAAAAGTGGAACAAACTAGATCACCTAACAATATTGGGAGTGTGGGGGTGGAGGGAGAAGGGAGAATAGGAGGAAAAAGAGGGGAGAAGGGAGGATGAGGAGAACTTGAGGGAATGGGATAATCGGGAAGGAGAAAGGATAGAGATGAGAGCAAGGAAATGGATATCTTGATTGAGGGAGCCATTATAGGATTAGCAATAAATCTGACTTTAGAGTAGGAGGAATAAGAATATGAGCAAAGAGGTGAAGAACATGGTCGGTACACCCACTGAAACAGTTTACCTGAGCTATGGGAGCTCACCAACTTTAGCCAGACTAGGAAGGAACAAGCATAGGACTAAACTAGTCCCTCTCAATGTGGTTGACAGTTGCATGGCTGGGGCAGACAGAGAGCCCACTGGCAGTGACACCAGGATTTATTCCTACTTGATGTACTGGCTTTTGGGGAACCTATTCTCTTTGGATGATACCTTGCTCAACCTTTATATAATAAGTGACCTTCCCCAAAGCAATGTGCCTTACCCTCTCTGAGGATTGGATTGAGGTGGGGTAGGAGAGTATGTGGAGGGAATGGGAAGAGGGGAAAAAGTGGGAACTTAGATTGGTATGTATTATGAAAAAAAATAGTTTGTTTTCTTTAAAATAATGATAATAATAAAAGATACACACCTCAACCTCCAAGACAGACATTACCTCACAGTAAAGGATTGGGAAAAGATTTTCCAAGCAAATGGACCAAGAAACAAGTTGGTGTAATTATCCTAAAATCTAACAAAATAGACTTCCAACTAAAATTATTCAAAATAAGTGAAGAAGATCATTTCATATTCTTCATAGGATAAATCCATCAAGATGAAGTCTCAGTTCTAAACACCTATGCCCGGCTGGGCGGTGGTGGTGCACACCTTTAATCCCAGCACTCAGGAGGCAGAGGCAGGCGGATCTCTGTGAGTTCGAGGCCAGCCTGGTCTACAAGAGCTAGTTCCAGGACAGGAACCAAAAGCTACGGAGAAACCCTGTCTCGAAAAATCCAAAAAATAAATAAATAAATAAACACCTATGCCCCAAATAGAAGGCATCCTCATTTGTAAAAGAAACATTACTAAAGCTTAAATCTTACATCAAACCTCACACACTAATAGTAGGAGATTTCAACACCCTACTTTCCACAATGAACAGATCAACCAGACAGAAACTTGTTGAAGGAGGCTGCTTGTTGGTTCCCGGCTGCCTGGCTAGCTTAGACCCGAAATAATCACATAGAAACTGTATGAATTAAATCACTGCCTGTCCCATTAGCTCTAGCTTTTTATTGGCGAACTCTTATATTAATTTAACCCATTGCTAGTAATCTGTGTATCGCCAAGTGGCTGTGGCTTACCGGGTAAAATTCGCAGCGTCTATGTCTGGTGGCTCCATGGCTTCTCTCTGACTCCACCCTTCTTTCTCCCAGCATTCAGCTTACAGATCCAGATATAGAACTATCTGCTATTTGTCCAGCACCATGTCTGCCTGTGTGCTGCCATGCTTCCTTTCATGATAAAAATAGACTAAACCCTGAAAATGTAAGCCAGCCCCAATTAAATGCTTTTTTTTACTCGGTCATGATACCTTGTCACAGCCATAGAACATTGACCAAGTCAAAGGATGTAGGAGGAACATGGAATAAGCTGGAAGGGAAAGGGAAGAGCAAACATGATGAAAATTCAAATAATAAATACTTTTTTTAAAAACCTCAATAATATATAAATACTCAAAAATAAAATAGTAAAAAAAATTACCTCAACTAGGGAGAGTGGGCTTCAAACTGAATACTTGCTGTGAAAACTTCTGCTGTGACATGGCTAGTCCTTTCTCTTTTTCTAAAATGCACTGCAGAGATCATCTCCTGGCTTCAACATTATTCCAGGTAGGGCCTGAAGTTAGACCTGGAGACAGGCAACCTAGAGATTCAAACAAAATAGAATTTCTGGAGACTTCCAAACGAGATATTCTGGCTTTGCAGGTACTGTGAGCTAGTACATATGATTGCTCCCTAGTGTTAGCATATAAACACAGACAGCTACCAACAACATCTTCTGTTCTTTCTGGTCTCTGTGGGTTCTGTCTCTGTGCTTTCATATACTTAACCCAAAAGGTCTAACCAATGCCACACCCCCTTCACCATGAAGTGAGAGCATGCGTTTCCAAAAAGTATCTCAGAACACTGGGGAAGGTAGGTATATATGCACCTGG
Organism: Microtus pennsylvanicus; assembly: GCF_037038515.1. NCBI lineage: Eukaryota > Metazoa > Chordata > Mammalia > Rodentia > Cricetidae > Microtus > Microtus pennsylvanicus. The sequence goes on along the minus strand of NC_134587.1, from coordinate 81,489,052 downwards.
GGTTCTCTCTCTGCCCCACTCCCGTCCCCCTCCCCATAGAAGCTGCAGTTCCTAGGGAAGTATTTTCTTCATAACTTCATGCCAACTTGGAAGCTGATCAGTAATCCCGTCAAAGGGAAATAGTTTCTATTGCCACTTTCATGTATTTCCTATTCTATTCTGTGTCCCAAATTGGCGACTTGGGGTTACTTCCAGGCTTCAGGAGTCTTACCAAAGTATTCCTAGATGTGAGTAGCTCCCAGATACAATTTTTGTGAATATGAATGAAGTGTGGGATCTGGCTGGTATCATTCTGTATCACAATCAGAAATTGTGCTCAATGAAAATGTAATATCTAATGGTCCCTGCACTTGGAAAATATGTAGCCCCATTAGGTCATCCGTGTTCTACAGACACAAAGACCATACACAGTATTCCTTAAAGAACAGATTATAGTGCCTTTCAGCAAAGACATGTGTAGATTTCCTCTGTGCTTTTGCCTCCTAAGTGAGATAAGTCCAAGTGGGTAATTTTTAAAGTGAGAGGCCAGTGCCAAATGTAGCAACCGTTTCTCCTGTTATATCCTCTCCGAATTCCTCGGGTCTTGAAGCCACACTCATCTGTGACATGTTTGGATTTATAGACTGGCTCTTCATGATTTAACTTTCTCAGGGCACAAGTACCGAGCAAGCAGTCAGGAAATATACATAATTTAGAAGATGAATTTGCAGTCTGCTCTAAGGGTCAATAAGCTGGCCTTCTGCCAAACTAAGGCAGGTGGAGAATTCCATGATGCGGGCCTGAGAAGTCATATGCAAAAAAAAAAAATGTTTAAGAACTGTTATGTGGAAAAATTCCAGATAATCTTGAGTTATCTAGAATTAAACACAAAATGACAAGAAGTTTATGTTAACTGGTTTCAGGTGCATGGCTTATAATTTTGTCAGTATGTGTTTCTATTATCTTAGAAGGAACCAACTACTGAATTTGGACACTGAATCCACTTAGTCATCTGATGTCCAAATATTACTTGTTATGAGCAACTGGTAAAAGAAAGCTGATTATACTGACAACAAGCATTTGAAATGTATGTGTTTCCAAATGTGACTCTGAGCTGAGGAGTGATTGACAGTTGATGACTTCTGGAAGAAGGAAACTCAGTTTTTATTTAAAGGCCTGGGCCCTAATAGTAGGTCAACACTGCTCTGGAGTATGATCCCCATACCCATGAGTATATGAGCAGCACAAATTGGAATCTGTGAATTATTTTTTGAATTGAGGACCCAAAGTTGGGAGGGGTATGTAATAGAGGTAGATCTGGAAGGGGCTAGGAGCAGTGATGGGAATGAATATGATCAAAATACATTTTATACATGTGTGACATTGTCACAAATTACCAATGATCTGTGGAGAGATGGATCTGTGGTTAAGAGCATTTGCTGTTCTTTCAGAAGACCCAGGTTTGGTTTCCACATGGTGGCTCACACCCATTCATAACTCTGGTTCTAGGGGATATGACAATATCTTTTGGTCTCCGGGGTTACCAGGGACATATATATGCACACGGCATATAAATGCCCATGCAAACAATTACTTACAAAATAAAAATAAATAAGTCTTTTAAAAAGTATATTCAAAAAAATTTAATATGACTCAAAACAAATGAGGGTAGCTGTTTTTTAATATCATGGCATTCAAAATTAATCTGACAGAACACCTACTTAAATAAAAATTATTGAAACAATCTATCCAATACTCTGACTGTTACAAAAATAATTTGAAGAATGTATGGTTTCATTTTTGTGTTCATCAAGGTACTTAAAAATCTTAAAAATATGTCTTAACTCATTCAAAAATGTTATCTCCTATCTAGGGAAAGACAAAAATACATGCTCACTGCATGATGGGACATGTAATCTAGAGGGAAAGACATATAATGATAATCATATAAATACATCCATATTATTTCTTAACCTGTGATAAAGGCAATGGAGGCAAAACGAAGTACCTGGGATCCAACTAAGAATCATAGCTTAAGATTTCATTGATGTAAACTATCATGAAGAGACCAGGAAGGATGAAATCTCTTACTAGGCGTGGTAGATCAGTAAAAGTTATTCAAGTGAAAGGCTGGTGGAACAGTTTGTGGAGCAAAGGAGCTGGTGTATAGGAAACCTCTGAGTCAGACAAGAGCTATTCTCCAGGGAGCTAAGAGAAGACCAGTGGAAACCACAGAAGCAACATGAAGCTAGCAAACAGGAAGAGATCAAAAAGACATAATGATTTATACTAATGATCTTTGGTTTTGTACTAATTATAAGGAAAGGATTAATTGTTTAGTGATGTCTTTCAGCTCACTTCCAACTTGTCTCTGGAAACACTTGGGTCTTATTTTCTCTGGTCTGTGTTAGCTCTCACTGGTCCATCTGCTTAGCTATACATCTGTTTCCTGGAGCCACCATGACAAAGGAGTTCAAACTGAGCATGTAATGCAACAGAAATCCATGCTCTTATGATATAGAAGCCAGAAGTCTGAGGCACACATTTAGAAACTTGGGGGTAAGATGCTCCATATTTCTCCTAGCTGTTGCTGCTTGCTGGCCATCCCTGGTACTCCCAGCAGATGAACTCCGGTCTCTGGTTTCATTATATGCCCTCTCGCTATTTGTCTCTGTCTCTTAATCCAAATGCCTCTTTTATAAAACCACCAGTTGTGGGATTGTGGCCCACCATAGTCCAGCTTAATCTCATTTTACCTTGACTACATTTATTTCCAAATAGATTCTATTTCCAAAAAGTTCACAGTCATGGATACCCAGCATGAGGACTTGAACGTGTGTAATTTTAAACATTCAAATCACGTCATAACAGGGGTGAACTGATACATTCATCTTTGTTTTTTAATATCAGATTGAGTATTGGGTGGGAAATGGATTGGAAAGGCATAAAATCAATTGTGTATTTCATTTTTTGTAATATTGTGTTTTACAATATTGTATGATATTAATGATCTGAAAAGTTCCCAATATATAAAGTAGATATAAATATTGAATAACTACTTGCTAATAATTTAATATGCAGCTGAGATAAAGACAATATAATTGATTATAGTGAGGGAAAAATGTCCACTGTGCAAAAAAGAAAAAAGGAGAGTTAAGCCCAGATTGATAAGTGGTCACTGTAGCTATGTGCTACAATATGACTAGCTACTAGCTAGCTCTCCATGTCTCTGCTTTCGCTTTTTGACCTATAAGCCCCCAGGACTTCATTCAAAATTCTATCGCTCTCTATATTTTTTACAGTTGCCTTTACAATTTAAACAGTTAAGGCTTTATTCTTGTTTTAAAAAAAATCTATTTGTTCCTTCTGAAAAGTTTCTGGAGTAAATTCAAGGTGTTTAGTAAATAACCCAGCCATGCAGAGACACACCAACCTGCTCATTGGCTGGGGAAAGCATGTGCATTATCTCCAGGACAACTGAGTAGGAAATTGTCATGCTTCTACACAGACGAACCCACCTCCAAAGCAGAAAAAGCCTTCTTTCTGTCACCCGGCCCCTGAAAAGCCTTATTATCTCTAAACCACTGGGGCAGCTATTTTCTTGAAAGTCCCAAACATAACTGGAGCAAAGCAGAGAGAAAAAAAATAATAAAGGAGCCAGGTGCAGTGTGAGTCTAAATACACAGTGGGGGAAATCTCTGTCTGTACAGCAACTCTGTTGCAATGGCAGAGCATTTGCATAGTGAACAAGGCTTCAGTGTTTTTGGTAAAATTTTAAATTAATATAATAATCTTTTAATATGTACAGTTGGATCACACATTCATTTTGTTTTTGCCTGACTCTTTCGCTGCTGAGCTGCCCATTGATGTGGGATTTCCCTCTGCATGCTGTGATTACCATTAAAGAATAAAGAACTGCTTTGGACCTATAGCAGAGCAGGGCAGAGCAGAACTAGGTGGGGAAGACGGGACTGAACACCGGGAGAAAGAAAGGGCGGAGTCAGAGAGAAGCCATGTAGCCCCACCAGAGCCAGATAGAACTTTACCTAGTAAGCCACAGCCACCTTGCAATGATACCTTTACAAAGAAATGGGAAAGTCGTGCTTGTTATAGAACATTTGGGAAACATTTATAAGTGTAACTGAAAAGTAGCGATTAGACCAGCGTCCACATTTTAAAGTGTCTTAGTCAAGACCTGTCTGTATACATAGCCAATCTTCGTTTTCTTGTATGGAGTGTTTCCTGTGTCATGAACTGCTCCTCAGCAGGGGGATGGGATGATATTTCCACTAGTCAGAGAAGAAGGACTGGTAGTGATCTGAACTGGAGATAAAAAACAGAAATAAATGAAGAAATATGAGAATTATTAAAGATAAAGTTGTCAGGACAAAGTGATGGATTTGATGCGCATTTTGAAATAACTTCCAAGCTGCATGCTTTATTTCCACAAATGTAAAGGTCTCACATAATTTTATCATAAATCTTACACAAAGAACACAAAGTGCAATATCTCCATTGGAGGTGCACGAGCGATTCTTGCAAAGTCAGCTTAGAAGCGCCCATCCTGCTGCCAGCAGAGCCACCTAAAATATCAAAAGGGTAAGCTTGTCTATCACATTTTCTAATATCTTTAACATGAGAGTATGGACTGAGTCCATTCCATTCTGAATATCAGATAAAAACAATGGAATCTAAAATAATACAAAAGAGAAGATGCTGGCTCCTAACCAGAGACTTCTGTGGTACATTTCTGTCTTCACTGTGTAACAGTGAAACTGTGTAACAGTGAAGTCTATAAAAAAAAAAAAATCCAAACTGCAGGAAAGTCATCTCCTTCTCCTCATAATGCTTCCATAATGTGCTACAGATTTGAAATGTGTTCTATTTTCAAAACTAACTGGCTGATTTATGAAGAAACACACATGTGTTTTTTTGCTTCACAAAAAGCACATTTGGATATTATTAAATTTAAAAGATAAAATATTGCGTAGTGCTGAAGAATTAATTTCAAAATGTTTCTTTAAGATAAACAGCGTATCAACTATATCTTAAATGTCATCACGTTGGATGACCAACTAAACAGATTTATAGGAACTCCTTTGCTAAAAAGGAGTTATTTTGGTCTATCTGTCATAAACTATTATGTCCAAAATCATGTGTGTTGCCTCCAACTACCCTGGTGTGAGAAATCTGCCCCGAGAAAGCCTGAGACCTCTGGAAATCTGTCCTTATCAGTGGAGCTGATAACAAGAGAAAGAGTACACTCCACATCAAACATAATTCCTTAAAGAATTTCCTCATCTTAACATTGGCTCAAAAATGTTATAGTAAAGGGGAGAAACAAAGCCTAGCAATCATAACTAAGAAAGAAGGAGCTGTCGGCGTCTTCCCCTTCAGTCTGTAATTCAGTGCTGGTGCACAAGCCACATGCTGGTATTATCGCCAATCTGCTTTCTTAGCTTTTCTTCACACATTCCAGCCCATCTTCACATACTCAGAGGGGGTTTTGATGAAATAAGAATTCTCCAACATCATGCCTCCTTGCTCCTTTATCCTCTGCTGACCAAGTCTGCAGCATTTGAAAATTAAATCATGAAAGTAAGAAGTGTTTGAGTCTCAGAAAGGTTTCCACACCTGGTGAGGACCCACCCAGCCCAAAAGCCATATGGCCCTAAAAATACTCCTGTTGATGGGCATTTCTTTGCAGGGTGGATGCTGCAACCCCAGAACCTTGAATGCAAACATTCTCAACTGTAATCCCTTAGAAGAAGGTAGCATTTGGCAACCTGGGGCACAGAGTTCTGTTCCCTCAGTTACTTCGTCTAGAAGAAAGTGAGACAAGATCTCCCCAGGACAGGAATAGAAGGGCAGTAAAGCCACACACCAGTAGTATTTCTCTCTATGTAAATATCAATGGAAGTCAAGCACCCATAATCCTGCTTAACTTCATTTCATTAGTTATTGGATGCTACTTTGTACCAAGCATAAGGTTACTGTCAGAACAGAGCAAATAACAGACAAAGAGAAAATCTCTCATCCAGTTTACATCCCACGCTTTAGAGGCCTTCTTCCACCAAAGAAACCTGGAACTAAGCAGGTATTTCTTCACCCACAGCATCAAGAGGGGCAGGGGTACACCCTACACAGATAGATGCCTGAGAGAGAACTGAAGCTCCTGGTTCTAACCAATAACACAGGCAGCAGCTGTGCAAGTGTTGGGTTCTTTCTCCAACCCTAATGTCTCCAGTCTTGGAAAGCAAAAGACTCTCTTTTTAAGAAAGTGTCTTACTATGTAGCAAGCTATCCTCAAACATCCTATGTAGACCAGGCTGGCTTCAAACATTCTGTCCTTTTGCCTCTGCCTTTTCAGTGCTAAGACTGTAGGCAGGCCTCACCACACCATGCTCCTAGTCTTAATAAATGTAACAATGAGAAAGTCAGAAGATGAATAATTTAATCCCTTAAATTAAATGTAAATAATCACATTTCTTAGAACTAAGTGTAAGCATATGTACCTCATATCTATAAAGATAAACATATTTGCCTTATGATTCACTAACCTGTTTCTTGAGAGGGGTTAGCTTGTGTTATTACCTTGAAGAAGAAAAAGAAAAAAGGAAGAAAAAACTGTGTCACAGATGTTGAGAAAGAATTTGTATTAGTAATAGAAAACCACAGTAATGTGAGGAGCCATTCTCAAAAAGACTCCAAATCCCCTCTCACCTCCCAGCACATGGGAGACCCAGAGATCTTAAAATATCTGGGAGAAGGGTGGATAACATCTCTTAGCACCATGACTCTCCCAGGAACTCAAGATGAAAGGTTGGTTCTGGGGACGCATCTTTCCTCAGCTTCTATTCATTTGCAAGAAAACAATGCTTTCTTTCTCATGTGAGCAGCAAGCATTGTATCTGCTCTGGCTGATTTCATCTTGATATCTGGTGAGGAAAATTGGAAAGACAGACTGTTTCATCTTATACGTTTTATCTGAACATAAGCTTTACAAATTCAAACTGATGGAATCCAAGATTGTGTTTATAAGACAACAAAAACATAGCAAGGAGGGACCAGTTCTGATTTTTCCTAATTACAAGGCTCTCTGGGAGAATAAGTATAAGGAAACCTTTGTAGTGGAGCTAGATCTCACCCCCTCACAAGGAACAAAACTAACACTAAAGAAATATAAGCCATAAGAATTATAATTTTCTACTTCAATTATTTGGTTTTCTCTTTCTTAACAAATGCAGTTATCTGATGCTTCCTTATCCCCTTTCTAAAAATCAACCTCCCCTTTCTGTGTAACAAATACAAACCCAGTACTTCTATGAAGGATTGTTCTTTTACACTTATAAAGTTCATAGCATAGAACATTTTATATTTTTATTAGGCCTCGGTGAATGACATGGTGATTTGAACCAGCAATGTCCCCCACAAGCTTGGGCATTTGAATACTTAGTCCCCAGCTGGTGTTGTTTGGGTAAGTTTGGGTAGGTTCAGAGGTGTGACCTTGCTGGAGGAAATGGGTTTTGAAAGTTTAAAGATACACACCAGTTCTTGCTTGTTCCCTCTGATTCCTGCTTATAGTTCAATATACAAGCTTTCAGCTTCCAACTCCAGCCACCACGCCATCACTCCAACTCCAATCAAAGACTAATTCTGTGAAATGCTTTCTGTAGGTTGCCTTGGCCTTGTTTCATAACAGCAATAGGAAAGCAACTAATGCCAATGGTTAAACTGTAGCTTCAAACGATTCATTGGCATGCCAAGGAGATGATTCTTCAATCAGTAAACATAAAAGATAAAATCACTTTGAAACCTTAAAAAACATCAGGTAAAAGAAGCAATATAGATGTTCAGTAACTCTATCACAACTCATAATCTCTATGCCCAGAATGAAACTTTTTAATAATTCCCAGGATGCTATGTGTCTAAGATTTAGATTCCTAGCGACTACAGGTTCAATGAGACTCACAACACATAAATTCTGGATAATACCCTGATGTCTTCACCATAGTATAAAACCATGATTAAGCTTTGAGGAAGCCCAGAACTTGTTTATATATACCCTTGAGCAAGAAAAAGGAGACTACATTTTCTCATGGTAAAGACAAAGAACTTAGCATATGCTATGAACTAAAAACAAAAAAATCTCCCCAGAGAATCCAGGGCAAGTGTCCTCCCAAATTCCCCATCAGCTCCTCTTATGGATTCTGTTCATTGTCTTCAGGATCAAAAGCTCTGGACCACTGTACTGCAGTCTCAAACTCACCTATTAGACTCAGCACTGCAGACTCACAGGCAAGATGCATTTAACAGCCCAATTATGAGTGGCTGCCAGCACCAGCTACTCCAAGGAACCTGCAAGGCCCACGGAGACTTTGAGGAGAGATGAGCTAGTAGAGGATGAGTGCCGAGCATGCAGTATCTCTGGAACAACTACAAAAGATTCATGAAATTGGAAAAACGGTAGAAGCAAGGCAGCAACAGGTATGGGAGCATAGCCATTGCCAAGTATGTTCATCCTGGGTGGCCGAAAGCATGGAGCGGCCCATGCTGCAGTCCGGGCTGCTCACACTACTGTGGCAGAAGAGCTCTAGGATTGTGACTCTGCCCACAGGCAGCAAGCATGGCGGCAAGCACGATGGTTGTGCTAGCGAGACAACAGTCATACCCGTGAGCAGCACCGAGATGTGGAGATGTATAGCAGCCCGGAGCTCTCTCGGGTCCGGCACCCTGGTTGCACGGCCCATCCACAAGATCACCCTAAACTCTGGGTAACAGCAGTACATCCGAGATGAGTTTCAACAATAATCCAATATTTATGGTGTTTCAGAAACCATGAACAAGAGTAATGACTCATTGCAATAATTATTTGCATGTAAAGCTGTTTGGGCATATATACGCGAACTTGGCGGCACACAGCAGTTTGCAATGTCACTTTGATGGATGAATGTGTGATGGAGAGGTAAAGATGGCTGAACAGAGCCGCATGCTCATGGTGGAGAGAGGCAGAACTAGGGATGTCACAGCGACAGGTTTGTCCCACTGCATGGCTGCATGGACAAAGGAGCATGCCATGGTGGAGCAGTGCCAGCAGGGAGGTGTGCAGCAGCCTGGAGCTCACACGGGCTCTGGCCCCGAACTCACTGCCCAGTGGCAAGATCACCCTGACTTTGAGCAACAGCAAGATCTCTGAGATAGAGAGTGGTTCATTTTCTGGATTAAGCCTCCTAGAAAGACCTCCACGGTCCACACTACCACTGCGGGCCCTGTTGATGCATGTGGTTTGTGTTGCCACCAGAGGCTATATGAGGATATCCATGATTTGTGATGCTGTAGGGGGGCACATTGATGGGAGGCCATGTTGATGTGGTCCATGCTAAGCTGGAAACTATGTGGAAGTCCATGATCTGTGCTGTGCTGGCTGTTATGAGCATGGAAGCTCCTTTTGCAGTAGTGTAGATGATTCAAAGTTGAGAATGGGAGACTTTGGAGGATTTTGTAACAAAGAGAGAGAGAGAGAGAGAGAGAGAGAGACAGTCAGTCAGTCAGTCTAGGCATGAAGCCCCTAAAAGATGTCTAAAAAGATGTGATAGGGTTGCTAAGGTGCATTTCTTCACAGTCGTGAATTCTGGGGTGATGAATGCAGCTATCTTTAAGGGCTAGCCACTGGAAGTTTGACCCTGTTCCCGTGAATAAGTAAGAAGCACAGATTGGCCTTGGTGTATTTTTTTTTCTTTTGTGGGAGAGGGCACAAGGCAAGGAGGGTGGGCCTGGGAGGAGTGGGATGTGAGTGTGACTGGAATGTATTGTATGAAATCCCCAAGTAATAGATAAAGACATGACTTTGGGGGGAAAAGATGTATTAAATACAACTCTTTCAATGATGGGTCAGAAGAGTAAGTACGCCCATCAGTACTTAAGCACAGATGTAAATAAGACATACAAAATGAAATTGTCTGATGCTGAGATATCCACAATGTTTTAATCCCTCCATAGGGGAGAAAGGATTTCTTTGCCTCACATATTTCTAGGTCCAAATGCTTATCACAAGATTAATAAGAGACAAACATACTGTCTTAGCTATCCTATATGGCATAGGAGGCTTTATAATGAAATGAGGACCAGAGAAAGAGAAACACATTTGTTTTTACTTTCAGTTCTGATGAAGATAGGCAGCCATAGAGATAAATAACTGGACAAAGTGGGCATCGTGGTTAATCTTGATTGGCAACTGAATTAGAATTGCCCTAGAAACAGGCCACAGGATTTATCTAAGAATAATTCTGGAATAGGGGAGACTCATTCTTCATATGAGTGGCACCTTCCCATGGGGTCCCAGACTGAATTAAAAGGAGAACACAAGCTGAGCATCAGCGTTCACCTCCTTCTGCTTCCTGACTGTGGACACAGTGTGACCAGCCACCGCAAGTTCCTGCTTCCATAATTCCCTCATATAGCAAATTATACCCTCAGACTTTGAGTCCTTCCTTCAAGATGCTTTTTTCAAATACCATGTTACAGCAAAAAGAAAATAACTAATATAGTGTATATGGTCTGATGATAAATCAGGGTGGGGGTGTGTTTAACTAAACCTTCTGTCATAGTCTTCTTTGTCTTCAGCAATCAAGTTATTTCCTAACTCCAGGTTCCGAGACAGAGAGGTAGGAGCCTGTTAAAAAGTGACCTGCTCCCTACCGTTTGCTCCAGTTTCACTTCATCCACAAGGTGATGTATTTTGGAAGTACAGTCTTGAACCTCACATCACCTTCATCACTGGGAATATAGTAAATGTTCAACCAAAATGTCAGAAGCAGTGGGTAGATAGGGAAATCAATCAAACCAGCCACTGGCTTCACAATGAACGGCAATATTCCATGAATATCATAAATGCTAATGTTCCCTGCCTTTTCAGAGCCAACTAGTAGCCACGGGGATGGGGGAAGGCAACCCTGTTCGTTTTTAACAATGCTCAGTTTGCGGCCTAGTAGATTCTGTCTCACCCAGTCATGTCCAACAGCTTAAGGGGACAAATATTTTTCACTGTCTCTCTTTCCTCAGAAAGCAAATGCTTCCCACCCCAGATGCTACCCAAGTGAATATGCTGTAATAATCCAATGTTTTCTGTGGGGGAAACATTCAAGTTATCTCAGGGAAAACTAAGAATTAATGTGTGGCCTCCCAAGACCTCACACATACATACACAAGCTCACAGTCACCTGCCGAGCAATGACCTTGGAACAACACATCGTATTTTTTTAAATTTTTATTATTTTCAATTCTGTGTGTATGTAGTGAGGTGGGTATGTACACATGACTGTGGGTATGCAGGGAGGCCAGAAATGTCAGATCCCCAGGAGATGATGCTGAAGGCAGTTGTAAGCAGGAGCTACTCAACTTGAGTGGTGGGAACTATAACCAGAAAAGGCATAACTGTTAATAAAGGAATGAATTAACCCTCCTGTGTGGGGGTGCACATGGGCTCACATTGGATGTTATACGTCTTTATCACCATCACAGTCAGTATGGTGAACAGTTACATTGCCACAAGTTTGCCTCAGAAGGTATCTTTTATTTGGCCAGCAACACGGAGGTGACAAGAAGACACTGAAGTATCACATGAGTGACTGGTATTCAGTTATCACCCAAATGTATTTTTAAGAAAGGACTTTCATTGCTGAACCCCTGTCTCATAAACAGACATGTCAAGAGGATCCAAACGACAATGGCAAATGTTTGAAATTCAGAGGCCTGTGGTCAGCAGTTCACACTTGCTGGGCATCGTTGTGAGCACAGAAAGAACCACAACACTCTTGAGATGGAGACAGTACCAGTGCTCAAGGATTGCCAAGTGCTGGAGTCCCCAAAACAGTGGGTAGCTGAAGACCATGTGGGTCTTTGGTTTGGACCTTGCTTCCATGGCTCCGAACTCGAACTCCACTTCTGAGTTACTCTGTCTTTCTCTTTCTGTATTTATTACAGGGGATATTAACAAGTAAACGAAGTCAAAACTATTGTCTTCTTTTTTTTTCCACATAACTGTATCATTTTAATTCTTGTTCCAAGCTGCACACTGTAACAGACGACAAAAGCAGCCAAGACTCCCATGGGAGTCAACAAAAACAGCTGCACTCCATGTCCAGCCAGGCATAGATCTCACAGAACCCGAATTCACACCTCAATGGCAATTCTTGCAAACCGATACTGCAGAGAGGCGGGTCGTCGCAGCAGCACCAGGCCCCTTGTGACTGCCGGCTGGCTGGACAGCATTTCCAGCAAGCCAGTCCAACTAACAAACCCTAAGGCTTCTCCGCAGCCCACAGCCATAGAGAAATCCCCCTGTGTGACGAAGCCCAGGAGGACTCTGGAGCAGTGTGACGTCAGTCCCGGGAGGGGGCCGGACCAAAGCCCCCGTATCAGAGCTTCCTGCTCAGCTGTGGGCGTCCCTGCCAGACCCGTAGAGGCAGCGAGCTCTCGGCTCTGCCTCTTCTCCACTTTCTTCTTTTCTTTCTCTTTCAGAATCGGGCTTTTGAATGGATCACTGTGTCTGGATTCCAGGGGTCCATGGTAACAAGAATTCTGACTGAGCTGGAGCAGGTCCTCTTTGGACGGGACACAGATCATGGCGTGAGGCTCGGGGCTGCCCTTCCGGAGCAGGGACAGGCTGACCCATACCAGGGCTCTGGGGAAATCATCCAGAATGGACAAGTAGGCCTTTCTTGTCAGTTCTCGCTGGCCACTGCAGGGAGCCCGCCTGGCCTCAGAACTGGGCCCACACCAAGCAGAGAGTTGCTTCAGTAATTTCCTACTCCGCAGAACACAGAGCTGGCTAGCGGCGGCGGTATGGCTCTCACTGGCACCGTGGCTCTCACTGGCACCGTGCTCTAAGACCATCTTGGTCCCTGCCTGTGCTTGACAGTCTGTGTCTTCTGGCTTTGTGGAGTTGTTTTCAGGTATGTCTGCCTCATTAGACTGGCAGAGCTCTTCAGGGACACGGGGCACTGCGAGTTGTCTTGGGTTGTCTTGAGCACCAGGTACTGAGGTTACAGGAGATGCCTCTTGGGCCTGAACCCTGGACTCCCAGTCCTGAATCAGCTTGTCCCAGGGACAGCAGAAAGGTGCCAACGTGCCAAACTTAACATAGTTGGGCCTTTTGGCAGGAGGGCGTCTTTTGTAGCTTTCTAGAAGATCCTTAGCTTGATCTTCAGCAAACAGAACCCCAGCAAGGCAGTCTGGGAAGTCACCTGGGATGTTAGGTGATCTTCGATACTGAGAATGCACTGCCGTCTCTTTCAATCCCCCAACTCTTGCACCTCGGTAGATAAATGGAATCCAAAAAGCCATGCCCCAACCCTTGGGAAGGAGGACATCCCAGCCACTTCCCCAGCCCAGCCGGTCTTCGCCAGTCACTTTTCCTGGCTGTTGGATCAAAAGAATAGGAATCTTGGATTCTTGAGGCCCTAAAACAAGCTGTGACCCTGGCACCAGCAATTCACTTCTCATCCGATTTAAATCCTGATCAGAGATTTTACTCTCTGTGACACTCCTACAGATATCACGGCTCCAGATGAAGCTGTGGGCACACTCCACGGGCACGCCCTCCAGAAGCAGCTGTCTAACTTGCTCATTATCTTGGTGTCTTTCCGGATGCGGCAAAGCTCTGGACCGCTGTGGGGGCAAATTCGTTCTCGGATCCCTCACTGTCAATCCCAGAATGGTACCTGCAGGAATTTCCGCTGGTGAGGAGACTCCTCCCAGCAACTGAAAGACGGCTTCTTGTCTTTGATGAAGGACAGCGCCATCAGAGCTCTTGCAAGTGTCGCTCCACCAGTGATGGGCTATCTCCTCTGCATCCTCTTCCCCTGTGTGTAGAGGAGCAGCCCTCAGTGCTGTCAGGATGCAGTGGGAAAGAGGACCAATCAGCCGGAACCTGTTCATCTCCATCGTCAGATCACTGATGACGACCCCTGTAGGAAGACAGACCCACGAACGCGGCTGGCACGGGTCTCTAGTCCCATCTCCAAGAGTTCTTTTGGTGCGTCGAGCGCTCTCTGCGTCGTCTTTCCTTTTCCTTTTCTGGCCTATGCTGTCATCAGCTTCTTCAGGCTGACTTTCCTCTCGGTCTGCTGTCGGGAGTGGGTCAGGAACGGAGACACCTGAGCTGACGGGTTCTGAGCACTGGCACACTGCTCTCATTTCCTCCAGGACAGCCAGCTTAAGGGTCGGATGAAGCCAGATCCACAGTTGCCTATCCTCAGACGTATCCCCCGGGGTCTTCCTAGGCTTCCAGAGAAAAGTGACAGGCCCCAGCGTTTCTCTGGGATACGTATTTGCCCGGTAAAGCACGAGACTCCCTTGTCGCTTTCCAGACAAGCAGTGAACCGCAGCGAAGGTCAGTCCTGTGTCTGTGCTACACATCTGAGAAAGCGCCCTCAGTATTTCCTCCTCTTTGTCCTTCAACTCCAAACAACAGTAATACGATAAGTCCTGTAGGAGGCAGAGGTTCGTCATAGCGCGGTAGCTGGCCCGGTGGCTCTTGGACGCGGGCCTCTCCCCGAGGCAGTAACCCCACCTCTTCACCATGTGAAAGCGTTTGGCATGCCAGATGTGAGTCTCCAACCATATGTTCTTCTTCTGTCTACGGTTAAATTCCAGCGTCCGGTTTATGTGACATCTTCGGGCTTTGTGGCATTTATTTTTTGAAAGTTCCTTTTTCTGATGAGCAGCTTTCTCTGCCTCTTTTTTGGCCAACTCCTGCAACCGTCTAGGAAGGCGTTTGACATTGTGGCTCATGGCTCTTCGTCACATGTGCCGTGGAAGAGTCTGGAAAACCAGCGAATTCGATGACTTCTGGGCCACAGCTTTTAACATAGCACTGATTTCAGCAGCGCGTGCTTGGGCGAAAGTAGAGGCGGTTATGTATTTGGGGATCTCCTGGGATGTGCCCTCAGGACCTGCTTTCCAGCCTCCCTTTTTCTTAAACATGATTTTGGAGGAAGATTGCTCATTCCCATCAGACTCAGGGAGCAAGTGGGGACTCATCTTGTTCTGCCACTGCTGTGAGGTTCCAGAATGAAGTTCTTGTTTTTGAGATTGAAAAGGTCTCCCCACTCCAAAATGGTGCTTTCCACCTCTTTCAGCCCTAAAGCCAGAGGCTAAAGTCACATTAGTGGGCTGGTTCCTCATTTTCTTAGCATGTTTTCTTTCTTTTGCATTCGACATTTCTGCCAGACTCTCTGAGGGTTCCGCGGGTCAGAAAGCTCCCACCGCAGCGCCTGAGTGAGCAAGCGAGCTCAACTATTGTCTTCTTAAAAACGGGAGAATTTCAAGTGATGATCCGTAGCTGATGTGCTGTGCATATAGGTAAGCAAAAGAGCGAAGGGCAGTGTTGCCATTGGTAGTCCAGGGACTTACACCTGCATTAAGTAAAGAAGATTCAGGAACAGTAGCATTTTTTAACTTACCTTATTTTTCATGTAAATGGGTGTTTTACCTGTTCACCATGTGCCCTGGTTTCCTGAGGATGCCAAAAGTATCCATTGGAATTGGAGTTACAGAGAGTTGTGAGTCACCATGGGCCTGCTGAGAATCAAACCCCTGTACTCAGGAAGAGCAGAGTGAATTTTTTTTTTTTTTTTTGGTTTTTCGAGACAGGGTTTCTCTGTGGTTTTGGTTCCTGTCCTGGAACTAGCTCTTGTAGACCAGGCTGGTCTTGAACTCACAGATATCTGCCTGCCTCTGCCTCCCAAGTGCTGGGATTAAAGGCGTGCACTGCCATCACCCAGCTGAGAGTGGAAATTTTAAAAATAGAGAATTTAGAGAAAGGAACAAGCCTTTATCTTAGACCATACTCACCCTTCCTCATGCTGAAACCCTTTGATATATACAGTTCCTCATGTTGTAGTGACCCCCCAACCATATAACTATTCCGTTACTACTTCATAACTGTAATTTGCTACTGTTAAGAATCATAATGTAAATATCTGATATGCCACCCCCACATTGAGAGTGCTGCCTTAGACTCTTATGCTCACCCATCACTGTTTGCTCAGGTGTTGGAAACCTGGACTAGAGAAGATACCTGTCTCTGCATTGAAGGCATTCCTCCATTGTCCGCTCTGGGAAGACAAGGACAGGGCACTTCCGCCACAGAGGCAATATCAGCTGTGACAATTCAGGTCTACTTTGCTAGGCACTCAGCTGTCAACTGGATGTGATCGGTCCTTGCCTGGCCATTCGGTGTTTTGGTGTGTGGTCTTATTGAGTCTGCTGACGTCAGTAAAACTTGGACGGGAAATCGTTCCCTGCTAGTCTGTTACAAAGGACCTCTACCATGCCTTACCACGCTTTGACCCTCGTCAATATCCTCTTCCAGCTGCTGTTTTCCACTCCTTAAAGCCATAACAAATCAAGGGGCTTTCCTTTTTCAGTAAATTATGAGAAAGTAATCGCCGCACGAGGCAGGCCAGGTGAATCTCATTAAGCTCTTTTGATGCCGTTAATGCTAATTCATAAAAAGAAAATACCCTGAATTCTGACTTCAGCGCAGAGGGAAGCTCATTGGATTCAACTCACAACATGGTGCCACGTTTCTTTCTCCTCGAGCATGGTGAAAGGGCTTTGATGGATTGAATGAAAGAAAACAGAAGGAAAGGTTAAGTAATGGCATACTAAATTTGTTTGGGGAAGAGGGAGATTTTCCATGATCCAGGGAATACTTTTGAACTTACTTTTCCCTGTCTTTATTAATGACTGTGGGGATGAGAAGCAAATAGCATCTTAATAACTTCTGCAGGCGAATCACAACATCCATCTGTAGCACATTGTTAACATTCAGAGCCGAGAAACGAAACCAAGTCATACAGTCGGATTAGAAAGAGAGGGAGGCAATAAAAATAAGATCCAGCCTAGTAAGCTAATATCTCTGCAGGGAATGTTATAAAACACCTTTATGTAATAGAAGGAAGGTCCTTGTAAAGGTACAATGGCAGAAGAGACACGGAACTGTTATAAGAAACTAAAACAGGATTTACTACGTGCGCTGACAGCCAAAAGAGAATCGACTGAAGTAGGTGGGTGTTAAGAATAGGCACCTAGTCCCTCAGGGAAGAGAAGAAGAAGCCTCGGGAAGAAATGAGGGACTCCGCACGGTGTAAGACTTAGTTCTCAGAACTCACTGGCGGGGGAATAAGGGGAACCGGACACAAGAATTAAAATACATTGAGGAGGCAGAAAAACAATAGGAGTCAAATGACTTGAAGTAATTATGGAAAGATGAGAAAAATCAGACCTGCATGATTTGCCTAAATAGTCACTTTGAAGAGATCACCTAGCTACATATATGTAGAGAGGGGTAACATTAAACACACACACACACACACACACACACACACACAAGACTACAAGAGATTGAAAAAGTAAATGATATTGGGGAAATTTATGATGTTTTTGTATATATTTGGATATCAAAGTGCATCATGAGATAACTCTAAGATCTTATATTACTTGAATTATAAGGGAAGAGTGGTTACAAAATATAAATTATGAATGTTTCAGTTTTCCTAAATAACTAAGGATATATCTGCCATATATTTGTCCTTATTCTAAACATCCATTGACTCAACCCTTGGTTAGGAATGTATGAGAAATACTTAAACTCCCATCTATACCCCTAAAATAGAATATTTGGAATTGAGGATGTAATTGCTATAGTCCTTCCTAGCATGTAAAAAACCCAGATGTGATCCTCAGAGCTTTATAAATGGGGTGTGCTGGTGCATGCCCATAATCACAGTACTTTGGAGACAAAGGTAGAAGGAACAGAACTTCAAGATTATTCTGGTGCATCAATAATAAACCAGAATAGTTGGCATTTACTCCCTAATGTTTGTCAACTAGGATTTACCCAACTTCTAATGCCAGGCTGAGGTTAATTTCATACTCAACTTCCAACAAGACAGAAAAGGGTTTAGCTGTGTAGAAAGTTAATCGTCCAGCACAAAGAATATTCAAACTAGAGAATTCAAAGCTATAGGTTCATTCTTTCCTTTGGATCTGATTTTAACTCAACTTTCCTGCCCAAGGCTACATGCAATGATCCTAATCCTTGCATTCTCATGTGTCTCCAGTGATAACTAAAACGAGTCCTAATCAAGCTTATCTCTAGGCTTTTGTTTGGGTTTTCCTTGGTGATTCCATTTCTACTTCCATATCTTGAGCTGCTTTCATTATTTCATTCCACTGCTTACGTTTTCACAGACTTCATTAATATATGTAATCGTGTCCCCTGTAGGGTCCCTGAACATATTCATGATTGCTATACTTATAATTCAGCGATATTGCATTTCTAAGGGTCTACTGAGTGGGGCACTGGGTTCTGGTGGTGAGATATTGCCTTGGTTGTTAATGTTTGTGTTTTTATGCTGGTGTCTAGGCATCTGGGCTTGGGCTGCTTGTGATTTCAGGTGTTGATATGCGATCCTGTCTTTGTTGGGTACTTGTTCCATTCCTTTCTTTCTGTTGCCATCTCTGGATCTGAAGAAAGGGTGTGGCTGTGACCCTGTTTGGCCATGCTTCTGCAGATTAGGGTGTGACTGAGAGGAATAGGGTGGGCTAGTAGATAGGTTGAGAGGGGCTTTGGGAAAGAGCAGGAATAGGGTGGGCTAGTAGATAGGTTGAGAGGGGCTTTGGGAAAGAGCTAAGGGGATCCTGTCCACGCCAGGAAGTGATTCTAAAGGAGCTGGAGGTGTGCAAGTAGGTTGCAGTAAAACAAAGAATAATCCTCAAAGACTAGAATGAAAGTCCTGGGGCTGGGGGGCTACATCTGAATCATGTATCAGAGTCTCCAGTGAATGGAGTTGGGGTGAGAGGAGGGACACCAAGAAGCAGGTTGTTACCAAGCTGAGGGTGAGAACAAAGAGATCATAATGAAGGACAGGAAGGATAGTGTGACTCATCTACCTGAGTCCCTGATAGATGTGGCCACTGAGGATCCTGGGTAGAGAGTGTTTCTAGGTATTCTATCTGCAGCTGACGCAAAGCAGTGGGAATAGCTAGAAGGGAGGGTTGAGAGGGTCCATAGAAAGAAGGAAAGCTGGGCCCACATCAAGGTTTCAGGGAGTCCCCAGGACATGGAGGTAGAATGGGGGAAGAGGAACCTGCAAGTAGTCTGCTCCAGGGCTTAGAATGATACTGAAGAGATTGTAATGGAGGACAGGAAGGAGAGCAAAATCCACTACCTCATAAACAGTTATTTAGAAGGCAGTTTTACAGTAACATCTTGTTCATTTAGCAAAACAGTAGCAGTAACTGTCCTCCTCTCTCACCTCTCAACTATCAGCTTTTCCCAGGTTTACAGTACCAGGTGTGAATTCCCTCCTAGGAAGGGGACTCCAGCTCGAAACAGAAAGTGGTTGGTTATCCCTTTGACAACTTGCCACTATTGTACCAGTGAGCTCCTCTTGCCTGACCAGTCAGTAGTCTTGCCCATAGTGAGACTATTGATGACAATTTTCAGGGAAGAAGCTTGCAGAGTACCTTTCAGCACTCTAAGGGCTAGCCGGCAGGGCAGAAACTTCCACTTGCATTCCATCTTGATCTCTTTCTTATGTGACAAAGACATGTTTCATCTTTAGTAATAGTATCTTGCCTACTCGTGTGGGTGGGCCACCAAGAGCATTGGCCATTGCCTATGTTGTTTTCAGTTTACAATAATCTATTCCATCAACTACTAAAAGCCAGGAAGGAGGCATTTGAGCTTTAAAGTTCAATAAAATTAGTTGTCTCTATTTTTAAAAAGGTAAGCCAATATTTCCCATGATCTTAAATAATCCTTTACTATGACGGATTAGGAAACAAAACTGCTTCTATTTATCTATCTGCACTTCAATGCATTAAAAATGCAAACAAAATTCTCCTACATTTCTAAGAAACTAATACATTCAATTGCTAATCCATCTAAAAGTGTAAATCAAAGAAATTTTAAAAAATAGTCATAGTGTTCCAAAGAGAACACCAAAATTCTATGTGCTTTATAATAGTGTCAAAATTAAAAAACACAAATTTCACACATTCTTCAGTCATCCAATACTTTACATGGTATACCTATAGTAACAAAATATTAACAATATTAGAAGGGGGTGTGATGGCACCCACCTGTATTCCCAGCCTTTGGAGGCTGAAGGGGGAGAATTCAAATCTGCTGCATAAACCAAACAGTAAGAGCAAATATATATTAGGCCTCAATTTATAAAGTACTTTCATTCCGCCACCATCTTTAAGAGAACACTGTGACTATTCGGGTATATTGCTACAGGTCATTAAGCTATTTTTCAAAGAGTACACTTATTAGAACAAATCACAGCTTAACTATGTGTGACTTGGGCCGCAAGCTTCAGCCCTGGAATGGTTGCACATTGTCATCTGGTCTGGAAACCAGAGGAGGCAAGCCACCCCTTCTGGAAGCAATGGCCGGCTGCTCCGTGCATGGCTCTAGCTCCCGCACTGAAGACATGGGCTTATAATCTATTTCAATCGTAGATTTGTTAGGAAATTCCAGTGAGCTCCATCTCACATTGTTAGGGAGAGAAAATGAAATAGGAATTCCAATTGGTGTTAGGTATAAAATGTAACCTTAATAAAATGCCTCTCATAGCTGCATAATAAAATTCTGTTCCTTCTTTGCAGGTTATTCAGATAACACCGCCTCCATTATGCCTCCTATTTGCCCATCAGATGTGCTTGGTGATAATGCCCTCCTCCCACTCAGCACAATGCCTTCTGTAGGGTGCGATTCTCTGTACTCAGGCAGAAATTGAGGTCACCTAGACAGGAACGTCCCAATTCATTTTTTTCTTGTTTTCTTCTATTTTTGAGATTAATATAATTACATTTCTCCCCTTTCCTGCCTCCAAACTGTCTCATAATATTTCTCTCTTTTAAATTCATGGCCTCTTTTTTCATGAATACTACATGCATATATGCATATACATATATAATTTTAAATACAAGATGCTTGGTCTGTACACTTTTTTTGAATGTATGTTTTCAGAGATGACCATTTGGTATTAAATAACCAGAGAATGTGCTCTTGCCTGGGAAAGACTCTCTCTCTCTCTCTCTCTCTCTCTCTCTCTCTCTCTCTCTCTTTCTCTCTCTCTCTCTCTCTCTCTCTCTCTTTCTCTGTCTCTCCACTTTTCTCTGTCTGTAGTTATTTGTGTAAGGTTGTGTAATGGCTTCAACCCATGTCTGTTTTGAAATGTTTATTGGTATCTGGTTGGTGAGACTTCGATAAAGGAGATGATCTCTTTCCTTTGTGTATGTAGCCCCTGGTAAGTTTCCCATGATCCGGCAACTCACTCTACATAGTAAGTGTTCCCACATCCCTCTGGCCTGCCTCATTGTCCTCACAGGCCTTCCAGGAGCTTCCGGATCATGGCGACCATTCTCTGAGTTCTTAACATCCAGGTGCAGCTACTCATTCTCAAATATGGAACTTGATTGTTTGCCTAAATTCTGATAAAACAGAGGTCAGAGAGAGATAACCCTTGGGGAAACTCAGAGGCAGCGAGGAGAAGAGTGGAGCGGTGAGTTACTACACTAGATTTGTGCACAATTGTGATTCATTCAACAGTTCACATATGAGGTATGTGTCACCATACTTAAGCTGAGGCTCAGAGAGATTAAGTAACTTTTCCAAGACCTCACATATACTTGGGAACATAGCCTAAATCCTGAACATGTGTGAGGTTCTGAAGTTCAGGCTGTACAACGTGTGACGCTAAAATGTAGCTCTAAACCAGCACAACCATGTTCCCTTTAGGACACAACACCGTTCGTAAGGATGATCCCAATAAAGGAACTCCCAAAATGCTTTATGCACGGTATATACATCCAGAGAAAGAACTAGTGCTCTCCCCGAGTCCCCCACTTAGACGCATTCGAGTTGGACACAAGTATAAAGAAAAAAATCAGAAAGGAAGACATGACATAAAGCAGGGCAATGGCTTACATGGGTTGACCAGAATAGATGACATTTGGGACATTTTTTTTTTCAGACAAATTCAGTAAAGATATTTGCTCCTGTTACCTAAAATCAACATAAAAAGTTTGCCCCTCCCATCTCCAGCGCCTTTGTATAGAGCACATAATTGAACTTTATTTCCTCTGGCCAAGATTTCCTTCAATGTTTTTATAATGTCTAAAGCAAGTTTTATTTTATCCTTAGCAACCATAAGCAGAACCCCAACAGTCCTCTGCACAATGGCTATTTTAGAGAGAAAGTTTCATAAAATGCTAAAGACCCTGGTTATTAGAAGGATAAAAGATTCCTACTTTGCTCTGGTGGAGCAAAGCCTTGGGAGGGTGAGAGCCATCTTCAGAGTGGAGCAGCAAGGTTTCCATTCTGCTGTCTCAGATGAATAACTCTCATTTTACTGTTTGTCTATCCCTCGTAAGGATGCCAGATTGATTCAAGTGATTCGGAATGCCTTAAAGGCAGAGGATGTTGTAACATCGAGAGTTCCCACAACATAACTATCGCTTTTCTAAGAAAGAATCATGTCATAAAAGCATAAATGTCAACAGAAAGTACTTTGCCTCTTTTCACATATTAATATTGCTCAAAAATAAATAAAGATGGCTGTCAGAAAGGCCCAATGCGAGTGTGCATTTTTTTAAGATTTTTATTTGTGTGGGGGGGAGTGTGGGTGTGTGCATAAGTCCTTGTGTATGAGTGCCCCTGGAGCTAGAGTTACAGGCAGTTGTGAGCTACTTGACTTGGATGCTAAGAACTCTTGGTCCTCTAGAAGATCGGCAAGGTCTTGTAACCATGGAACCATCTCTACGGCTCCCTTACTTGTGTTTTCTAACCTGCAGGCAGATAGCAAAATCATTTTTGATTCCATGTCTCAGACCACAGCAACAAAGTATAAAAACATCTATTTGCAAATTTTATTGGAAATTCCAATAAAAAATCTATTTTCTCCATAATCATAAAATAGCACCAAGAAAGTATTCTTGACATTGAAAAGACAGATCACTGGGAAAAAAATGACCCTTATGTCTGTTACATGAATACTTGGGAAACTGAATAAAAGTTCTTCCTTGTCCCACAACTCTACATTCCCCAGAGTTAACAGAAAATTTAACAACATTGCACAGAGTTTTAAAGCACTGATGAATTTTAAATACAGACATCCAAACCTATTGTTTCTCAATAATCAGAATGTCAGTCATCAAAATCCCACATGGGAAAAAAAAACACATCTAAAGGTATATGGTCTCCTTACACCTTGCACACATCTAAAGGTATATGGTCTCCTTACACCTTGCAAATCCCAACTTTCCTATTACTCTGTCCAGTGTCAGTTATAGTAACATACAATGGCTTTCTAAAAGAAAGCCTTCTCCCCTCGTTCATTCCCTGTTCCTATAAAAAAGAAGAAAGAAGCAGAGAAAAAGGGTGGAACAGGAACAGAGGGAGGGAGGGAGGGAGGGAGGGAGGGAGGGAGGGAAGGACAGAGGGAGGGAAGGACAGAGGGAGGGAAGGACAGAGGGAGGGAAGGAGAGAGGGAGGGATGGAGAGAGGGAGGGAAGGAGAGAGGGAGGGAAGGAGGGAGGGAAGGAGAGAGAACCACAGATCATCAAGAGCTCTGGTCCCTCTCTCCCTTATACTGATTCTAAAGACGTGAAAGGTAAGAGGCAGAGAAGCAGATACTTGACTGTCTGTTCACCCCACTCCTAGTTCCATGCAGAGTTATAGAGATGCAGGGGCTGAAATGGTTTCCTTGCTGTAGGAATTTACAATATAAAGTCAAAAACATATATAAAATTTTAACATTGTCTTAGGTAGGGTTTCTATTGCTGTGAAGAGATACCAAGAGATAGAGGAAGACTGTCTTAGTCACTTTTCTATTGCTGTGAAGAGACACCATGATAATTGCAACTCTTATACAAGAAGGCACTTAATAGGGGCTTGCTTACAGTTCCGTAGGGTAAGTTCATGGTCATCATGATAGGGAGCATGGCAGTATGCAGGTAGTCATGGTAGCTGAGACTTATATATCTGGATCTTCAGGTAATAGGAAGAAAGAGACTCCAGGTTTGGCATGGGCTTCTGAAACCTCAAATCCCAAGCCCAGTGACACACTTCCTCCAGCAAGGCCACACCTCCTAATCCTTTCAAATAGTGACACTCCCTAAACATTCAAATCAATGAGCCTATGGGAGACATTCTTATTCAAAACACCACAAAAACATTTGGTATCATCTTTTGGCCTCCACATTATCATACATGAATTCATGTATAAAGATATGTGAGACCAAAGATACAACTTAGTAGTAAAATTAGTATGCATAACACACATGAGTTCCTGGGGTAAAGTCTCAGCACTGGGAAAGATAGATGGAAATATGTGTTAGAAGTTGGAGATTGGATTAAAAACTTTAATTATACTTTAGATCAAAGTGTGGAAAAGTAAATAAAAAAAGAAACTTTGGCAAAACCAAAGAAAAGGGGTCAATATGAGCTATGCTCCCCACCAAAAAGAACCACAATGTTAGAGTAAGGGGTCAGAAAAATTATTAGTCCAAAAATAGTTTGCACAAAAGGAATTGAAATGTCTGCCCACACATTGTGTTTTGATTCTGTCTCAGGAAATCCTGGCCAAGGTGACACATAGTGACATCTCCAGTAGAAAGCAGATGCATTTCTTTTTGCAAGTGTTGGAAGCCTGCCTGGAGGAAGTCAGGACAGCTAATTAATGCAATTAGGTGAAGATCAGGACCTTCATTGAAGTCATACTCCTTTATTAAAGGGGTATGAGGAAGGTGACTAGAACTGAGCGCAGCTCAGGACTCGGGACCACAGGGGAGGTTACCGTGGATGAAGCAAAGGAGGATTGGGGATGATGAAGGAAAAAGAGGGAACCTGATCTTCCATTGTTGACCCCAGCCTATATGTGAATGGGTTTTACCTTTCTCCTACTCATAATTTCACTATTTTCTCAAGCCATTGAATGCTCAACCCTAGGAAAGACATTTATATCACCCCTCTAAGGCTCAAGGGATAGCATGGAAGAAGAAGCAAAAGCATGTAAGAACCAGAAGATTACGGTAAGAAAAGGTGGGGAGCCTGACACAGGCTCTCATATCGCAAGCTCACTTCAGCTGTGGCTGTCTGCATTAGGGCTATACATGACTGCAATCAGCAGCAGCCTGTTATGAGGGACGGAGGAGTTCATGGAGTCCTTCCCCTTTCTGCTGAACTCCTAGCTAGTGGAAGACTCTGAGGAGACAGAAGGAGGAAGGGTTATTATGTTTGATGTGTATGGAATGGTGAGCCCAGAAGCTTGATTAGGAATCACTAAACCCATAGTTACACAGATGACCCTGCTTAAACTTAGGGTTGTCACAAAACAAAACAAAAAGAGATAAACATGGCAAAGGGACCAGTGCTGGGGGAGGCGGGGTAGTTGTTGACAGGGTTGGGGAAAAGATAAGAAAGGTGAGGGTAATCAAAATATATTATTCACATGAAATAAACTGTCAGACAATCGATTTGTCCAATAGTCTTTAAAGTATTTCCTAAATTATCATAAGTTATCTTGATTTCCTCAATGCACAGCTGAGGTTGAGGACTAGAAGCAGAAGGAAGAAGCCAATTTGGCTTAGACGAAGTGGGCGAAAAACAAGGGATCTGAGAGAAGCTCTGGGAAGAGAAATCCAAAGGCACTGGATGATAGGGTGATACCCAAGACCCAGGCTCCATTGGGACCAACCACATGGGCACATCTTACAGAAATCCAAGCACCAAGCCAGGACAGCCAGGGCTATGTGCTGAAAACCTGTCCCAAAAAAACACAAAGTTAAATAATAATCTACACATTAAATGAAACTGAATTGAAGCTGGGTAATAATCTACACATTAAATGCCATGCTTTGTTTATCCATTGTTTATTCATTTACCCATGGGTGGATTTCTTCTTGGTTGCTTTCAACTACAGTGAGTAATGCAGCTGTCGTGTTCTCATGGAGATACATGAGTATGTGAGACCTGGCTTCAAGTTCTTCCGGGAATAAATATAGATGTGAAGTAAGTATAAATATGTATGAAGAAATCATATGGTAATTCCCCATTTAGCTCTGTGAGGAGGCGCCATACTGGATCCCACACCTGCTCCGTCACTCTCCAGCCCCATCAGCCACGCACAAAAGGGTCACAATTTCTCCACACCCTTGCCAGCACTTGTTACCTTTTATATATAGCAGCTATCCTGATTGGTCCTGCAATGTCTTTTTTGAATGCTATTCCAGTGATTCTGGGTGTAATAAAAACCTACTGGAGTTTTTCTGCTGACTGAATGAGTGTCCCA
Organism: Microtus pennsylvanicus; assembly: GCF_037038515.1. Classification (NCBI taxonomy): domain Eukaryota; kingdom Metazoa; phylum Chordata; class Mammalia; order Rodentia; family Cricetidae; genus Microtus; species Microtus pennsylvanicus. Next base: position 81,462,701 of record NC_134587.1, on the reverse strand, counting down.
TGGAAGGCAATCAGCAAATATTGGTCCCTCTCTCATTCCCTTGGGTTTTTACTAATGTTCAAAGAAAGAATGGGGAATGTTAAACTCTGGAGATGTGACACAGAACTGACCTGAACTTCTGTTTTGCTTTACCTCAAGATCCTGCAGCAGATGTCAAAGGTGCCCTCCGTTCTGTCTAAATAGCACTAGACCTGCATCCAGTTTTCCACTCAGATTTACTGCTCAGCACCTCTATTATTAAACAAACAAGGGCAGCTGTCAATACTTAAGGAATGGGAGAGATTATACTTAAAATTACACCTCTCCTAGCATTCAGCTTATTGAGTAGCTCCGAAGGTCTTTTTTTCCAGTTAACTTGATAAAATGTTTTGATAACCTAACATTCTGAAATACTCGACAAGTGAGGAGGCAAACCAGTTCACAAAGAGAATAAGCGTGTGATGCCTTCGAAATGCTTTCACAGACAAATTTAAGAAGCATTTGCACATTTTCTTTCTCATCACCATTAGAAACCATAACGTAGTTCATCATCTGAACTCTCCTATGTCCTCTGTAATGCTGGACATCTGCAATGATCACTGAGTTTCTGGATGAATCCACAGATAACCTCAGGAACCACAAACTAATCAGTCAGCAGTGCAACGTCTAAGTGTTAGCAACAAAACACTGAAAATTGACTTGTAACAAAACAAATCAAGCTACATTAAAGACCTGGTGTTCTTGCTAGACAATCTAAAATGCACCTCACCAACACAGATCGATGAAATATTGGAAAACCCGAACCAATTGTGGATCACTGCTGTGCATCTGTCCTGTGGTACTGTGATGTGGCAAATTAAAACTAACAACTCTTCAAAACTGGTCTTTAGAAGGAACTCAAAAATACTTGTGAGAGCAAACAAATCTTGCAACTTTCAATTTGCTTTAATCAAACAATTCACCAGCATCATGTTCTCCTGTATGCAACTGAACATTTTTGATAGCCTTAGGTTTAAGTAAAACTTTAAAAGCCACTTGTGATTGTAGACTTCCCAGCCCTGTGTGGATTTTGTTTTCTTTCCTTTTCTGGGTGTCACAGATTCTGTAATTAAATTTATTAAGTATTTTTATGTGTATTGGCCAAGTGGGAAAGTTCTCTCTAAAGGACTGCCAAGTAGACTGAGATCTACAACAAAGCGTCATAAACTTTAAAATATACAGAATCACCTGAGTTCCCCCATAGAAAGGCTGATTCTGGTTCACTAAGACCTCAGTTCTAACACATTCCCAGTGGTGCCCAGGCTGCTAGCCTTGTACTCAGGGGAGCAAGAGTGCACACGGATGCTAGCCAACAAATGAAGAGTAAAAGTAGCTGTGAATTAGATCAACTCAAGGACCCGAGAAAAGGGCAACATTGCTGAAATATACAAGTAAGAATTTAATTGAAATATTTAAAATATCTTCTTGGAGTCCCATAAAAAAATTTATTGGGTGACTAGAGAGTTGAATCAGCAGTTAAAAGCCTTTGCTGCTCTTCCAGATGACACAATTTTGATCCCAAAACCTTCGTCAGGCAATGTACAACTACCTGTAACTCCAGCTCCAAGGTATCTGACACCTTCTGGACTACACCAGAATGCATATATACATGCTAATAAAAATAAAACTTTTTAAAGACTATATTAGAGTCAGTGATTATGTAATATATTTATCTATCGTCCAGGATTTGGGAGACTGACATAGGAGAATCATTAGTTCATTTAGCCTGTTCTATATAGCATCACTCTGGAAGAAGGAGGAAAAGGAACAGGAGGAAAAACTGCTACACCTCATCTTGGACTGCCGGCCCCTGGTTCTGGGAGAAAATAAGCTATTTAATTTATAGTCAGTCCTACAACACTAATACAGAAACCTTAGCAAGCTGAACGTTGTAGTGTAACACTTTTAATCCAATAAATGAGAATCATAGGCAGGAGGATATCTGAGTTCAAGGCCAGCCTTGGTCTATGTAGCAAGTTTCAGGCTAGCCAGAGCTGTATAGTGAGAACCTTAGCTCAAAAACAAAACTCTTAACAAAAGAAGAGTAGTTTAATTAATGGTCTTACTTAAAGCGGAAATCATGTTGACCTGAATAAAGAGAAAAGGAAAATGAGAATAAAGACAGTGAATGCAGAAAATATTTGAGGAAGCCTCACCCGTGAAAGAAGGAAAACGGCACAGATGATAGAGAGAGAGCTTTATGGAATCATGGTAAGGGTTTCTCCTAGATACAAGAGAAGTTTCGCAAAAGTGAAAGGTTTGTGTTTAGACACTCACGTAAAGCATCGAGAGAGAGGTGGAGATGCCGAGAAGAAATAGAAAAACAATGGAGAGAGTCTCTAAAGAGGCAGGAAAAGAAGGAGCCAGGGAATTGTAGGTCCCTTTGATTATAAGAGGAAAGACTTCCTGCACCTCTCATGGGGACAGACGATGCTACGCCTAGGCGGGACCTCCGTGCTTTCCAATGCACTTTGCTGTACTGTACCTAACACAGTCACCCCTTGAGTGAAGTGGGACAAAGTCGCTCCCGTTTCAAATTAAGAGGAAAGGGCAGAAGAGAGAACGCCAACACACGAGGTCACGCAGAGGCATTCCGCTCTGTCCATGTCACATCTCAGGCCACCAAACTTATTCCACCTGAATTACAGAAAAAATTCAACAGAAGGCCAGCCAATGCATTTTCAAATCTTGAAGATAAGAATACCCTTAACTACTGCTTTTATTCCTCAGCAAGCACAACGCAAATTGGGGGCCGGGGGTCAGCAGCACAAAGTATTTTGTTACATAAAGGATTAGGCACATTAAAGGGTCCACCACCTTTCTACTTATTTTCAAAAATTAAACTGCCTGGGTCAAATTGTTATATGAAATTAAAGCAGAGGTCGGTGTTGTGTCGTTAGGAGATCAGCGGTTATACGGTGGATGTAGTTATAGTGCAATGGAAGACAGTCAGGTTCAGAGTGAAAAGATGTCACTTGCAGGTGCCTGAGATACGGTGAAGAATAGAAGGGACCGAAATGATTCAAAATGAAAGGGGAAGTCAAGCATGGTGTTGCATGCTTCAATACCAGCACTCGGGAGGCAGAAGCAGGTGTTCGAGGCCAGACTGGTCTACAGAGTTAGTTCCAGGACAGCCAGGGATACATAGGGGAACCCTGTGTTGAGAAATACATAGGAAAGGGGGGCAAAGAGGGATGAGAAGCCTCGTTACAAAGATCTTTGAACTCGAATGTAGTATTCGAATTACTGAATCTCTGAGACTAGACTTCGATCAGGGAAAAGCTTGGTGGAAATGGCCCCCTACTCCCGTGAGAGAATAAACATGATTTAAGTAAAAAGCTTTTAGTTTTATGGCTGGGGAGGTGGCAATAAAGCAAATGAACTTCCTGCCTGTGACTCTTTTTCAAACCCTGCCAATTCTGGTGTCTGGGGAAGCTATAAAGAAAGTCCAGCCTCCCGTCCAAAGAACGGCTGCGGACCTCCGGCTTGCCGCAGTCAAGCATCCAAGCATCCAAAAGCCCAGAGTAGAGGAAGAAGCAGGGCCATTCTGCTCTCTCCTGCTGCAGTTCCACTAGCTATGCCTCCGTATAAGCTGAGCCATGAGCCGTAGGCGCTAGAGAAATACACTGAACAGTGTGCACCGCTAATGAAAAGCAGAATCTTTTCTCTTTGGCAGCAATACCAATAGCATAAAGCACGTCTCCTTTGGAGCTTTCCAAACCACTTCAAAAGCATGTTTTCTGGTATGGATCAACAAAGCTAAGCAAATTGCCCCTGAGCGAATAGCCACCAGCCAAGATATTGATGAGTGTGGGCAGCTCAGGACCGTGCAAAGCTTCAGTGAGGACCTTTCCAGAGCTCTGTTTCATTCCAGCCAGGGTGGACAGCACTGGAAGAAAGCAGAGCTGGATCTAAAGGGGACTAAACCCTTGCCTCTTCATGATGCCTTGCCCAGGCTCGTTGTGCCCTGACTTGACTTTTGTTCCTATCAGAATCTACCAGTTCGGCTGGCAAAAAAAGACTAGTTGGAGAAGTGTGTTTGCTGCCAAGCCTGATGACCTGAGTTTAATCCCTCTGGGGACCTGTGTGGCAGAAAGAAAAAATAAAAAACAGACTCTCAGAGTTGTTTTCTGGCAGACATAGCTATGCCTGAGCACAAATATACAGACAGACAGACAGACAAAAGACAGATAAGTAGATAGATGATAGGTAATAGGAGCTGGAGAGATGACTCAGCAGTTCAGAACACTTGCTGTTCTTACAGAGAATTCAGGTTCCCAGTGGTCACATGGCAACACACAACTGTCTGTAACTCCAGTTTCAGGAGATCCAACACCATTTTCTGACCTCCATAGGTACCAGGCACACATCTGATGCAATACACCTATGCAGGTAAAAAAATGTGTACACATAAAACACAAAAAAACAAAGTCTTTTGTTTCACTTTTCGTAGCTGAGGACTAAGCCCTGTGCTTGCTAGGCAAGCACTCTACCATTGAGCTAAACCCCCAGTCACAGTAAAATCTTTTCAAGAAGAGCTTTTGAACATTGGCACTTCTATAAACTCAATACATGTATGCAGCGTGAAATGGACATGAGATTTGAGGGATCCCAGGTTCGATGTTATGCTTCAAAGCGATGTGTTAGGTGTCAAAGTGTGGATGGCAATGGTTAATCTTTATCCCTAACTCAATAGGATGTCGCACCACCTAGGAGACAAAACTCTGGCGTATCTGTAACGATGTTTCCAGAAAGGCCTAACTAAAAAGGAAATGCCCTGCTCAGTATGTGTGACGCTATCTCATAGACATAGGTTCTGGAGTAGGGGACAGAGGGATGAGCTAAGAGTCAGCATTCATCTTTCTCTGCATCTTGACTAGGGAAGCAGTGAGACCTTAGACTCCCAGCTCCATGCCTCGCCACCATGATGGTCTATATCACCTCTTCAAACTGCTAATCAAAATACATCCTCTTTCGGTCCAGTATTTTGTCATGGCAATGAAAACAGAAACTGATATATAATAAGAAGTATAGAAATCTGCAAGGATTGATTGTGAAATATTAGAAACCAGTAACGTGCCCAGCCATTCCTAAAGTAGTAGGCAAGTGCTGAAGAAATAAATGTAGCCTTCCCAGTTCACACCTCCAGACAGTGTGATTTTTGGCCAGTGGCTGATAACGGATGCTCCCAGCAGTCCTACGTGTCGTCTAGCTTACCACAATCAAATAAAAAGTTTGCCTTGGATTCAGTTACTACTGTTATATAAGGCTAGAAAGCAAGGAAGAACAAGGGAAAACAATCAACGTCCCTAAGAAGATCCTACAACGTGCCTCCCAATGCAGTTCTCGCTATCCTTGTTCTTGGAATCCCTGCTTAAATTTTAACTCAGCAAGGAAAGTGACCTTTGTGATGGTGGGGTAGTTAAGATGGCATTTATCTAAAGACAGATTTCCCCCTCGTCTCTGTGAAGAATGTGGATGTCGAAAATAAGATTCAGTAAAAACAGGACTTTATTACAATCTAGGGTTTTCCCAAACAGAGGGAACTCTATTGAGCTGAGCCAGAATGCTAATACTAACTCAGTCTGATGCCAAAGCAGACCAGAGGCCACAACCACCACCTTGCCCACCCCTCAATTCTGCTATTTCTCTCCAACCCAACCCAATGTCTTAGATCTGGTCACTCATATAAGAAAGAACGAGACCACCTGACAGGCAGGAAATCAGAGGAAAGAATCTAGCCACAGAGAAGGCTTACTGATGGCAAGGAAACCTGTCGAAGATTTAGTACATTTATCTTATTTGTTTGGGGGTGTGCTGTCTGTAAGAGAGGGGCCTTGAAGTCTCCCACCAGGGATTATTCTGCAGGCATGTCTCACTCAGCACTGAAGCAACAAGATCCCAGAAGGAGGGAGAAATGATTAGACTTTCTGCCAAAAGGAAAAGCCCCAGCCTTCTGTAATGCTCACCCAAGAAAATCCACTTCAAGTCAAAGAAAGCTCTGTCTGTAGCTGTGGCCCTCAAAAGAGATTTTAACCTTGGCTACGGCAGGCAGTCCATCACCGGAGATATTCAGAAGGGGGTGGGAGGAAACCTACTGTCCTCTCCAGGCCAGCAAGTCATTTTATTAATTCCATATGCATATATATTATATCATTCATATATTTATATTATCATGATATATGGATCATTGATAATACATAAATTATATGTATATAAATTATAAGAAACAGAGCAGTTTCTTATCCTACTGTCAAGATAAAACACTCTGACAGAAGCAAATTCAGGGAGAAAGAGTTCTTTCAGTTCACAGTTCTGGATTATAATCCATGATGGCACAGAAGTCCAAATGGCAGGACCTTGAAGCAACTGGTCACACTATGTCTGCAGTCAGGGGGAAAGGAGAGCAATGGATTCATGCAGCTGCACAGTTTCTAGAATCACCACCTAGGGAATGATCCCACCCACAGTTAAGGTGTGTCTTCCCACACCAATTACCATAACTGAGATACCCCCTCATAGGCACACACAGAGGCCCCATGATTCTGAATTCTTACAGGGTTGCCAATTAGTACTGACCATCACACCCACTACAAATCTTCAAGGCTTCAAGGCTTTCAAGCACCTCTCATTAGCAGGATGTTCTGGTGGAAACCTAATAAAGTACCACAGAGAAGAAGTGAACGTTTCTAAAGAATCCATGTTCTCATTCTCAGGACTTCAGAGTCCTGTAGGAGAACGGTTCTTAGGTTCCAGGAGGCAGAAAGATTGGGATTCAAATGTTAGAGATTTGAATTCATGTGACAGTGGCAGTTACTAAGAAAGATGCTATTGGGTATAAGTTCATGGCCTACACCAAGCTCTGACAAAAGGATGTTTCTAGAAGGAAGAGCCTTCTGGTGGTGATTAGACTTCAAAGAGGGTAGAATCTCAGGACGGAGCTGGTGCCCTCTGAAAAGAGAAAGACATTATAGCAGATCTCTCTTTCTGTCACAGAAGGGTACCATGAGAAGTCAGCCCTCTGCTCAGGTAGTCTTCACTGGCCAGGTGGCTGAGCCCTGACCCTGAACTTCCTAGCTTCTGCAGTGAGGAATAAATCATAAATTTGTGGTGAAACCCCAGCAGACTAAGACATGGAATTAGCTTTTGTTCAGAAATCTTCATGAGTAGCAGTCACCAGAATCCCTGAACTGCTAGTCCCTCCCTCTTCTCTTGAGACAAAAACTTGGTGACAAGGAGAGTGGGGAGTGTTGTGGAATATGACTTTAACTATGCATGTGTTACATTTGTTTAAGTTGCAGACCCTGACTCTTTGCTTCCCAGAGTTCCCATCACTTCCCAGAAGTCCCACCTATCCTTTCCTGCCTTGCTATTGGCCACTCAGCTCTCTATTAAACCAATAAGAAGATGCCTTGGCAGAGACACATCTTCATGGTGTACAAAAAGATTACGCTTACAACTACTTGCTAAATGGATTGGAACATCTTGGCAATACTCACTGCCAGTATCTGCACAGAGCATGTACGTGGGTTCTGTCTGACTTGGATGTCAAAGACTACTTAGCCTTGCCGTTCAGACAAGGGTCTCAGATTCCGTCTGGAAGCTCAGATTCTGAGGTCAACCTTTCACTCCAGATGTACATCACATCACCTCAGTCAACACTGAACACTGAGCACATAGTCAGTACTTTCGACCAGCAGCAGCCTTGGCCTTCTTTAGCCACCTTTAGCTTAGTCAAAATCAGAATATTGGTCTGCTGGCTTCCAATCCCCTCGATTTAGAGGTGCAAAAAAATTTAAAACCAAGAAACTGGACTTGCTTTATTTTCACTTTCTCATTTACCCAGTTCTTAGAAATGCCCACTTAGAGAATCTTGACTTCCAACAATTCATGATCCTTTTGAAAATGACACAGCAAACACAATGCATGCGCAGAGTGAAGCCCAACTGACTTATTTTTTTCCATCACCTAAAAAGCGTGGAAGGTAATTTCTAACCCAGCAGTAAAATCTATTTATAAAGAATGTTGATTTGTTTTCGGCACTTCACAGTACAAGAGGTTCAACTCATTTCCTTACCATAAAAAGAACCATTACTTTTTTTTAAAACAATCACAGTCAGTGCATTTTATAAATGTTTTAATTTAAAAAAAAAACTTGTAAATTGGAATGTAAATAGCTTTCCTAAAATGTCTCCAGTTTATACACAGTTTGCTGGTTGATGATCTCGCTATTCTTTATAGCAAAAGATTTCATAGTTTCTGGTATATACTACAAAGTTGTTTTTATAAAGCAGTTGTTATCACTAAAATGATTATTATAAATTAAGTTTTACAGGCCTTAAAGGGACATCTTTATTTGGACAATGCCAAATTATGAACTAACTCGTTACCAAAAATTATTTGTCTACAAGAAAAACACTACACATTCCTTTTATGGAATAAATCTAATAACCATGCTGAAACTGTAACTGGAGGGCCATCTATGGTGATTTTTTTTTCAGTATATCGTGGTCTCTGGATCGCCTGTCTTGAGTTATTAGAAGGGAAACACTACCACCTAGTGGATATGTGAGAAAGGAGGTGGGCTTTGCTCAAAACCATCGAATTGTGCTAGAGGCCTTGAATTTGAAAGAGAAGGATATGGAAGGGTTCAGAGGCTGGACAGGAAGAAGGAACTCATGTAATTATGTTACAATCTCAAAAATAAAAGAAAAACTTTAAATACCATGTTTGTGTCACTTTCTGTAAGGATAGTGGTATCATTTTTATATTTAGTTAGCTGGGGCTGAAAATGCAGCTCAGTTGGCAGAGGGCTTGCCTAATATGGACAAATACTAGAGTATGAAACTCAGATTGACACTCCACAAACTGGGTGTGGTTGCCCATGCCTGTCCTCCCAGCACTTTTGGAGGGGGGGTATAATAATCCTGCAGCCACAGCACAAACTTGAGTTATCTTTCCATGTATTTGTCTACTTTAGTTCATTATCTATGTATGTCTCTTCCTCCTTCTTGGTTCAGTTTATTCCTAAGCATTTTAGTCTTTTAGATACTATTACAAATGGGAGTTTATTAGTTTCACTTGGGGAATAATTAGACAGTATTTAGAAGTACCACTGATTCTTAAGCTTTTGCATCTTCCAGCTTTGCTAAATATATTAGCTCTAATTGTTTTATTATGGTTGGGTGCTGTTTCATTTTCCACAGGTTTTAGGATTACCTAGATAGATCATTTCATCTTCAGCTGGGGCGACTTTTGCTTCTTCCCTTCCAATTGAGAATGCTTTTAAGTTGATTTCGTCCAATTACATTGCATCAGCCTCCAGCTCCATCTTTTTTTTTTTTTTTTGGTTTTTCGAGACAGGGTTTCTCTGTGGTTTTGGAGCTTGTCCTGGAACTAGCTCTTGTAGACCAGGCTGGTCTCGAATTCACAGAGATCCGCCTGCCTCTGCCTCCCAAGTGCTGGGATTAAAGGCGTGCGCCACCACCACCCGGCTCCAGCTCCATCTTGAACAGAGGCGGTGGATGAGCACCACTGCATCAATTTAGAGCTTAGAGGAACAGATTTCAGCTTTCCACTACTGTGTTAGTGATGGCTTGTTCGTATGTGGTGGTGACTTTGTTGAGGTGTCTTGATGGGGGAGAGTCTTCTGGCTTGTGTTAATTTCATTGGTTAAGTAATAAAGAAACTGCTTGGCCTCTGATAGGACAAAAAATTAGGTAGGCGGAGTAAACAGAACAGAATGTTGGGAGAAAGAAGCTGAGTGAGTGAGTCACCATGATTCTCCCACTCCAGGCAGGCGCAGGTTAAGATCATTCCTGGTAAGCCAGCTCGTGGGCTACACAGATTATAAGAAATGGGCTAGGGCGGAACGCGGCCGGAACACCGGGCGGCGGAACGCGGCCGGAACACCGGGCGGCGGAACGCGGCCGGAACACCGGGCGGCGGAACGCGGCCGGAACACCGGGCGGCGGAACGCGGCCGGAACACCGGGCGGCGGAACGCGGCCGGAACACCGGGCGGCGGAACGCGGCCGGAACACCGGGCGGCGGAACGCGGCCGGAACACCGGGCGGCGGAACGCGGCCGGAACACCGGGCGGCGGAACGCGGCCGGAACACCGGGCGGCGGAACGCGGCCGGAACACCGGGCGGCGGAACGCGGCCGGAACACCGGGCGGCGGAACGCGGCCGGAACACCGGGCGGCGGAACGCGGCCGGAACACCGGGCGGCGGAACGCGGCCGGAGGACGCCCAGCGCAGCCGGTGGGGACCCACTGGGACCAGAGCGGCAGCAGAGGACACAGGCTGCTGGCGGCGGGAACCGTCCCAGCAGGAGAAGCAGGCGGCAGGGATCGGGTGCAACACCAAGAACAGATCGCCCCACTACAATTAAACCAAAGAGGTAGGCCTTCGGTTGGGGAGGTCCCTGGCAAAGGAGGAGCCGGGTCCTATTCCTGAAGACCTTTCTGAGGGGTGAGAGGGATCTTGGCCCCCGGCAGGAACCAGGAAACAGAGCAAGGGCATTTTGTAAGAGGAGCCCCTGGCCAGCAGGGGAACCTGAACCAGTTTTAAAAGACCCCTTAGATAGCATCGATAGGAGGAGATGGGCAGGCGCCAAGGAAAGAATTCACCCAATAATCTGAAAAACAACATGAAAACACCAGAACCCAACGATCTTACAACAGAAGGTCTCCAACACCATAACACAGAAGAAGTGGAAAAAATTGACTTTATGAAAGCTGTAGAGTCCCTTAAACAACATGTGAAAAATGCCCTTATAGAAATGGATGAGAAGTATAACCAAAAATTTGAAGAAATGAGTAAATACGTACATAATACCCTGGGAAACCAAGAAAGAACGATCAAACAGGTAATGGAAACAGTTCAAGAATTGAAAACTGAAATGGAAGCAAGGAAGAAAACACAAACTGAGGACCAGATGGATATGGAAAATCTAGGTCAACGAGCAGAGCCTACAGAAACAAGCATAATCAATAGAATACAAGAAATAGAAGAAAGAATCTCAGATTCTGAGGACAACATAGAGAAAATAAACGCTCTGATCAAAGAAAACTGCAAAGCCAACAAATTCTCATCACAAAACATTCAGGAAATATGGGACACAATAAAAAGACCAAATCTAAGAATAATAGGAATAGAAGAAGGAGAAGAGTCACAGCTCAAAGGCCCAGAAAATATTTTGAACAAAATTATGGAAGAAAACTTTCCCAACATAAAGAAAGATATTCCTTTGAATATTCAAGAAGCATATAGAACACCAAACAGACTGGATCAAAGGAAAACATCCCCTCACCATATAATAATCAAAACACAAAATATACAGGTTAAAGAAAGAATACTAAGAGCTGCAAAGGAAAAAGGCCAAGTAACTTATAAAGGTAAACCGATCAGACTTACACCTGATTTCTCTATGGAAACAATGAAAGCCAGAAGGTCCTGGATAGAAGTACTGCAGAAGCTAAGAGACCATGGATGCAAGCCCAGACTACTATACCCAGCCAAGCTTTCGTTCACTATAAATGGAGAAATCAAGACATTCCAGGATAAAAACAAATTTAAACAATACGTAGCCACGAATCCAGCCCTACAGAAAGTAATAGAAGGAAAATCGCAACCCAAGGAATCCAACATTGCCAACACTGCTTACAATAACTCAGGCATCTAGCGACCCTTCACTAGCACAACTCAAAGAAGGGAGACACACAAATTCTACTTCCAAAAACAATAAGAATATCTGGCGTAAACAACCACTGGTCATTAATATCACTTAATATTAATGGTCTCAATTCACCTATAAAAAGGCACAGGCTAAGAGATTGGATACGAAAACAGGATCCAACATTCTGCTGTTTGCAAGAAACACATCTCAACCACAAAGACAGGCATCTACTCAGAGTAAAGGGCTGGGAAAAGATCTTTCAAGCAAATGGTCCTAAGAAAAAAGCAGGTGTGGCCATATTAATTTCTAACAAAACTGACTTCAAACTAAAATCAATTCGAAGAGATCGAGATGGACACTTTATACTCATAACAGGAACAATTTGTCAGGATGAAGTCTCAATCCTGAATATTTACGCCCCTAATATAAAAGCACCCACGTATGTAAAAGAAATATTACTAAAACTCAAGGCAGACATCAAACCACACACACTAGTAGTAGGAGACTTCAATACACCTCTCTCAGCAATGGACAGGTCAATCAGACAGAAACCTAATAGAGAAGTAAGAGAACTACTGGAGGTAATGAAGCAAATGGACTTAACAGACATCTATAGAACATTCCACCCAAATAGGAAAGAATATACCTTCTTCTCTGCAGCCCATGGAACCTTCTCGAAAATTGACCACATACTCGGAAACAAAGGAAACCTCCACAGATACAAAAAAATATCAGTGTCCACCTGTGTCTTATCAGATCACCACGGATTAAACTTAGAATTCAACAACAATCCTACCTCCAGAAAGCCGACAAACTCATGGAAACTGAACAGTCAACTACTGAACCACACCTGGGTCAAGGAAGAAATCAAGAAAGAAATTAAAGTCTTCCTTGAATTTAATGAAAATAAAGGGACAACATACTCAAACCTATGGGACACTATGAAAGCAATGCTAAGAGGAAAGTTCATAGCACTAAGTGCCCACTTAAAGAAAACAGAGAAAGCATACATCGGAGACTTAACAGCACACCTGAAAGCTTTCGAAAAAAAAGAAGCAGATGCGCCCAGGAGGAGTAGAAGACTGGAAATAATCAAACTGAGGGCGGAAATCAACAAAATAGAAACGCAGAAAACAGTCCAAAGAATCAATGAAACAAAAAGTTGGTTCTTGGAGAAAATCAACAAGATCGACAAACCCCTATCCAAACTAATTAAACGACAGAGAGAGAACACGCAAATAAATAAGATCAGAAATGAAAAGGGGGACATAACCACAGACACAGAGGAAATTCAGAGACTCATTAGATCTTACTACAAAAGCCTGTATGCCACAAAACTAGAAAATGCAAAAGAAATGGACATTTTTTTAGATAAGTACCACATACCAAAGCTAAACCAAGACCAGGTGAACGATCTAAATAGACCTGTTAGTCGCGAAGAGCTAGAAACCGTTATCAAAAATCTACCTTCCAAAAAAAGGCCAGGACCAGATGGTTTCAATGCAGAATTCTACCAGAACTTCCAAGAAGAGCTAATACCTATACTCCTTAATGTATTTCACAATATAGAAACAGAAGAGTCATTGCCAAATTCCTTTTATGAAGCTACAGTTACCCTGATACCAAAACCACACAAAGACCCAACCAAGAAAGAAAATTACAGGCCGATCTCACTCATGAATATCGATGCAAAAATTCTCAATAAAATACTGGCAAACCGAATCCAAGAACACATTAGAAAAATTATCCATTATGATCAAGTAGGCTTCATCCCAGAGATGCAGGGCTGGTTCAACATACGCAAATCTATCAATGTAATCCACCATATAAATAAACTGAAAGAAAAAAACCATATGATCATTTCATTAGATGCTGAAAAAGCATTTGACAAAATTCAACACCCCTTTATGATAAAAGTCTTGGAGAAATTAGGGATACAAGGATCATACCTAAATATAATAAAAGCTATTTACAGCAAGCCGTCAGCTAACATTAAATTAAATGGAGAAAAACTCAAAGCCATCCCACTAAAATCAGGAACATGACAAGGCTGTCCACTCTCTCCATACCTCTTCAATATAGTGCTTGAAGTTCTAGCAATAGCAATAAGACAACATAAAGGGATCAAGGGGATTCGTATCGGAAAAGAAGAAGTTAAGCTCTCGTTATTTGCAGATGATATGGTAGTATACATAAGCGACCCCAAAAACTCTACCAAAGAACTCCTACAGCTGATAAACACCTTTAGTAATGTGGCAGGATACAAGATCAACTCCAAAAAATCAGTGGTCTTCCTATACACTAAGGATAAGGAAACAGAGAGGGAAATTAGAGAAGCATCACCTTTCATGATAGTCACAAATAGCATAAAATATCTTGGGGTAAATCTGACCAAGGATGTGAAAGATCTATTTGACAAGAACTTTAAGTCTTTGAAGAAAGAAATTGAAGAGGACACCAGAAAATGGAAAGATCTTCCTTGCTCCTGGATTGGGAGGATCAACATAGTAAAAATGGCAATTCTACCTAAAGCAATCTATAGATTCAATGCAATCCCCATCAAAATCCCATCAAAATTCTTCACAGATCTGGAGAAGACAATAATCAACTTTATATGGAAAAACAAAAAACCCAGGATAGCCAAAACAATCTTATACAACAAAGGATCGTCTGGAGGCATTACCATCCCTGACTTCAAACTCTACTACAGAGCTACAGTATTGAAAACAGCTTGGTATTGGCATAAAAACAGAGAAGTCGACCAATGGAATCGAATAGAAGACCCTGACATTAACCCACAAACCTATGAACACCTGATTTTCGATAAAGGAGCTAAAAGTATACAATGGAAAAAAGAGAGCATCTTCAACAAATTGTGCTGGCAAAACTGGATGTCAACCTGTAGAAGAATGAAAATAGATCCATATCTATCACCATGCACAAAACTCAAGTCCAAATGGATTAAAGACCTCAATATCAGTTTGAACACAGTAAACCTGATAGAAGAGAAAGTGGGAAGTACTCTACAACACATGGGCACAGGAGACCACTTCTTACGTATAACCCCAGCAGCACAGACATTAAGGACCTCATTGAATAAATGGGACCTCCTGAGACTGAGAAGCTTCTGTAAAGCAAAGGACACTGTCACTAAGACACAAAGGCAACCCACCAACTGGGAGAAGATCTTCACCAACCCCGCAACTGACAAAGGTCTGATCTCCAAAATATATAAAGAACTCAGGAAACTAGACCGTAAAAGGCTAAACAACCCAATTATAAAATGGGGCATTGAGCTGAACAGAGAATTCTCAACAGAAGAACTTCAAATGGCCAAAAGACACTTAAGGTCATGCTCAACTTCCTTAGCGATCAGGGAAATGCAAATCAAGACAACTTTAAGATACCATCTTACACCTGTCAGAATGGCTAAAATCAAAAATACCAATGATAGCCTTTGTTGGAGAGGTTGTGGAGAAAGGGGTACACTCATCCATTGCTGGTGGGAATGCAAACTTGTGCAACCACTTTGGAAGGCAGTATGGCGGTTTCTCAGGAAATTCGGGATCAACTTACCCCTGGACCCAGCAATACCACTCTTGGGAATATACCCAAGAGAGGCCTTATCATACAACAAAAGTATATGCTCTACAATGTTCATAGCAGCATTGTTTGTGATAGCCAGAACCTGGAAACAACCTAGATGCCCTTCAATGGAAGAATGGATGAAGAAAGTATGGAATTTATACATATTAGAGTACTACTCAGCAATAAAAAACAAGGACTTCATGAATTTTGCATACAAATGGATGGAAATAGAAAACACTATCCTGAGTGAGGTAAGCCAGACCCAAAAAGAGGAACATGGGATGTACTCACTCATATTTGGTTTCTAGCCATAAACCAAGGACATTGAGCTTATAATTAGTGATCCTAGAGAAGCTAAATAAGAAGGAGAACCCAAAGAAAAACATATAGGCATCCTCCTGAATATTAACCTTCAGCAAGCAATGAAAGGAGACAGAGACAGAGACCCAAATTGGAGCACAGGACTGAGATCTCAAGGTCCAAATCAGGAGCAGAAAGAGAGAGAGCACGAGCATGGAACTCAGGACCGCGAGGGGTGCACCCACACATTGAGACAATGGGGATGTTCTATTGGGAACTCACCAAGGCCAGCTGGCCTGGGTCTGGAAAATCCTGGGATAAAACCGGACTCTCTGAACATAGCGGACAATGAGGACTACTGAGAACTCAAGAACAATGGTAATGGGTTTCTGATCCGACTGCACGCACTGGCTTTGTGGGAGCCTAGGCAGTTTGGATGCTCAACTTACTAGACCTGGATGGAGGTGGGGGTTCCTTGGACTTCCCACAGGACAGGGAACCCTGATTGCTTTTCGGGCTGGGGGGGAGACTTAATTGGGGGAGGGGGAGGGAAATGGGAGGCGGTGGCGGGGAAGAGACAGAAATCTTTAATAAATAAATGAATTAAAAAAAAAAAAAAGAAATGGGCTAGTCCAGGTGCGAGAGTTAGCCGAGAAAAGGCTAGATATAATGGGCCAAGCGGTGTTTAAAAGAATACAGTTTCTGTGTAATTATATCGGGTAAAGCTAGCCGTGCGGGCGGCCGGGTGCTGGAACGTAGCCCTGCTGCTCTTATTACTACAGTGTCTCTCATACCTAGCATACTCAATGCTTTGATCATGAAATGCTGCTGAATTTTGTCAAATGCCTTTCCTGTTCACTGAAGTGATTGTTCATCCTTTATCTTTTATTAATATAATAACTTATATTATATTATGGCGCATAATGTTGATTGACTTGCATGTACATTTGAGCCATCCTTGAATTCAAACTCATGTATTAATTCTTTGTACTGATGTTATTGAATTCCATTTGCTAACATTTTGTTCAGAACCTTATTTTGTTTCCTTCTATTTTTCACTAATAGTGCCTTCTTTGAGGTGGGATTTGGGTGCGTGTCCATCTATGTATACTTACATGTGAGGCTGGAGATGAACGACATGAGTAATTCCTTGGGAACCATCCACCTTAGTTTTTGAGGCAGGATCTCTCATTGGGAGTCCACATGCTCCGGAGAGCCTCCTACCTCTGTCTTCTGAGTTCTGGGATTGCAAGTACAAACCACCATGCCCAGCCTGTTTGTTTGTTTGTTTGTTTTCTTTTGTTTTAGACTTAGATTTACTGTATTTTATGTGTAAGAGTGTTTTGCCTACATGTCTATGTGTGTGTGTCTGGTACCTGTAGAGTTCAGATCTCCTTGAACTGGAATTAGAGAGGTACCATGTGAGGGCTGAGAACTGAACCCAAGTCCTCTGCAAGAGCAACAAGAGCTCCTAACCACTGAGCCAACGCTCCAGCCTGTAGCCAGAATTTTTTACGAGGATGCTAGGGATGAAACTCAAGTCCTCACAGTTACTTGGCAAATATTTCTGTAATAGCCATCTCCCCAGGTCCTTGTTTGCTGTTTGATTTTTCATTTTGATGAGAAACTGATCATTTTCCTGAGAATCCTTTTCTGTGTTTACTTTAAAGCCTGGAAGGCAATGCCAATGAAGACAACTTTAGACTCAGTTTTCACCGTTAGGCTTTGTTTTGTTTGCAGTTTAATCACATGGCACATGACTTGAGATCATCTAAAGGCATCTGGGAGCTACAGCTCATGGATGATCATTTCCCCCTCCTCCCAAGCCAAAGGCAAATTTCCTTTTAGTATTGCCCCTTTGTTCAATATGATTTATGTCTCACCCAAAACATTGTCACCATAGCTCTCTTTGTTTTTATAAGAGCCTCCTAGGTGAGTTCAGCCTCTGGCTGCCTCTATCTTGGGCACTCAACAAAGCAGAAATTCTACGTCCCCAGGATCTGGCAGACTCTTGCCTCTATCTTGGCACTCAACAAAACAAAAGTTGTTCTATGTCCCCAGGATTTGGCAGACTCTTTTCTCTATCTTGGACACTCAACAAAGCCGAAGTTCTACATCCCCAGGATTTGGCAGACTCTTGGTCAAGCGTTAGGCCTTGTACTCATTCGTCCAAGTGTTCCTGCCTTCTCAATGTTTAGTTTCTATAGAGACAAACATTGTAACAAATGACAGGTGCTTTAAAAATATCTTATCCAGGAAAATGAGGGTTTTAATATTTATTAAATATTAAATAAATTATTTACTACAAAGTTATTAGGCCCAGATGTGGTGCAATATATACATGCTGAAAAACTCTCATACAAATAAAAATAAATAAAATATATTTTTTAACTTTATTATAAAGATATTGTATATAAAACATCATGCACTTAAATTAAACAAACCTTTGCACATTTCAGTGAACTTCTATACGATCTGAGCCATCCTGAAGTTGTGAAATTTCACACTGGATTTTATACTCTCACTGTCAAATACATTTTAAGCACATATGCACACTAAAAAGAAAAATCAATGATGAAATTAAAACTAGAAACATGATTATCATCTTTCATTAATATTTTTTTAAATAACAAAGGTCCTTCAGCCGGGCAGTGGTGGCGCACACCTTTAATCCCAGCACTCGGGAGGCAGAGGCAGGCGGATCTCTGTGAGTTCAAGGCCAGCCTGGTCTACAAAGGGAGTTCCAGGACAGGCTCCAAAGCTACAGAGAAACCCTGTCTCGAAAAACCAAAAAAAGAAAAAAAAAAGGTCCTTCACAGTATCTGCTACCCTGTTGAAAATGGAAGCTGTATTTTTTTAAATCAAGAGAAAACCCTCCTCCTCTCGGGTTTGACGTGAGGTGGGAACGCAAGAGGAGCCTGTGACACTGTTGGTCGATAATCACCATTCCCCTCAGCTCAGGGTCTGAGTTACAATGATGAGGCACAAAGCAAGAGCGGAAGAAAGAATAGAAGTAAGATGATGTTTATAGATTGTGTCTTAATTATACTTGTAAGGTGATCAATAATTTTCCATTATCAAAAAAAAACTGAGAGTCCTTTACAGTTAGGACTTCTTAGATCTTTTGTATTTGTTACATTAAAAATGGGGCTTATATTGAAAAATGTTACTTTATAGACCATGTTTTTTTGTTTGTTTGTTTTTTGAGCAGGGTTTCTTTGTGCAACACTCCTGGCTGTCCTGGAACTCGCTTTGTAGACCAGGCTGGCCTTGAACTCTGGTTACTGTTTTTAGAGAGGAAAAATATTTAGTAACAAAATAATAAAGTAGGGAATAATAGTCTAATCTGAAAAATATGGACCATCATGTGAAGGGTTTTCCCATGGATTCATACTTTCATATAATCTTGTATTTTTCATTTTTTAATTTTTATTATTTTTAATAATGTTTTACCAATTCTTTGAGAATTTCATGTAATATATTTGATCATATTCACCCCCTCTCCTCCCAGATCCACTGCCACTTCCCAATTCAGCCAACTTTATGTTTTCTTTTTTAAAAAAAATCTATCAAGTCCAGTTTGTAGCACCCAATTACTCTTGGGTGTGGGTAATCTTGTCTTTGATATAGTCACTATTAAAGACCGGTAAACTAGATTACTTAGCCAAAATGTGTCTTTATTTCACTACTGCTTGAAACATAATTTCTCCTAACTTCATGTAAGAGACAGGAAATGTAGAGCACATGGCAGTATTTAGATGTATTTATTCTTCACCTGCTTGTCTCCCAGTATAACACCAGAGGTCTGACAACCTTGGTAAGACAGAATGATGGACCAGGTATAATGGAGCATGCTCGTAACCAAGCACTCCAGAGGCAGAGATAAGTGGACTTCCATGAATTCAAGTCCAGCCTAGTCTACACAGAGTGTTCCAAGGCACCTAACCTCCATGGTGAGACACTGCCTTGATAATTAACTAGCTAAATAGTTATTAATTGAAAATTTTCAGACCACTATTTATTATTTGTACAAGTCTTTCTCCACTGTTGTAAACTCTAAAGCCAGGCAGAGTATGAGTTGGAGACAGGGGTGTCTGTCTGTCTGCCTATCTGCCTGCCTGCCTGCCTGCCTGCCTTGTCTGAGAGAGCGAATGCAGCATGGTAGATCAAACCCAAGACTTCGCACATTTGAAGGATGGAAGGGACTCCTCCCCTCCCCAGCTTTGGTGCATTTTTTTTTTGAGACAGGGTCTCACTATGTCTATGTAGCCCTGGCTGACCTGGAACTCCTGTTGCCTCAAACTCAAAGCAATCTACGTGCCTCAGCCTCCAAGTGCTAGATTTAAAGATGTTTAAAGATTAAAATAAAAATCAAATTTAAACATTAAAGAACACACCCAGCCATGTTCCTTTTTAACGTATTTCACTTTTATTAGGATCTGAGTTAATTTTGCCAGTGGAACCAAGACAGGAAGCTGGGGAATATCAGAGTAATGGGAAGCCAGAAGCATATTCCACACCCAAAGCCATGCAAGAAGACAGAATATTTGTTCCAGTAAGATCACTCATCCAGCAGATGGTCTCACATGCCAAGCTAGGGTTTTGTGTTTGGAATCAAAATCCAATCACTTCAGGGCTGTGTTTGCCAGAGGGTAATTCATCTTACTTTCTTCAGAATTACCTAGAGCACTTGTTCAGGGCAAACTCTAGGCCCAAGTCCAAGTCCCAGACTCGCTAAGATTCCATCTCCAGGGATGGATCTTGGAAACCTTCACTTCAAATCTTCAAGGAGCTAGGCAATTTTTACAGACAGGAATTTGAGCAACTGTTTGTCCTGGCAGACTGAGACCTGGCAAAGAAAGTTGTAGATGAAGGCTGAGGGCAAGTTTCACACCCTTGGCATTATTCTTCAGTGGGGAGGAGCAGACCAGCGTGTGGTGGGATATTAAGAAGCATCCCTCTGCTCCTCCCCTGCTTCCCAGTTGTTTCAACTGAAAATGCATCCGGACACTGGAAAAGGTACCGCGGGAAGTGGAAGAGACCCCAGAACAGAAGGAGAACCACTACTTTGGGAGGATGGAGGAGTAGGGGTGTTGCCAGCCCAAGAACTGGAAGGCAAAGCACGATGGGGGAGCGCCCGAATATTGGAACTGCCAGCCCAGGCTAGGCTTGGACTGCCAGTAAAAGTTTATGCATAAGTTTGCAGCTTATTGCTCGTAGATGGCCTATTTACTGTTAGATTTCGTGACAGACACAATAGAAAGGCTGGAACTATACAGGGCCTGGCAGAATAGGCCAGAACTGCAACTCAGTAACATCACATTTGAAAAACTTCGTTGGCCACAGTCAACTTCAGCCCATAATTAAATTTTGTAATTTCTCGTGCATTTTATTTTACACAAGCATGCACGTGTGCGCATGCGCGCACGAACACACACACACACACACACACACACACACACGATGGTGAACATGTGGAGGTCAGAGAACAGCTATCAGGAAACAACACTCTCCTTCCCTCCATCATGTGGGTCTCAAGGACTGAACTCAGGCCACCGGGCTTCACAGCAAGCCTCTTTACCCACTGAGCCATCGGTTCAGCCCCTGAACCAGAATTTCCAGTGATAAAATCCAGGCATCTGGTACAAAACCTGAACATGGTACACTCACTGAAATTACCATAAAACTGTGTCCAGAACTCAGCCAAGATAGACTTGAGCAAAGTGGACCTTAAAAGCCCTTAGTGTCTGAACCTGTGGTAGCTCTCACTTCAGGCTATGAGAGAGGATGAGAGCATCATACACAAATCTGTTGTGGGTCCCAACCAATACTATCCCCCTTCCTTCTTTCTAAACTGATCCTTGCTCTTCTGTATTGTTCCAACTGCTCACATATATACTCGCTCACATATATACACTCACATACACACACACACCTACACTCATATACACACACTCACATACTCAGACACAGAGACATTCACCCACACGTTGTGTTAGGAGCGGCGAGGCTGCGTCCCCGGCACCCGGCCACCCGCATGGCTAGCTTTACCTGAAATAATTACACGGAAACTGTATTCTTTTAAACACTGCCTGGCCCATTAATTTCAGTTTCTTATTGGCTAGCTCTTACATATTGATCTAACCCATTTCTAATAATCTGTGTAGCCCACGAGCTGGCTTACCAGGAATGATCTTAACCTGTGTCTGCCTGGAGTGGGAGAATCATGGCGACTCCCTGACTCAGCTTCTTTCTCCCAGCATTCTGTTCTGTTTACTCCACCCACCTAAGGGTTGGCCTATCAAATGGGCCTAGGCAGTTTCTTTATTAATTAACGAACAAAAGCAACAGATTAGAAAGAAATCTCTTCCACATCACACACATACTCTCACACACCAGACACACTCACACACACACACACACACACTCACATACACAGACAAACTCACACACAGACATTCACACACACAGACACTCACATACACAGATACTTATACAGAGACACTCACCCACACACACACTCACATACAGAGACACTCAAATAGACACACATACATACACACAGAAAGACATCCACACATATATATTCACACACACAGAGACACACATACATACACTCACATACACATACTCATACACATGTACTTACATACACACAGAAAGACACTCACATGCATATACTCACACATACACACAAAAACACACATGCACAGACTCACACACACACCTACACTCACACACACAGACACTCACATGCACATACTCACATATGCTCACTCACACATACATATACATAGACACACATATCTACACTCACACATACACACACACAAGAAAGGGGGATTTAAAAAATTAGTTACGACTTTTCCATAGGGCTGACTTGCCCTCCTGCAATGTCTCTAACAAGTGAGTGTTTTGGTAGTCACAGCACAAGGTGACTCAGTCCTCTGGAGGCACTAGCCCATACTTGTGTGGCACGTACTCCCTAGGGCAGGTAGGACTGGCCCATGCCTGGCTGCCTAAAGGGAAGCTGCTGCACAAACCATGGTCTTGAGCAACTTTACCAGGCATTACAATTCCACAGTTGTCTGTTGTATTGTTTCCCTGGGAAGACACAAGTAATGAACAGGAAACCACTATGTAAGGATATCAAATATAATTAAATAAATACTACAAGGGCTATAGTAACCTTGGTGGCAACTGACCTTGAAGACTAATTCAGGCAGTCTTCTGCATAGGGTGTGTCCTGTATAAGATGTGTCAGCAGCATGGATGAACACATTGTGCCTTTCCACAATGTCAGAATGGATCGAATAACAAATTCACAAGCTGTAACAGTTTCATTGCTAGCAATTTGCAAAGTAATACCAATCTTCCTTGAGAGCTGGCAGTAGAGACAAGTTCTTTTTTTTTAAGTATAACAAAATAAAATACGAGAAGACAAAAACTACCACATCAAGCTAGAATAAGACAAAAAAAAAAAGAGGAAAGGCCAAAGAAAAGGCCCAAGATCCAGAGGTCCACTAGTTGACACACCCGGGAACCCCCTAAAAACACCAAACTGGAAGTCAGAATATAAACGTAGAGGACTGGTACAAACCCGTGTAAGTCCCAAAACAGATTTTTTTATTTTTAGTCTTAATAACTGATATTGTCTCAGGTTACATATAAAGTCTCAGGGACTCGTGTGTGTGTGTGTGTGTGTGTGTGTGTGTGTGTGTGTGTGTGTGTGTGTGTGGTGTATGTATGTATGTGTGCAGTGCAGAATATCTACAAAAGGGTTAAAGAGGCCACAAAAGAATTCAGGGAGGTCAAAGAAGTCTTACTCTAGACATATGCAAGCAGTTGATAGAGATGCCATGAGTCACCGCAGTGGAGAGTGGCTTGGAGGCCTGGCACCAAGCTGCAGAGCTGTCATGTTGAAATGAACTTCGGGGTTAAAGCAGCTGTTGTCATCAGTGTTAGATGGCATCCTCTTTATGAGATCAATGTGGGTATCCTGCACCCTTCTTTTTCCTATTGCGGCCCATAAATTATCAAGCCTAATTTTTCCAGTATGGTTTTAATGTGCCCATGCATTCATACAGTCCCAAGCTACTTAGATAACACCATGGGATAGTATCTTTACTACAGGACTAGGTTATCTGTTAGTTTGTGCATTATGGATAGCACTGGGCAGGTGGTAGTGTCTACTTGTGTAACGAGGTGCAAAGTCTACATTCGCACTCAGAAAGGGAGGTAAATATTGCTTGTAAAATGGAAAAGGCATAGCCTGAGAGTCACTGTTTTACGCAACCCAAGTCAACTTAGATCAGGGCACAGCCTCGTCTCAACAAGTGAGTCTTGAGACGCTGTGCCAACTGAAAGTCAGAGAGGGGGTATATAGTGGTATGTTATTTGTGCTTTAATAAATAAAGCTTGCCTGAACATCAGAGCACAAAACAGCCACACTAGTCAGTCATACAGGCCAGGCAGTGGTGGCACACACCATTAATCCCAGCAGCCACACTAGTTAGCCATAGAAGCTGGCAAGTGATGGTGCACACCTTTAACCTCATTCTCAGTCTGTCTGAGAATTCGTGGAGGCAGGATTGCCCATTTCAGTTTGAGGTAGAGGTAAGCGCTAGTGGCTGGCTGCTTTGAACCAGCCTTCAACTTGAACCCTGATGTCTGTCTTTGGTTTTTATTGTGCGTGCTACAGGGGTAGAGATGCTTAGAAAACTTTGTCACCTGCCAAGTGCTCCTTGCAACCTCACTCTGTATCACTTGTCTTTTAAACCTGTAACAGAAGCATTCACACTCTGTATTCCCCCACCCCTGTCCACTCCTCCTTTCATTTAACAGATGGTTGTCCTGAGAGCACTCCGACCCTTTGTCCAAGTCTAAACATGACAGAAATATACAATGTATTACAGTGCATGTATAGATGCTGTAGCTGGTCATGCAAGAGGAAAGCTGTAGTTTTCAGTAATAAAAACAAAGTTCTCCATGAGTATTTGCTTGAATGTAAGCATCTTGTGATTCTTATCAAAAACTGCACATGCTCTGGTGCCTTCAACAATGCAGATACTCTCTAGGTGAGGGGCCTGGGACTTTGTCTTAAACCAGTGTCTACTATGATTTTTATGATCAATAAATGTTGGGGAAGCTACAGTTAGATTCTTGTCACCAACAACCTTAGAAACTTGGAACAGTAACTGGGGAAAAATATAAAGATAAAAGTGTTCTAGGCAGGAAAAAAAGCTAAATGGGGCATTAATATTGTCCCAATAACTCAGTGTAAACTCAAAGATTAAATATGCAGAGGGAATCACCGATACAGGCTGAAGAAATGGATCAACAGTTGAAAACATTGGCTACTCTTCTAGAAGACCACATGGCAGAAAAAGCCTTCAACTCCTAATCTAGGAGATCCAATGGCTTCTTCTAGCTTCTCCAAGAACCAGGCACATGATGGATAGACATACATGTAGGCAAATCACAAATACACATAAAAAATATTTTTTAAAAAATTGAACGTTCACAATAGTTATTAACTAATAATAGGATTCCCTCCTTGTGTCTATCCAAAGAAAAGAGCTGCCTTGCATAATAAAATAGGTAAAATAATGTCAATCTGGGGGGAAATTAAGACACTTCAAGGCATTTACAGAGCATAGTGTAGCAAAACTATGGGTGTTCTCAAGGAGGAGAGACACAGAGCCTCTCAAGGAGTTGTAATTTTTACAAACAAAAACAAAGAGGACAGCTGACAGGGAGTTAGCTCCGTGGTAGAACACTGGTGTTACCAGAAATTGGGGGTGCTATGCAGTGAGTACCATAAGTTACAGGGGAAATTGATGTATCCTTTCAGGGTTCCTAGTTTCTATAAAAAAAAATTTAATAACAACTTAAACAAAAATGATGCATGATTAATAAAAACTCAGAGACAGAAATTGGGGTTCAACCTGAAGATCAGAAAAGCAAAAGAGCCAGCCATTGACTCTTACCTCTACCTCAGTCTGATAATGGTGATCCTGCCTCCAAGAATCTCAGAATGAACTTACCAAGGCCAGCTGGCCTGGGTCTGAAAAAGCATGGGATAAAACCAGACTCGCTGAACATAGCAGACAATGAGGACTACTGAGAACTCAAGAACAATGGCAATGGGTTTTTGATCCTACTGCATGTACTGGCTTTGTGGGAGCCTAGGCTGTTTGGTTGTTCACCTTACTAGACCTGGAAGGAGGTGGACCGGTCTGCTCTTGGGCTGATGAGAGAGGGGGAGTTGATTGGGGTAGGGGAAGGAATATGGGAGGTGGGGAAGAGACAGAAATCTTTAATAAATAAATAAATAATAATAAAAACTTTTAAAAAAAGAACTAAAAAAAAAGAATCTCAGAATGAGACTGTCTCCTCCCGTTTTATAATCCTCTCTAGTTCTGGGATTAAGGGTGTGCACCACTACCGCCTGGTTTTTATGGCAAACTAGTGTGGCAACTAGGATTAAAGGTGTGTGTCATTGTGGCTACTGGGACTAAAGGTGTGTCGTTGCTTCCTGGCTGTTTTACTTTTCTGATCCTCAGGCAAGCTTTATTTATTAAAATACAAATGAAATGCCAATACTTTCCCCCTTTTTGCCTAAAATAAAAAGGGCTATAACTAATATAAAAATATATACAATCAGTACAATAACTATATACAATATATATAGGCAATAAATACATCAACAATGTCTAGTCAATACGCATTTGACAAATTCAGAGAAAATACTCCATATCTATCCTAACTTAGTGAGTCTTGTACCTAATTCCTTCCTAAATATATAGTTTTATGTTTATAAGCATTGACAAAGCCATTCCATTTTGATTATGACAACATCCATGTTTCTTTCACAGGACTAAAAGACGGCTGCTTTGTTTTGTTTAAAGCAAAAAACAAGACCATACAGAAGTTGTGTACGCGGTGGGTGGTTTGGAATGGGAGTTATGACATCAAGGGAAAGATAGGAGGAGGCGAAAGAAATACGTACCCTGCTGGATCAAGAACCTACACAGAAAGGTGGACTACGTTAGTCTTCCATGCTAAGACCAAAGTCTCTTCAGCGCTTGGAGGAGGCGCCAGCATTTAACAACCATACCTTCGGTCTTTCTCTATTGTTTCCTGTACATTACTCAAGGCTCCCTAGTGAAACAATACAATTAACAACCAGGGAACAGATGTTATTTGACCAAGTTTCCCCAGGCCATGGCTCTGACTCAAGCCTCCATAGCACTCAGATCTCTGTTCCTCTGCGCAGGCCCAACCCTGGCTAGCTGCCTGGAGCACTGAGCTTTATCCGCTGCCCAAAGTGTGGGCGAGCAATTTCGATAATTTCAACATTTGTCTCATCAAATCCCAGCTCTTTCTTTGCAGCCTCGGCAGCAGGAAGCTGTTAGAGATCTTCTTGTCCACCAGGGGGCGGCCTCTGTCCGCTTTGCCTGCTGGGAAAAGCCCCCAACATCCGGGACTGCGCCGCGAGAAGTGGAGCACGCCAGCGCGGTTGGACCCTCCGCGGCCGCCGTAGCGGCTCGAGAACAGTAAATAGGAAGTGGATTTTTTTTTTTTTATAGCGTTGAGTTGAAGAAGGCGGGGGATTCCTAAGGGACGCGCTCCTCTCCCACCGTTTACTGCTGCTCTCCGTCCTTCTCCACTTCCTCCTCCCGGCCTAGAGGAACTCTGCCGGGGCTGCCGGCTCTGCGCGCCGAACCATGGCCGAGTACTCGTATGTGAAGTCCACCAAACTCGTGCTCAAGGGAACTAAGGCCAAGAGGTGAGGCTGAGCTCGGCGGGAGTCTCGGCTCCCAGCGCATCCCCTCCCGGGGTGACCACTCCGGTCACGGCATCTAGAGGCAGAGCTGCGTGGACAGCCTCCCCGACGCCCCCGAGATGAGGGTGCGTGAAAGGGGAGCCCTCCGAAACGGGGAGACCTGTGGCCCGTGAGCTCCATGCTTGGGACCCCCAAGGCTTGATTAGGACTTGGATGGGGGTGTGGGCTCAGATGTGGACCGCTCCAGTGGCGAAGACTGGTGGTTCATTTGCTCGTTTATTGAAAACTCAGTTATTTGTATGTTTCTTGTGTCTCGAGACGATGAAAGAATTAGGAGAATTGGAAGCGACAGCCAGCGCAGACCCTAACAGCCAAGTGAGGGCGTGCTAGTGGTGATTTATAATTCGCTCTTTAGGGAAAGACACCTGCCCATTCGTATCTCCGTTCTCTTTTGGAAGATTTGGCCAAAGTCGAGCACTTCTTTGCGGGATCCCTGATAAAGCAGTTTCGGTGGCAGCAGTTGTTAGGGTGCGTCGTGCCTTCGAGAACTGCCTGAGTATGGCATGTGACGAATTTATCCTGGCTGAACCTGCAGCTGCTTAAGTAGCTACAGGGAGAACAGAACCAGCTTCTGAAAGCTTTGTAGTTAACATTCAAAGAAGTTAAGGTAAACATTATTAAAACCAGTATAGCATAGCATTTCCATGTTCCAGAACTCGTTCTGTTTTTGAGACAGTGCTTCTGTGTTGCCCTGACTGTCCTGGAACTCTCTGTAAAGCAGGCTGGCCTCGAACTCAGAGCTCTGCCTGCCTCCGCCTCCAGGGTGCTGGGATTAAAGGTGTGTGCCACCACCATCTGGCTCAGATTTTGTTCTAAGTACTTTGGATAATCTGTTTCCCTAAGATCTCCCTTTGTGTTTTCATTTATGGAGCTGAAATTAATATACCGTAAACTTTTAAAAAAGTATTCAGCTAGTGGATTTTAGTATATTTACAAGTTCACCACTCTCTAGTTGACGAGTATTTTTACCACTCCAAAGTAAACCCCGTAGCCATTAAATAATCATACCCGCTGCCCTCCCCCACACACCAGTTTCTGTCAACTGCTTTCAGACTATAAGAATTTGCTTACTATGAATATTTATGTCAATACAATAATACAATATATAACTTTTTGTGTTTGTCTTTTTTTCACTTAGGTTGTTGTTGAGACAGGGTCTCGCTGTATAGCCCTGACTAGCCTGAAACTCACAGCGATCCACCGCCTCAGCTTCCCACGTGCTGGGGTTGAAGGCATATGTCACTATACCTGGCTTACTTCCCTTAGTTTTGAGGAGCATCTATATTGTAGTGCAGTGTATTTCTTCTGTTTTGGGGCCGAATGATTTTCTTTTGTATGGTGTTAGCACATTTCGTTCTTTCTTCATTGATGAACATTTTACACTAGTGATAATGCTATCAACATTCCTTTTTTTTTTTTCCTGGACATAGTTTTTTTTTTGTTTTTCTTGGAGATATATGAGAGTAGAGTCACCTATATATTATTTATGGTAACTCAGTATTTAGCTTTTTGAGAAATATTTTTCAAAGAGGTTGTCTTAGTTAGGGGTTCTACCACCACTGTGACAGAACACCCTGACCAAAGGCATGGTGGTGCAGAGGGTTCTTTTTTTTAATTAATTAATTATTTTAAATTTTTATTTTTTTTTATTGAGAAAAGGAAGAAAAAAAAGTTTCCACCTTCTCCCATCCTCCCATTTCCCTCCCCCTCCTCCCACCCTTCTCCCCCTCCTCCCTCCCTTCTCCCCCTCCTCCCACTCCTCTCCCTCTCCCCCTCCCTCTCCAGTCCAAAGAGCAGTGAGGGTTCCCTGCCCTGTGGTAAGTCCTAGATCGTCCCGTCGTCCCCCCCCCCCCCCCCCCCCCCCGCTCCCATGCAGAGGGTTCTTATCAGCATCCAGGAAAGAGAGGGCAGGAATCTGGAGGCAGGAACCATTGTAGAGGCCGTGGAGAAATGCTTACTGCTGGCTCGCTCAGCCTGCCTTCTTGCACATCTCTGGACCACCTGCCCACAATGTGTTAGGCCCACCTATGTCAATCATTAATCAAGGAAATGCCCCTATATGTGTGCCCACAGGCCAAATCTGATGGGGGCATTTGTTCCATTGAGGTTCCCTCTGCCCAGATGACTCTAGCTTGTGGTAAGGTGACCAGCACACTAGCCAGCACAGAGGCTGCACCATCTTTTCGTTCTTCAGCAATAGAAGAAGGGTAATAGTCACTCATAGTCCATCATGGTAACTCTAGGAACTGGGCTTCAGTATTATCCTTCTAAGTGGGGAAATTGATTGACAGATTAGGGGTTTTTGTTTGTTAGTCGGTTGTTTTTTTTTCCTCAGAGTAACAGGGGCTGTATATTATTGTTTTAAATGTAGCAACATGAACACAGGGCTAAGTCAACTTCTCAGTATTTTAAATATCATTTCTCTATAAATCAGTATATAGCTTGAACAGCTCTTCTGAGTGTTCATCTTGTAATTTTTAACACATATATCAGTATGCCCAAACTCATGTATATATCCTTTCTTTCTCTTAGTAAAAAGAAGAAGAGCAAAGATAAGAAGAGAAAACGAGAAGAAGATGAGGAAACCCAACTTGATATTGTGGGTGAGCCACTTCAGTTACTTACTGTGTGAAAAGTTGGCGTCTGTTGTGGTTCGTGTCCCGTTTGAAGTGTTGTCCTCATTAGCACTGATGGTGCTTGTCAGAGCCTTCACTTAGAAAGCTCACTAGATGTCACTGTTGTTGTTTTTTTAATTTTTTTATTTAAAAAATTTTTTTTTCATTTTACATACCAACCACAGTTTCCCCTCCTCACTTCCTCCCGCTCCCCCAACACTTTCCCACAACACAACCCTGAAAGGGTAAAACCTCCCTTGGGGAGTCAACAAAGTCTGGCATATCAAGTTGAGGCAGGACCAAGTCACTCCCTGCTGCAGCAAGGCTAAGCAAGGTATCCCTCCTATCCCTCCATAGAGAATGGACTCCAAGAAACCAGTTCATGCTCTAGGAATAAATCCTGGCCCCACATCCAGTGGGCCCACAGACTGCCCCAGCCACAGAACTGTCACCCACATTCAGAGTACCTAGTTTGGTCCAATGCAAGTTCCCCAGCTATCAGTCCAGAGTTCATGAACTCCCACTAGCTCAGATCGGTTGTCTCTGGGTTTTCCATCATGAACCTGACCCCTTTGCTCATATGATCTCTTCTCCCACTCTTCAACTGGACTCCAGGAGCTCAACTCAGTGCTTGGTTGTGGATCTCTGCATCTGCTTCCATCAGTTCCTGCACGAAGGTTCTCTGGTGGCAATTAGAGTGGTCATCAATCTGATTACAAGGGAAACCAGTTCAGTCACCCTCTCCACTATTGCTAGGAGTCTTAGCTGGGGTCGTCCTTGTGGATTCCTGGGAATTTCCCTAGCACCAGATTTCTCCCTAACTCCATAACTGCCCCCTCTATCAAGAGCCTCTCTCAGTGTCTATAGCACTAGACAACGTTAAGCTATAACTGGTGAGTTGGGTCTCCACCACCACCAAAACAAAACTGTGATTGACTTAGTGATGGGTGCCATCAGTGAGCCATGTTTATAGCACCTGTTGCTTTTTGACAGCTTGGCTTTGGGGTGAAACATGTAAACATACCTCTGGCCTTTGAATGGAGGCAGCTTGAATTCCCAGGAAGAAAACACAAACATGCCATGGATAGCAGTGGAGATCTCTAAACATAATGTATCATTTTCTCTACTTTGGCAGAGACTGAAAATTTTGAAGTCTGTCAAATTTATTATTTTTCTGAAATTCACTATTGAGATTCTGTGTTAAAATTATTTATTTACTATTGAGTGTAGGCTTGGGTGTGGCTCAGTGGTAGGATAGTTACCTAGCATGCCTGAAGGTTTACTATAGGTGTTGGGGAGCATTCATGTGTGTAGCATTTGGTATTGGTCTCAGGCATCCTCTGAGGAAAAGGAGAGGCTATTGGCTGAAAAGCACCTCTCTCTGTGGGACTCATTTAAACATTGCCAATGGAAAGCATGTGGGATGGGGTATGCAGTTAGAGAAACTATTCTCTTAGTCTTTTAGTTTGATTTGATTTGGTTTTTGGTTTTCCATGCGGGTGTTTTTTGTTTGTTTGTTTTTTTGTTTTTCGAGACAGAGTTTCTCTAGCTTTGGAGCCTGTCCTGGAACTAGCTCTTGTAGACCAGGCTGGCCTCGAACTCACAGACATCTGCCTGCTT
The DNA here is from genome assembly GCF_037038515.1 of Microtus pennsylvanicus. Classification (NCBI taxonomy): domain Eukaryota; kingdom Metazoa; phylum Chordata; class Mammalia; order Rodentia; family Cricetidae; genus Microtus; species Microtus pennsylvanicus. Next base: position 81,431,031 of record NC_134587.1, on the reverse strand, counting down.
CTGCCCCCCTAGTTCTGGGATTAAAGGTGTGCACGACCACCACTCATATTCTTGTCTTTTTGTGTCTCTGCATGTGTTAGAGACCTGGACTGTGATGTTTGTCACAGGAATCCACCCATACAAACAAACAAGTTCAGGCAGAACTGGTAAAATATGAGTAAGGTTCAGGATTATGTCACTGTAAAGTGCTAAGGATTGAACAGGAGTTATTGCACGGTGGTACAATAGGAGAAGGTCAGTGAAGGATAAACCAGGTTTCTCTGTGATGATTCTTATGATCGTCAAATATAGGCTTTTAGAAATGTTATAGTATAAACAACAGAAAACCTTGAGCAACCCTAAAATAAAATGGTTAAACCTTGATTTTTTATTTTGTAGGAATCTGGTGGACTGTATCCAACTTTGGGGAGATTTCAGGAACCATTGCCATTGAGATGGATAAAGGAGCCTATATCCATGCCCTGGACAATGGCCTTTTTACACTGGGAGCGCCGCACAGAGAAGGTTTGTGATGGGGAGACCCTGCATGTTCCAAAGCAAGACTGCCATCACCCTGAGCTCCTCCCCTTCTCCTTTTCTCAATCCTGTTATTAAGAAGCGTCTTTTTCCATAATAAGTGTTGGAAACTTTCTGACTACTATCAGAAACCCTGTGGAAAAAAGAATAGGATTAAAATCACACAAAACACACAATTGTAAGTGGAAAGAAAAGATAAAAAACTAATTGAATCAGAAGTATGAAGTTTTTTCTTCCTTCAGAACTGGTATGGTTAACAGACATTTAGATGTAATCTCCTTATCCTTAGCCTACAAGGAAGCACCACAAGGAATGCAGTAATTGGAAAATAAAAGGGCGTCTGCCTTGGCCAGAATGGATGTTCCTTGAGTAAATAAAAGCAGTTAGTAATTCACATACTGTTATTTATGTGCTGTGTTTTAAAATGTGAGATTGTAGTGGAACTGGCTAAATAAGTCATACCAAACTGTCCTTCAAAGTACATAAATTCTCCCTGTAACCATTCCTTCATAGTATAGATGGTGCATTATTACAGTGTGTGCAAATATCATAGTATCCTTACCTGTAATTTGGGTGGGGGGCTAGTTTTTAAAGCATAAAATATCTTTATGTATGTGTTTATAGAAAAAGTTATATATTTACCATTTTTGTTTCTCTGTAGTTGATGAGGGCCCCAGTCCCCCAGAGCAGTTTACCGCTGTCAAACTGTCTGATTCCAGGTAAGCTTTAGTTGAACTGTGTTTAAAAGCCTTAAAATTAAATTTCACTTAACCATGCATTATGATGCATGCCTTTCCTACCAGCACATAGAAGACAGAGTCTGGAGGACTAGGAGTTCAAGGCTATCTTGGCTGTATAATGTACATGGAACCCTGTTTCGAATAAGAATAATTTCACTTATGTAAAAAACAAAACTACACTATTGGTGAATACAGTCAGCATAATTTTAATTGAAAGACAGTATTTTAAAAAGGAGATTATTTCCCTCTTTTTTTTATTTTATTTTATTTTTTTTAAAGACAGTGTCTCTCTATGGAGTCCTGGCTGTCCTGAAACTCACTCTGTAGACCTGGCTGGCCTCGAACTCACAGAGATCCACCTGCTTCTGCTTCCCAAGTGTTGGGGTTAAAGATGTGCACCACAACTGCCTGGCTTGAAAAGGAGATTTTTTTAAATTAATTACTTATTTATTTATTAAAGATTTCTGCCTCCTCCCTACCACCGCCTCCCATTTCCCTCCCCCTCCTCCAATAAAGTCCCCCTCCCTCTCAGCCCAAAGAACAATCAGGGTTCCCTGACTTGTGGGAAGTCCAAGGACCACCCACCTCCATCCAGGTCTAGTAAGGTGAACATCCAAACTGCCTAGGCTCCCACAAAGCCAGTGCGTGCAGTAGGATCAAAAACCCATAGCCATTGTTCTTGAGTTCTCAGTAATCCTCATTGTCCGCTATGTTCATCGAGTCCGGTTTTATCCCATGCTTTTTCAGACCCAGGCCAGCTGGCCTTGGTGAGTTCCCGATAGAACATCCCCATTGTCTCAGTGTGTGGGTGCACCCCTCGCGGTCCTGAGTTCCTTGCTCATGCTCTCTCTCTGAAAGGAGATTTTTATGGCATTCAGAAAACATTCATTATAGAATTGTTTTAGATTTCTGGTTTGGGGAATTTGAGGAATATCTGCATGTATAATAATAGCCTAAAAATGAAAATTAATAATGTCAAGTGACCAAATTAAATAGATCAGAGAAGACAATAAGCATGAAAGAAGACCTGCCAGTGATTCTGTGTTGTATGGATTTGAAGTCAGAAGAGACATATTGGTCATGGTGGCAGACGCCTGTCATCCCAACACTTGGGAGGCTCAGGAACAAGATTACAAGTTCAAGCCAGCTAGGGAATGTAGTCACACCCTTTCTCAGAAAAAAGTCAAGAGATAGGAAGGCAAAAGCAAAGAATATTGCTGAAACTAAACAGTTTCCATGATCACACAAAAAAATTGACCATTTTTGTTCTTACAGTAAAAAAGTGCTAAGTGATGCTTTTGAGTAGCAGATAGAGAAATTGAGTATCAGTATTATAGTAGTAATTACAGCAACTTAATATTTATTTATCATCAACTCCCAACTGATTATGAAGTCAATTCAGCATCCCCGGAAATTGATTGGCAAATAAAAATCAGAAATCAAACTTTTCTAAAATCACATTTAAATAATGACTTATATTTCTTTGAAAGACTTAGGAGTAAAGCAAGGAACAAAATGTCAGTAAGTTTCCTTATGATTACAAACAAAAATCTTATGAGCAGTAGAGAGTGAGGAAGGTATTTGCAACAATCTCCACAGGCAGTGCGTGGTTAGCTGGTGGTATGTCTGCATAGCGTTCACAGTGCTGACGGCATCAGTAGAAAGGGGTCACACACCAGCTAGTTTTAAAGTGGAAGAGGAAAATACAGACATGCTGATGTCTTTCTTCCTAGTAACTATTGTGCAAATATTGTGTATTAAAGTTTTAACATCTGGTGGGAGTCAGCCTGGACTATAAAAAAGACCCTGTTTTACAATCATAAGTTGATAACCTTCGATCCAGTGCCTTCCTCTTCTAAAGACAGATCCCCAGTTATATATATATAACAGAGAAATCAGTAAGACTGTAATAGCATAAAAGGTGACTTTTATACATCTGTATAATGCATTTGGAAAACAATTGCTGTATAATAATTATATTAGAAAACAAAATATAAAATTATAGATAGAGAATATAGTGTCCACTATAAACGTGTCTGGATTTATTAATGTATATGCATATATATACACACAGATACATAAGTATACATAATATACCCTTTATTTTATACTTACATTCTTACCCTCAGTTTTTAACATTTATCTTTTTTATTAAACCAAAGGATTGCACTGAAATCTGGCTATGGAAAATATCTTGGTATAAATTCAGATGGACTTGTTGTTGGGCGGTCGGATGCAATTGGGCCAAGAGAACAATGGGAACCAGTGTTTCAAGATGTAAGTACTATTACCTAGACCGGACGCTCTGCCAGTTTAAGAAAGCATCATTATTAGGAAAAGCATACTCTTAAAATTAACAATAAAACAGTAAAGGGTAGATTGTAATAGTATTATACATTAAATCAAAAAAAAATTAGAATGAACTTATAACCCTATAACGATATCAAAACAGTGCAACGAAAAGGAGTCTCTGCCCCATTCTGGTTTCCAGCCACCATTGAGACCCTGTTGTCTTATTTCAGTGGTGGGGTTTTAGAAAAGAAGCAAATCCCAGGGTGTTCCGGGGGCATCAATTTCACATAAGTTGGTTCGGAACCTTTAGAGACTGACAAGAGGCAATAGAGGAAGCTAATGCATTGTGACTGTTTGTATATGAAATAGTAAATCATGGTATGGTTCATTGAAATAAATGCCCTTTGTAGAGCTCTGTTTCAATTCATGAGAAAAAAATCAGTCTAAACAAGTTTAATGAAAGATAAGTGAATTTTAGTAAATATCAGTTGTAATATATCAAAAACTGTAAAGAGACCTAGAACAGGCCAGAAGAGAAGTTCAGTTCAGCAACAGTGGCGTGTACGTTCAGCACAGCGTGCATCGGGGCTGGAGAGGTGGCTCCTTGGCAGGAGCTCCTGTGGCATCCTGAGGACCCGAGTTGAGATTGCAGCAGCCTGGCCTGTCTACTCTCCTTGGCCACCCTAACAGCATTGGGTATAGTAGGTTACATCTCATGCTGTGGCCTGAAATCAAATCCGATACTGATTGCTTACTGCTCCCACAAGCTTTGTGCCACTGTTGCTCCAGTGTATCCTGCAGGCAGATCACCATTGTAGATAAAAGGGTTTGTAGCTGGGTTGGTGTTTACCTTTCTCCTTTAATAGCTTCCAGACTACCTTCCAGTACCATGAACACTGATACACAGGAGATAAGGTTCTTAAGTGGGTACCAGCTCAACTCCCCCGTGTTCAGTGAGTTATGTGGGTGTTGTCTTCAGTAATAAAGGTCTTGCTGTTGTTTTTTCAAGAGCAATCAGTAACTGTGTTGCTAGCCTGAGTTGTTTTGAAGTTCCCATAGTGACCAACAACTTGATTAGATGTATGTTGCAAGGAAGGCCCTATTGTTCATCCTGGCTACCCGGCTAGCTTAGCCCTGAAATAACCACACAAAAACTGTATTCATTAAATCACCACTTGGCCCATTAGCTCTAGCTTATTATTGGCTAACTCTTACATCTTAATTTAACCCATTTCTATAAATCTGTATATTGCCACATGGCAGTGGCATACTGGACAAAGATTTAGCATGTCTTACTCTGTTGGCTGCTCCAGGGCAGCTTTCTCTGACTCTTTCTTCCTTCTCTCAGAATTCAGTTCCTTCTTCCCTGCCTACCTAAGTTCTTCCCTATCAACAGGCCCAAGGCAGTTTCTTTATTCATTAACCAAGAAAAGCAACACACAGACAGAAGGACCTCTTATACCATTTCCCCTTTTTTATTTAAACAAAAAGGAAGGCTTTAACTTCAACATAGGAAAACTACATATTACAAAACAGGTATCAAGCAAGAACTACAGTTACATTATTTATATGTACTTTATCTTTTATTATAACTAAGGAAAACTATAACGATAAATTCTTTAACTCCATCAAAGACTCCAGAAGGATATAATATTACCCAACTAAACAGAAAGTGAATTGTAATCAACTTCCAAAACTCTGGAATTGACAGAGACATCTCGCTGCCTGGACAGTCACCTATAGTTTTTCTGTATCATTGGGGCATCCATTTTCAGTCTACAGGCCCATAGTATCCCGCAGACTTTTCCATGAGGCAGGAATTTCAAAGACAGTTTAGTCACTTTCTTCTGTATCCTGCATAATGTCTCACAGACTCTTTCATGAAGCAGGAATCCTGAAGGATTATCTTACCTTTAGGCAAGTTCAACAGTCAATTTCTCTGTGGGTACTGCATGTCTAGTTAAGCAGTCCAGGCAAGAACAGTTTCTTGCTCAAATGGCTAACCAACTCCATAAAGAGCCTCTTCAATGCCCACCTTCCTCTTGAAGTAACTGATGCTGCCAGGAGCAGAAGTGTCTCACTGTCATGAAAAGTCTTAAGTTCTTAAACATTTTAAATGTAAGTAGTGTTTCTTTTGTGAACTTGGGTGTCTTCATGTTTGGTGCATAGATGTTTAAATTGCATTATCTTTTTGGTGGATTTTTTTCCTCTCATGCAGTATCCTTCTCTGTCTCTTCTGTTTAGTTTTGTTTTGAAGTCTGTTTTGTCCAATATTAAAATGACTAGACCCTTCTGGCTTTTAGAGACTTCATTGAAAACATGATGTTATTCTAATATATCTGCTTATATGTTATTTGGTCTTTTCCCCTTGCAATTTTTAATAGTCTTTCTTTGTACATTTAGTGTTTTCATTATTATGTGACATGAGGAATTTATTTTCTGATCACTTTATTTGGTGTTTTGTATGCATTCTCTACCTCGATAGGCACTTGGGGAAATTTACTTGTATGATTTTATTGAAAATATTTTCTGTGCCTAGGTTTCTTTTCCTTCCTCTACCCCTATTAGTTGTAGATTGGTCTGTTCGTAGAGTCCCATAGTACCTGAAGTTTTGTATGTGGATTTTTTTCTTTTCCTTCCTCTATCCCTATTAGTTGTGGATTGGTCTGTTCATAGAGTCCCAGAGTCCCTGAAGTTTTGTATGTGGATTTCTTCTTTGAGCAAGGTGTGCATTCCTTCTACCCTGTCTTCAGCGCCTGAGACTCACTTCTCCATCTCTTGTACCCTGGTGGGGAGGCTTGTCTCCAAGGTTTCTGTTGGAGTTCCAGCTCTCTCTCAGTTTGGGTTTTCTATATTCTGATTCCACTTTCTTGTTTTTATTTCTTTAGTGGATATATCCATTTTCTCTTTTAGGACCTCTAACATATTCATAAAGACTATTTTGAAGTCACTGTCTTCTGTCTCAGCTATATTGCATTTCTAGGGCCCTTGGAGGTAAGGTTGCTGAGCTCTGCTGCAGACATACTGTCCTGGCTGTTGGTGTGCCTTTACATTGGTGTCTAGTCATCTCCTTGGGTTTGGGATGATTGTATTTCTAGATGTTAATATCTGGTCTTGTCTTTGTTGGGTGAGTGTTCAGTTAGTCCCTTGGTTTCTGTTGCCCTCTCTGGTTCTTAGCAGAGTCTGGTGGCTGTGGGTTGCCTGGTAGGGAATGCTTCTCAGATCATGCCAAGTGTGGCCAATTGGAGCTCCAGGTGGACTGTATTTCTAGCTAATGGGAGCAATACTTGGAAGTGAGGATGGAAGTGAGGGGTTAAGGGCGCCCACAGGAGGAAGGAAAGCAATGTGCTGCCTGGATGTGCACCTATCCCCTGGGAATAGGACAGTGAGGAAGGAAAGGCCACAACAGTTGTTCTGCCCCAGAGCTGAGGATGAGACTGGGGGATTGGATTTGGAGGAGAAAAGAGAGAATAAAGTCTGAAGATTACCTACTTGCTTCCTTGGTAGATGTGGGTTTCCGAGGGGATGGCTGTGGGAGTTTGAGCTGAGACAAAGAACAATAGTAATTATTTATCATGTATTTTGCACTCTGGCAGCCTGATTATCAGAACCCACATGAAGGTGGAAGGAGAGCACTGACTCAACAGAGCTGTCCTCTGACCTCTGCGCACACACTATGACACATGTCACACATGCATACATCGCACGTGCACAATAACTAACTTAAAAATACAATAAAAATTATACTAATAGGGAAGACCGATATATCATAGGTCAAGATGACAGACTACAAGACCATTTATATCACTTTACTCTTAGGAAGACACTTTCCATTCTTATAATTCAAACAAAAGACTTAAAAGCCCTGATACAGCAGGTTAAACTGCAGAAGCAGTTACCCACAGCACAAGTGGATTCTGTAGAGGGTGTGGCTGCATACAGGGGAGTCCTGCCGCCTTGACTAAGACACCAAACAGAATCCATGGAATTCATGCTGTTTTAACTGGGTGTTTCAGGGTTATTCTGTAATTATTGTATTTGTGAATTGTTCTCCTGATATTCAAAGTTTTCTACAAGAATCATCCAAATAAAAATTATAGTTAAAATTTACAATTATTAGGAGAACTTAACTATAATTCACATTCAGATCCACAAGAAAATTAGTTTTTAAGGTTTTATTTAATAGAAATCAGTATAATCATAAACATTTGATCCCTAAAAGTATGTCATTCTACATAGAATTCCCTCTAAGCCAAAGGCTTTTAATTATGGAGAAAAAGAAATTGCACTTGGAATACCAGTATTTCAATAAATTATTGTATATTATTCATAAGTTTTATTTTCCTTAAGGATAAATTTTAACTTAACTATTGAGTTGTATCTTCAGAGATAGGAATTAAAAAAATTAATTTTATTAATTAATTAATGTCCTGATAGAAGAAAGGGTAATGAAGGGTTTAGTGTGATAATATTTGAATATCAAGATTTGGGGTGATTTTGGTTTCTCTTCTGTAATGCTTTTGTATTTTGCAGGATTTCTCTAAATTCTTTTTGATTTTATAATTGGGGAGAAATTTTTAAATTAGGTAAATGACTTATGATTTCTATAAGTATTTATAGCTTGTTTTCTTATTTTTTTGTTTTATTTAGGGGAAAATGGCTTTATTGGCCTCAAATAGCTGCTTTATTAGATGTAATGAGGCAGGTGATATAGAAGCAAAGAATAAAACAGCAGGAGAAGAAGAAATGATAAAGGTAAGCACCTCCTACAGGCTGTAGTGATGAAACATGGACAGCCCTGACTGTCTCTTTCCATGTGCTTAACTATCACATATCCAGGGATGCCGTGTTTGTGCCATGCAGGTGAGAAACCAATGGTCAGAGCTTCTCTGCAGCTTTCCTGATACTTAATGTTTAAGATAGATAATATGTTCTCATAGCGTGGAGGTTTCAAAGTGAAAGCATACAAAGCCTTGTGTCTCCCACCTGCACTGCTTACCTAGTTCCCATCCTGCCCTGTCCCTACCTTTCCTCCGTCGTTTGCTTTATTTGGTTTTACTGTTGCTTGCTTGCTGTATTGTCTTATATAAATACCTTCCCTGTTTTCTGTTGTATCCTAAAGATTCCTGTCCCTGTAAATCTGTATCAAATGTCTTGCCCTCCTCACCTTCATAGTGTTATGTTTTAGGGCTCTTCCTTACTTTATTCAGGTAGTCTCTTATAAATTGAAATGTAGATTGTCTCCTGGCTTTTGTCCTCAAACAACATATGACTATATGTTGTCATCAATAAACTTCCAGGATCATCAGGTAGCTAAATGGAATCTGATGAAACCTTGTTTAAACTTATATGTGATTCCAGCTGATTCTGCAAGTGATACATGTGTACGAAACACATCATATATCTTGAGCTTGTCTTTTCCTAAATCTTATTGCTAAGTTCATTGTTTTCTTTGCTTGAGTAAGAAATCAGTTAGAGTGCTTTTGCCTAGCAAGTGAGGAGAGGAAGATAAATGTGTAACCTATTGGGTTCTCATCAATATCTAGATTAGATCCTGTGCTGAAAGGGAAACCAAAAAGAAAGATGACATCCCAGAAGAGGACAAAGGAAATGTGAAGCAGTGTGAAATTAACTATGTGTATGTATTCTCCCTTCAGACCCCATCTTGACAGTAGGGTTTCTCAGGACCCCTGATAGCAAAGTACCTGAAGGACAGAGCAAAGAGCTGAGTGCTTCAAGCTAGAGACACCTGGGTTAGTCAGCTCTCCTTTCCTCTAATAGAGTTACTATCACGCCACCCAGGGGCCATTCATGTTCCAGAAATGAGGGCTACAACCAGCCAACATCCTTAGACAGAAGCTGTGCAGGGCTAGCCAAGTGACAGCCCCTTTGATGGAGCATAAGAAATCACCTTTGTAATAGAAAAACTTTTCAATTTTTAAAGAAATATAATTAGGTTTGTTAAACAAATGAGTGGGGAAAACTTTTAATAGTATTTGGAATTTGATACGGGAACACAATAAAAGTTAGAGGTTTGTTTTTTCAATGAGAGATCTTCTTCACAGAAAGAAATTTCAGAGCTTCCAAGACCACAAACTCAAAATAAGCAAAGAAGATAGTAAAATTCTTAAAAAGGCTCGGAAAGATGGGTTTTTGCATGAGACTCTTCTGGACAGGTAATTGCATGTTTGCATAATTTCAGCAGTTTTCAAAGGTAGTATGTTCTTACATTGCTGTCGTTTCAGGATTTCTGTCTTCTCTAATTTATATGGTAATATTACCTAAAGACATAAGACTGGGGAAAGTGTGCTAAAAACAAATTTCTAAATTATAGCCAGAATGTAAATTCTTAAATTCTTTTTAGCTTTTCAGGTTCATCTCAAACTATTTCATAAAATCACTGAACCACCAGGTCATTTCCATATTGTAGTGATGACCTTGCAACCTCCAGGCTGTCTCCAGGTGGAGCAGTTACCGTGCTTGCCTCTCATAAGTTTGCTTCCCATCGTCTTCCCTTAAGATTGGGAACAAAGCTAGAAAGTTGCTTGAGTAATACCAAGATTCTGTGTTCTTTTTGTATAGTAGAGGTTCCTAAAACTGAGATTCAATTTATGAGTTTGTATCCATACTAAAAGTTTAGTAAGGGAAATTGAACCTGTTTAAGTAAGGTTAGATTCAGCAGTGTGCAAGATATTTCTAACACATTATTGATATTTTTCCAGTTTATTTTTATTTAAATAAGTAACTGCCTACACTTACTACCTGGAAAAACAGGCAGGGAAGTTAACTGCGGGCTTAAAGCAGTCTATCAATAGAGTGCCAAACTGAAAAGGAATCTGATAATCTCCTGTCAGTCATAAAGCCTCCTGTTGTAAATCACTCTTAAGCCTTCCCACTATCTGATAAAATAATACTTAATTGCATACTCCCTGTTAAATGGTTGGTAAAGGTGAACTCGGTTAATGGGAGAAATTTTTGTTGTTGTTGAAAAATTAATATGTATGTGGTTTTGAGAAGTCAAAAGGACATAAAATATAGTCAGACTGTGAACTCTAAAATAGAGTAAGCTATTTTAAAGTTGTTTAGCAACTTTAAAACCAGTCTTTTAAAAAAAAATGCACCATCGTTCAATAGAAGCTTAGGGCAGGCTTAAGCTCATGAATGACTACTGTGTCCCTTGTGACCTGAAAAAGCCCTTAAGCCACCTCTGTTGACTATTACAAAATAAGTTTCATAAGACTAAAGAAAGTTGAAAGGTGAAGCTTTAATGAAATCTTTTAATATGACTGTTTAATAATACAGTGATGAAAATAGGCCAGTTTGCAGGCTTGAGTTTTCTAGTTGGTAGCAATTGACTCTATGTGGTATGCTTTACATTGACTGTTCTTTGTGTCTTAAACAGGAGAGCCAAATTGAAAGCTGACCGGTACTGCAAGTGACAGAGACGTTTTTGTGTTGCTTTGATTTTTTGTGGTTTTTTTGGGGGGGAGGTATTTGTTTTTATCCTGAATAAAAATATTCAGTGTAACTCTGCTTTTACAGATTTCTTGAGTACTTTCAAAATTACAGCTTAATTTATTATTTTGTTTGACCAAGATTGATCAAGCTTAATCTACATCCTTCATGGAATTTACTTTTCAGGTAAGAGTAAACACTTAAAGGACTGCAGAACTTCTTCACTGAATTCTCTGGCGTGTTACTTCAGAAAACACGTTCCCCCGCTGCGCTGGGCTCTTGCTGTTTGTTGCTCTGCTGCTTCTCTTTATCTCGGTCCAAGCTTGATCTGTACATTTAGAGGATTAGAGTGTAAGTAAAGCCTTGGTACTCTTCTCTGTCTTTCTTTCTTTTTTGTTTGTTTGTTTGGGATTTTTTCTTCTATCTTCCTTGTTCGTTTGATTGATGGATTGCTTGCTTTGTAGTCTAGTAACATAATAGTCCTGTTGTGCAGGACATTTCAGGGCCAGCCTGGGTTGCGTGAGACCCTGTCTCAAAAAAGGGGCAAAAAAAAGTGTTTTAGGCAGGTCCTCTAGAGGACTAGAATGGGGCTGGAGTTGGGGGGAGGGGGGGCTTTAAAATACTGATAGCCATATCACACCTGAGACACTAAGAACCCAGTACTCAGTTCTTGAGACTAGGTATGTCAGTAGTTCCAGCTGTCCTAGAATGGTTGAGAATAGCTCTCACACTGTGGGGGCGATGACCCACACTTACTAATTTCATGAGTTGGGATCTGGCACCAGAAGCGCAGGAACTTCCCATAGTGCCTGTGGTCCTGCTCCACAATGAAGGCTTGGAAATGCTGGTAGTGAAGGAACTAGCAGTGTGAGTCAACTCAGCACAAGAGGGAAAGACGGACAAGAGGAGACCGCGACAGTCAGAGTGGGCCTTCCCATGTCTGGGATATCAGGGCAAGTCTTTGGGTGAGGCTCTCCACTCAGCTGATCATAATTTGTGGCAAGTTGACATTAAAATCAGCCATAATTGAAAAGAAAACTTTGCTAACCTGCCAAACCCTGCCTACTTTGGGGTTTTATGTTTCATGCCTCTCCAAATCCAGTCTTAGTGTTCACTACCTAGTGTCTGCTTTACGTAGGCACTCTAGCGGTAGACTCGGCCCACCTTATTCCTGCTGCAGCAGCTGAGCATTGCCACACACGCTTCTCCAGTGTCTGAACTTCGGGAACCTATTCTTACTCTCAGTCCAGGCTGTGGGGCTTTGTAAGGGACACACATATCTCAGTGTCTCAGCAGGACGAGGGCGCTTCCACACAGCAGCAGTCTACCACAGCCAGAAATTGTCTAAGCTAAAACGCCAACGCTCCAAGGCTGTAAAACCTGCAAACTCGCATGATCATCTGGGCTTTTCCCCCTCCCAATACCACAGAGTAATAGCACAAAGTTAGTGAATAAAATGGCAGCCCATCTGTAGTCTTCAGTATAGATTCCCAGGAACCATCCTTAGATGCAAGGCTTGAGAAATACAGCATTAGACCCAAAGTTTGCTTTTAAGGAAAACTCCAAGTCAATCTGAAGCAAGTGATAGAAAAAACATTGGGAGGTGGGGCTGAAGTCACTAAAAGATGGAGAGGTATGTTGAAGGATTGGCAGAATTAATACTATTTTAAAAAGATGGCTGTATTACCCAATGTAAGCTAGAGATTCAGTGCAATCCCCATAAAAATCCCAGTGATGTTTTTTACAAAATTAGAAAGCAACAATTACAGATTTGTATGAAAGCATAAAAGACTGAATAATGCAGTTCTTAGCAGTATCTTAAAACCCAGTCTCATGGTAACAAGAACAATATGATACAGGTGAAGTAAAAGACACCACCAACAGGAAAGGAAAGTACTCAGGGTACATTGACAACGTTGTCAAGAACACACTGGACAAAATACTGCCTCTAATAAACCATTCTGGGAAAACTGGATTTCCACATACACATCATTTGTCTTGCATTAAGGTAAAAATGAATTGAAGATCACAATGTAAGACCTGAAACCAGCCACGGGAGGGAAACAAAGGATTTTACAAAAAGGATCCCAGTACCACAGAAACAGTCCCAAGAATTGATAAATGATAATTGGTAATCACATGAAATGTAAATTTCTACACAGCAGAGGAGCATTCACCAGTGAAGAGAAAACCTACTGAATGAGGGGAAGTAACAGAATAGCTCACTACACATCAGAGAGGATGAATACCCAGAGTGATGATCCTCAAAAATTACATAAGTCATGTATTCAGTAAATGGAATGATGATCCAAGGAGCCAGTTCTCTGAAGAAGACATGCAAATGGCCAATGAGTACTTGGAAAACACTCAACATCATGAGCTAATAGGAAATACAAATTACAGCTGCTTTGAGATTTCATCTCACCCAGTAAAACTTATCATTAAGAAAGCATGCTGCAGAAGAGGTGAGGAAAGAGGAACCCTTCTCCACTGATGACGAGAATACAGACTGATGCAACTACCTTAAAAAAATATATGGAGGGGCTGGAGAGGGACCAGCACTTGTTGCCCTTGCAGAGGACCTGGGTTTGGTTTTCAACAGACACAGGTTGGGTAACGACAGTCTGTAACTCCAGTTTCAGATCTGACACCTGCCCTCCGGTTATTGTACACATCTGCGTACAGATAGACATGTGGGTGAAACACCCATACACAAAAAACCATGCCGGGTATGTGGCATACACCTTCAATGCCAGCAAGTGCAGAGGCTGATGGATCTCTGAGTTCGATGCCAGCCTGGTTTACATAGTACATTCTAGGACAGCCAAGACTACAGAGAGAAACCGTGTTTCAAAAAGCAATAATAGTAATAATAAACCTTTTTAAAAGTCAGTATGGAGGTTCCTCAAAAAAAAAAAAGGAAACAGAAAATAGAGCTACTGTATGACTTAGCCACTTGAGCATATACACCAGCAACTAGGCGACATGCCACAGAGATACCTTCCCACCCATGCTCATTGCTTCACTGCTCACAATAGCCAGGAAACTGAGACAGCTTATGAACTCATCTACAGATCAGTAGATAAATGTAGTGCAAAAACACTATGGAATTTTAAACAACCATACAGGAAAGTGCAGTCACAACATTTGCAAGAAATTGGATCTTACTGGAAATCGTTAGGTTTCTAAATAAATCAGACTCGGACAAATACATGTTTTATCATTCTAAATTTCATATAGAATGACGTGTGTGTACTTTGAGGAGGTGTGTCATGAGATGGGAGGAAGAGACCAGAAGGGAGATGGAAAAATTAATGGAACATTTGTAATAGGAAAGCAGTAAAACGAGACGAATGGGGTGAGGAAGAACAAAGCATGCTGCGCGTGAAAATGCCATGATGGAACTCATCTCTGTGCTAACCGAAAAACTAAAAAGCACTCCCATCAAAAGACAGACCCTTGATTTCAAACACTTGCTTTGTACCCAAGACTATGCCTGCCAACTGATTTTCCTGGGACAACATTCCATCTGTCTGCATTTCTGTACAAAGTCTAGTCCTGGATCTTTGATGGCCTCATGTTCTCCAATTTCCTTCCCTTATTACAATAAATGGACCTAATTACAGGTCCTGAGAAGATAAAAGTATATATTGTGTTATGGAGTAAATGTACCAGTCAAGGCGGACACTAAGTGTAGATAACAAATCTGCCCAGTTGTCTACATCAGTGCTGCTGGAACATCAGTCTGGGTGAGTGGCAGAGGTTAAATCAAGCGTCAGAGAGCACTGACTTATGAGTGCCCGAGGCCCGGATTCAGCCCGTACTTGGTGATATGGAATAAAGGCATGTAATTGTTTCCTCTTTACATCTCTCGTCTCAGGTTACTGTGAGGAATCCTGTTTAAAGCATTCATTACAGGAATCTCAGACTACAATAGTGCCCTGATGGAACAGTCTGGTAGCCTTATCAAAAATAAGATTATACAAGATAAAACTCTGACCTGAGAAAAAGCACCCACATTTTTTTCAGATTAGATCTTATCTAACCGTATAGAAGTTCATTGAGGTGTATAGACTGATTTCTTAGAGGAAATATCTTCTTAATATAAAACATTTCTATTGAAAATAATACTTTATGTACTCTGAAATATTTACAACTAATAAATATCACATATTTTAAAAACTAATGACTTGCCAATTATACCTACAATTCCAAGATTTGGAATAAGAGGATCAGAAATTCATTCTGGATTATATGATGCTCTTATCTCAAAAAAAAAAAAAAAGGATTGCTTTTATTTTTAACCTCTGAAAGTTTTTTGGACACGGTCTCAAATAGCTCAGGCCGGCCTCAAATTTGCTATGTGGCTGAAGCTGGTCTTCAACACCTGATCTTCCTGCTTCAACTTCCCAAATACTGTATTGCAGGTGTGTGTCTCCATGCCTGGCTTAAAGCATGTAAATATTAAAATCGCAGTAATGTGGAAACTGAAGTCACTAAAACTGAAGATGTGAACTCATGAGGAGGGTTCAGGTTGGTGTGGGGTGCTATTGAAGATCATTGCAGAGATGCTGTGGGGACAGGTCTGGATGACATCCATCCTGATAGATGGGGATAGTAGGGGTCTGGATGGCATCCATCCTGATAGATGGGGACAGTAGGGGTGACAGGTCTGGATGACATCCATCCTGATAGATGGGGACAGTGGGGGTGACGGGTCTGGATGGCATCCATCCTGATAGATGGGGACAGTGGGGGTGATGGGTCTGGATGGCATCCATCCTGATAGATGGGGACAGTAGGGGTGACAGGTCTGGATGACATCCATCCTGATAGATGGGGACAGTGGGGGTGACAGGTCTGGATGACATCCATCCTGATAGATGGGGACAGTAGGGGTGACAGGTCTGGATGACATCCATCCTGATAGATGGGGACAGTAGGGGTGACGGGTCTGGATGACATCCATCCTGATAGATGGGGACAGTGGGGGTGACAGGTCTGGATGGCATCCATCCTGATAGATGGGGACAGTGGGGGTGATGGGTCTGGATGACATCCATCCTGATAGATGGGGACAGTGGGGGTGACAGGTCTGGATGACATCCATCCTGATAGATGGGGACAGTAGGGGTGACAGGTCTGGATGGCATCCATCCTGATAGATGGGGACAGTGGGGGTGACAGGTCTGGATGGCATCCATCCTGATAGATGGGGACAGTAGGGGTCTGGATGACATCCATCCTGATAGACAGGGACAGTAGGGGTGACGGGTCTGGATGACATCCATCCTGATAGATGGGGACAGTGGGGGTGACGGGTCTGGATGGCATCCATCCTGATAGATGGGGACAGTGGGGGTGACGGGTCTGGATGGCATCCATCCTGATAGATGGGGACAGTGGGGGTGACGGGTCTGGATGGCATCCATCCTGATAGATGGGGACAGTGGGGGTGACGGGTCTGGATGGCATCCATCCTGATAGATGGGGACAGTGGGGGTGACGGGTCTGGATGGCATCCATCCTGATAGATGGGGACAGTGGGGGTGACAGGTCTGGATGGCATCCATCCTGATAGATGGGGACAGTAGGGGTCTGGATGACATCCATCCTGATAGACAGGGACAGTAGGGGTGACGGGTCTGGATGACATCCATCCTGATAGATGGGGACAGTAGGGGTGACAGGTCTGGATGGCATCCATCCTGATAGATGGGGACAGTAGGGGTCTGGATGACATCCATCCTGATAGATGGGGACAGTGGGGGTGATGGGTCTGGATGGCATCCATCCTGATAGATGGGGACAGTAGGGGTCTGGATGACATCCATCCTGATAGATGGGGACAGTAGGGGTCTGGATGACATCCATCCTGATAGACAGGGACAGTAGGGGTGACGGGTCTGGATGACATCCATCCTGATAGACGGGGACAGTAGGGGTGACGGGTCTGGATGGCATCCATCCTGATAGATGGGGACAGTGGGGGTGATGGGTCTGGATGGCATCCATCCTGATAGATGGGGACAGTAGGGGTGACAGGTCTGGATGACATCCATCCTGATAGATGGGGACAGTAGGGGTGACGGGTCTGGATGACATCCATCCTGATGGACGGGGACAGTAGGGGTGACAGGTCTGGATGACATCCATCCTGATAGACATCTTTCCTTGCAAGGCCCAGTGGTACCTTCCAGTGTTGTGGGATATTTGTACACTATATGAAGGGGTATTGCTGTGATTGGTGTGATAAAAAGCTGAATGGCCAATAGCTAGGCAGGAGGCATAGGTGGAACTTCAGGGCAGAGAGAGAACTCTGGGAAGAAGAAATCTTGAGACACCAGGAGACACCGAGCAAGCAGGATGTGCAGGAGGAGCGGTAATAGCCATGAGCCATGTGGCAGAATATAGGTCATTATAAATGGGTTAATTTAAGTTATTAGAGCAAGTGGGACAAGCTAAGCTAAGGCTAAGCTTTCATAATTAACAAGTCTCCATGTCATTTTTTGTGAGCTGAAAGCCCTAAGAAAAGTCAGTCGACACTCCAGACACAACATGCTTGGACAATGGTCTAGCCCATGGAAAGTCCCAGATTTGTTGTCAAGGTGAATGCAGCCATTAGGGGTGGAAGACTAAGTGATTAGGCAGGCACAAGATGACGTTGGGACAGGGTGCTACTACCTTAGTCATTTCAAAAGGAGTTAAAGCAAAAATAATTAAATTCATTATCACTCATCAATTATGGGATAGGAGTGTGCTGGGGATTGGGGGAAAGCCACGGAGATGATGAGCAGAAGATCAACCAGACCCACGTAATGAGTTCCGGGCCAGCTGTTACACAGCAAAACCCCATCTCAAAATTCCAAGAAGAGAAAAGAAATTATAAATACAGTCTAGGCAGAGAGAAGACAATCCCAGAAGTCAGGTCAGAGATCGGGGAGAGGGAGGAGAAAGACAGATAAAGATCCTAAAGCTAAGCAAAATTGATTATATATAAAAGAATAACAATGCTTCATTTATAGGAGAATTTCAGCACTTAAATGCTGCATGATAAAATAATCTAGTAAAGTGCTTGCTTTGTAAGATTAGGATTTCCCAGAACCTTCATGAGAACAGTTAGACACGATGGGGTGGAGTCATAACTCCAGAGCTGGGGAAGAGGAGACAGGCAGATAGATCCCTGGAGCTTTCTGACCAACCACCCTAGCCTACTTGTTGGGTACCAGGCCAATGTGAGACCCTGCCTCAAAATGGCATTTGAAGAACGACACTCAAGGTTGCTCCATGGTTGCTACACGTGTGTACACACACATATGTATGTGTACCACCAAGCACACATACATCTCCACGTGCAAAGAATAATGATGTGAGGGACAGAAATCAATGATTTACCTAAAGAATTGGGAAAAAAAACTACCGCCAAACATTTGGGGCAGTATCACTCATTTGAAAACTGCGCAAAGATATAAGAAAACTGCAGACCAATATCCCTAATGAACACAGATTCAAAAATCATCAAAATCTATCAAACCAAATTTTAACAATGAGCTAAAAGAAGTGCACATAATAATCAAGTAGGATTTATGCAGGAGATGAAGGAATGCAACATGGAAACCAACTAATGCATAGCTATATCAAAAATTAGTTAACTGAATAAAGATTGCATCATAACCCAATGTATTTTAAAAGGCATCTGACCAGCACCTTTTCATGATGGATGTTGAGCAAACAGAAGCTCCCTGGGCAGCAGGCCATGTCTGAAAGTCTGATTGCTAACAGCATACTCGAAGACCCAGAAAACATTTACCACTTTTATTCAGCAAAGCACTAGCTTTTCCTGAAACAATGAAAAAAAATCAAACAAGAGTTACCCGAGTCAGGAAGGAAGAAGTAAAAATGGTAAGGGATATGTCACCGCACCGCCACAGCCATCACTGCTGATAGATCTATAGTTGTTGCAGCAAAAGGGGAATGCCACTGCTTTCCCTTCCTCTTTCAGTTGAGAGGACAGTTCCCACACCACAGCTGCCTGAAGAGCGAGAGCAGGAGGATCCACTTCAAAGTTGGGATTTGGTGGTCCTTGAGGAGTTCACACCAACATCACTGACCTCAGTAAACCCCTCAACCATAATTACCCAGCACCCAACGGCACTTACAGCCACATAGACTATTGTAAAATAGTCAATCTGTTCTTATTTTAATATCTTTATTCAACAAGGTTATAATGATGTCCATCAACTGTGCAGTTAGACACAAGGCAGTTTTGGAAATCATGGCACCTGTGCACATGGCTACCAGCCCCCTTTTTCAGTTAAGACTGCAAAAGGCTTTCTGGGACTGCGGTTATAAACCTTGGTCTTTTAATTGGCCCCAGTCTTGCCCATAAATTACCAGCAGGTGGGACTGCAGAGGCAACTGAAGGGATTAAAAGCCTTTGCCTTTCTTGCGGAGGAACCCACTTTGGCTTTGAAAATTCCTATCAGGCAGTTCACAAACTGCCCATGACTCCAGTTTCAGGGAATTCAATGTCCTCTCGTGGTCCCTGCAGGCACTGCACTCAGGGACACAGAACCATATCACATACACATAATTTAAAAATCAGTAATTTATATGCAAAGGACCTGTAAGAAAAATCTATGTTCTGCCAAAGCATTATAAGACCTCCAAAAATGCCACTGAGTTCATTTTGTGTTGGCCATCTACTGCTGAGCATGGGGCCTGCCCTTAAAAGGAGCTCATGGGACTCCCTTGGAGAAAACCAATTTTTCACATGTGAGCCATTGGAGATAGCTTCTGGGTTAAGAGTGTGGGCATGTGTCTACTCTCAGCACTGGGACCCCGTTAGACCCAGACCTGTGCAGACCTTATACATGTTGCCACAGTCTTTGTGTCTCTATGCATCTATACATCTGACCTGCTGTGTTTAGGTCTCATTTCTTTGGTGTCCTTCATCCCCTCTGGCTTTTCCAATATTTCCACCTCTGCTGCCACAGTTCCCTGAGCTCTGAGGGAAAGGATGTGATGGAGACCTCCCATTTAGAACCGAGTGTTCCAAGGTCTCTCTGACTACTGTCCAGTTGTGGGTCTCTATATTTTCCCCATCTACTTCAGAAGGAAGCTTCTCTAATGACGGCAGAGTGAGACTGATCTCTTTATAAAGCAGAATGTTTTAGGAGTCATTTTATTGCTGCGTTCCTGTAGCAGAATAGTAGTATTGGGTTTTCCCCTAGCTTCCTGGATCCTCCAGTCTCAGGTTCTTGGCCAATTTAAGAGGTTTATTTACTTATGGTGCTAGAGTTGAACCCAGGACCTTATACATGTTAGGCAAGTATTCTACTATCAGGCTACTTTGCCTATCAATGAATAAGTACATTCCACTCTGGTCCCTAAAGTTTCATGTTCATAGCATAATGCAAAAACTATTTAGTATCTCCGAAAGTTCTCAACTTATGAGCTTGGGAACTTTCAGAGATAGTTTCAGCATTGCTCTAAAGTCCAAGAATACAATCTCAACTGAGACGTGGGTTATCACATCTATGACACCATAAAGTCAAATAGCAATTTACATACTCCCAACATACAGTGGCACAGAATACATACTTCCATAGTAAAAAGAGGAATGGGGGCATGGGAAGAAATGATTGGGCCAAAGCAGTTCTAAAACCCAGCAAGGCATACACCAAACCTTGCAGCTCTCTGCCTACTACCTAAGTATCTTGGTGTTATCATGTGGGCTCCCACAGCCTTGTGTAGCACCGGCCCTCCAGTTCCTCCTCCATAAGCATAGCTTCTCTCCTGGGCCAGCACTACTCCACGTTCACAGCTGTTATCAACAGGTGCCCCACAGTCCTAGCATTTCCAACATCTATACCATAATTTGTTTCACTTCCACAGTTTCACAAAATAGCCCTTCCAGGGCCTCCTTTTATGGAATTTGACCCTGCCACACATTGCCTGGGCTCAGAACTCTCACTAGAGTGACCAGCTAAGCATGATTCTTGGGACCTGCATGTCAGCAGAAGCTAACCAACTCCTGCAAGTTGTCATTTGATCTTCATACATGTATATCTACACAACACAACACACACACACACACACAAATTAAATACATGTAATAAAAATTTTAATTATTTTTATTATATGTATGGGTCTCTCACCTGCATGTGTCTCTGTGCACCAGATGATGACTGTTATTAATGGAGGTCTAGAGAGGACATCTGATCCACTAGAATTGGAGTTAGAGACATTTGTTAGCTGCCATGTGGTTGCTGGGAACTGAACGCCAGTCTTTTGGAAGAGCAGCCACGGAGTTCTCTCTCTAGCCTCCACTTTAAAAACATAGCACATTAGCTTCTCTAGGATCACTAATTATAAGCTCAATGTCCTTGGTTTATGGCTAGAAACCAAATATGAGTGAGTACATCCCATGTTCCTCTTTTTGGGTCTGGCTTACCTCACTCAGGATAGTGTTTTCTATTTCCATCCATTTGTATGCAAAATTCATGAAGTCCTTGTTTTTTATTGCTGAGTAGTACTCTAATATGTATAAATTCCATACTTTCTTCATCCATTCTTCCATTGAAGGGCATCTAGGTTGTTTCCAGGTTCCTAGAGAAGCTAAATAAGGAGAACCCAAAGAAAAACATATAGGCATCCTCCTGAATATTAACCTTCAGCAAGCGATGAAAGGAGACAGAGACAGAGACCCAAATTGGAGCACAGGACTGAAATCTCAAGGTCCAAATCAGGAGCAGAAGGAGAGAGAGCACGAGCATGGAACTCAGGACCGCGAGGGGTGCACCCACACACTGAGACAATGGGGATGTTCTATTGGGAACTCACCAAGGCCAGCTGGCCTGGGTCTGGAAAAGCCTGGGATAAAACCGGACTCTCTGAACATAGCGGACAATGAGGACTACTGAGAACTCAAGAACAATGGCAATGGGTTTCTGATCCTACTGCACGCACTGGCTTTGTGGGAGCCTAGGCAGGTTGGATGCTCAACTTACTAGACCTGGATGGAGGTGGGGGTTCCTTGGACTTCCCACAGGACAGGGAACCCTGATTGCTTTTCGGGCTGGGGGGAGACTTAATTGGGAGAGGGGGAGGGAAATGGGAGGCGGTGGCGGGGAAGAGACAGAAATCTTTAATAAATAAATAAATTTAAAAAAAAAGAGGTATCAGAAATTAAAAAAAAATAAAAAAAAATAAAAAAAAATTAAAACATAGCACAGTACAGAAAGAATGTTCAGAAATAAACCCATGTGCAGCCAACTGATCTTTGACTATACAATTGTAGGAAATAGTTTATTCATAGATGGTGCTGTGGAAATTAGTTATCTATATGCAAAGCATGTCCCTGTATCTCAGCCATACACACACACAAAAAACACAACAAGGCTATATCTCAAAATAATTATAATGATAACAACAGTGCTACTACTAATAAAATCTTGCATGTTTATAGTATGGCAGAACATGAAGGATTTTATACCTAGTTAACACGGAAGAACAAATAATACACGATGCCATTCACATGATGAATAGAAAGCAGTCAAGGTCATAGAAGCAGAGTAGGACGGTGGCTGTCAGAGGTTGGAAGAAAGAGTCATCAAAGGCTGGGGAAAGCACTCGCCAAAGGTGCAAAGCTCCAATTGTGTACAGTAAGTAGTTCTCGTCTACTCTAATAAAATGTCCACAGTTGACAATAAATATTCTCTCGTTTAATTTTTCTGAGAAGGTAAACTTTAATTATTTTTAACCACAAGAAATAAACAAAATTTCAGGCAGAAACTTTGAGCGTGAGAAATAGGTTTATTATGTAGGGAACAGGGATTATTTTATGCATTTATGTTTATCTCTGAACTCACCAAGTTGTGTCTATCAGTTATCTGCAGATTCTTCTTTGTATGTACAAAATAGTTCAAGAATTTTTCTTAAGATAAGATAAATTAGAGCAAAAAATACAAGGTATTCTCTGGGGAAATGTATTTTTGATGCATTGGTACTGGTCAGTCTCCTGTAATTATAATGCTGGGCACTTTAGAAGGAGTGTCTTTACCTTTCATCTCTGGAGGGTTTGAAGGCGTGGTGCTTGGCTCTGGTGATGGAAGTGTGAATGGCGCCACAGCGATTAAGAGCATGTGAAAAGACAAAAGTACGTGTGGTTATTCCCGAAGCCAGAGTACCATGATAGCTATGTTAACCCCTTCTGAAGGAAGGTCCCTAATGACCTAATGACCTGCCTGGTCCCCTTTCTTTAAATGTCCTATCAACTCTAAACATTGTCATAATATAAAGTTCCTATGAACGTTTGGGGGTACACATAAAATGTATGCAAGCAAAATAACAACATATCAGTAGGTAAGGAATAACCTTTATGACACACAGAGAATAACAGTCATGAAATTTTCAGAAAGTTCATTTTTTTTCTTTTTTTTTTTTTCGAGACAGGGTTTCTCTGTGGTTTTGGAGCCTGTCCTGGAACTAGCTCTTGTAGACCAGGCTGGTCTTGAACTCACAGAGATCCGCCTGCCTCTGCCTCCCGAGTGTGGTTTTTTATAAACAGACAAAAGACAAAAATGAGTATTTTAAAGAAAATATGAAAACTTATAAGTACATGAGAAAATACTCAGATTTACCAGCAGCGGTGGACTGGTCATGTTTAACAGCTGACTGTCCCGGGAGGAAAGCTCTGGCATGTAGTGTTTGCTCATTCCTGCTCGATAAATATCACAGTGTACTCAGGGTGCCCCGTGATGCCACTGAACACAACTGACTTGTGAGAGCAGAGTCCAACGGCCCACCACATCTGTAATCAAATAGCATTTTAGCCAGCAGACTGAGGAGAATTAAAAACCAAATTAACATAGCATTAGCAAGAACAAAAAAAGGTAGCTATTTTTATCTGCTTTGGAAAGAGAAGGAATCACATTGGTTAACTATAGAGTATTTCACAATTTGTATATTTGCTCCCTCAAGGTCTTTGTGCCTTGACATCGGTGTCTAAGGATAGATTTTGTCTTTCCTGACATGATTCTGATCAAGTAACATGTACACTGTGGTTTATTTGGTTGTGTTTGGATATCTCTTAGAGATCGAAAAACAAACCCCTAAAAGTTTATGTTAGAGTCTATAGAACAGAGAAAAAAACTTATCAGTTCTATTCTGGGATGCCTAAGGAAGTGCACATAACCTTTAGTTCTCCCAAGGTGTAACACCAATTTTTCCAATTTGTAACACAAAGTTTTCCAATATGGGTTGAACAGTGTCCTTAACATGTCCTTATATGATATGATATGCCATAGCTCCTATATGGAGAAAATAAGACACAGGAAGTAAAGAAAAATGAACAAGTGTGGACGGAGAGAGAGAAGGACAGGTGTATAGAATCCAGGTTAGAGCTGAACTGCATTTGCCTGTGAATCCTTGTTTAGACAGGTTCGTTTCTTCAGCCCTGAAGCAGTCAGTCCATTAATCACGCATTTATGCATCTTCACTATGCCAGGCATTGTGCTTGGTGTTGCAGATATGATGCAACCCTCAGACAAATAATTAAGTAATTGTTCAATAACTAGAGTGTGCAAGGTACTAGGAAAGAAAAGTACAGGATATCTGAGAACTGATTAACAGGAGGAAGAAATTTGGCAGAGAGATATAGGTCAGGGAAGCCTTCCATGAGAAC
This sequence comes from Microtus pennsylvanicus, assembly GCF_037038515.1. Lineage (NCBI taxonomy): Eukaryota > Metazoa > Chordata > Mammalia > Rodentia > Cricetidae > Microtus > Microtus pennsylvanicus. The sequence continues at coordinate 81,406,341 of NC_134587.1, read as the reverse complement.
ACATGTTAAGATGAACTCTGAGGGATGAGCACAAATTACACACACAATGACTGGCACCGGAGAAGACAGGCCTTGTGTTAGAGGAACTTGGTTAGCATTCAGAACACTGAGATAGGACAGAGCCATGTTTTTACATGAATTGCTTTTTGACTGGAGGAGAATGAGTGAGGGGTAGGAAAAAGAAAAGGGGCAGTGAAAAGCCCACAGAGCTTTCGGCATGAGTCTTCCCAGACACACTGAAAATTCTGGACTTGACAGCAATGTTGTTAGGAGACTGTTGAAAGTCAGACGTAATATCAGATTTTCATTTTAAACAGATTATTCTGACTAGGTGAAGCAGGGCCCACTAGGGAGAACCTCAGCACTTGGGAAACAAAGGCCAGCTTGGTCTACTTGGGGAGTTCCAGGACAGCCAGAGCCACATTGTGAGGCCCTGTCTCAAAAAAGGAAGCAAACACAGAGAGGTGGTTCTGCCTGCATTTTAGAGTTCACAGCGTCTTACCTTGAATGTGCCCAATCTCATTGTCTGGTTGCATTTTAGAGGTTATTTTGAAGAAGAAAGAAATTGATGAGTCCATGGAGAAATTTATCACAGTGGTAGAGGCCAGAAATTAGGGTAGCCTGGTCTACAGTGTTGGCAATGAGAAGCTATGAGATTGTTTCAATATGACAGATTATTTTATCCTGTAGGAGTAAATGCAAGAGATCAAGGAAACCCGAGTCAGGGCAACTCCTAAATTCCCAGCATCAGCATTTGATTTAGTAAGCGATTTGGAAAGCAGAAGGAAACTAAGGGGTTCAGTTTTGCCTTGTTGTCGGTTAGATATGAAACAGGATTTGGCACGAATAGTTACAGAATCTGGACGTGGAGATGGCCAGGAATGAGATGAACCTGGAGGCAGGAACTGATGTAGAAGCCATAGGGGATCACTGCTTACTGACTTGCTTCCCATGATTTGCTCAGACAACTCTCTGCTAGCTCCCAGGACCACCTAGGTATGGCATCACCAACAATGAGCTGGACCCTCCCCCATCACACAGAAAATACGCCACAGGCTAAGCAAATGTCATGGAGACATCATCTCAGCTGGTAGGACCTCACCCAAATGACTCTAGTTGACCTAAAACAGAAGGTTTTGTGATCTGGCCTGGCAGTGTAGTGTAGTGGTTCAGTGTACATGCCTCAGAATTTGAAAAATTAGGCACAACTACTCAGTATACAACTCCAATTTCTCCCCATAAGATGGATACTATGGTATCTACTTCATACCTATATTCATCTCCAGCCCAACTTAAAATCCAGAATACAATCTATCAGTAATGCATCATTCTTTATATTATTATTGCTATCCCTTAGTATATGATCTGAAGACAATTATTTTAGTTAATTCATTTATTAAATAACTATTCATAAGCCATGCCAAATATTGTACTAAGTACTGAGAATATAACAATTTTTTTAAAAGCCTATGACGTCATGGAACTTACATTCTGGCTAGAGGGAGATAGACATCGGTCAATTGAAGAGGAAAATAGTAGGTGGGGATAACAATTAGAGTTAAGATCACCAGTGCTGGGAACCTAGGGATTTCTCTACAGGGCAATCTTCTATATAACTCTGAGTGAAATGATCCATTAAGAGGAGTTATTCAAGCATCTGAGCAGGCCACATGTATATCTAAGACAGAACATGCTACAAGACTGGATGGTAAGTGTCAAGTTCCTCATATGGGCCATCTCTAGTGTGCCTGAAGCTCAGAGAGAAGACTGAGAAAGCCGAGTGCCATGAAAAAGGGACAGACTGGTAGGATACGAGATCAGAGAGGTAGCAGGGTGGAGCCAGCCCAGAATGGCTTCATAGCCCATGGCAAGGGCGCTGGTTTTTATTCTGAATAACAGGTAAGTAACTGGGTGGTTTTGAGGAAAGAAAGATTTGGTCTTATAGAAATTACATGAGTAATGGGTAACTTGGACTGGGGCAACGGCAGTGTACAGCAATGTTAGATTTAGGATACCGTACAGATTGAAGGTAAATCCAATAAGATTTGCCCATGTAGTGAGTGTATATCAAAAAAAAAGAAAAGTCAGAGATGACCAAAAGATTTCTGTCCTAAGCAAAGTAGGCAAATTGAATTGCTGTTTACTAAGGAAACTGGAAAAGTGACTGTGTGTCACGTCATAGTTTATTTGTGCCTCAACAATAATAACAACAACTGCACTGGACTGGTTTTGTAGCTCGGCACTACGGCATAGATCTGTAAGCCCAGCACTAGACAGGCAGAGCTGGGCAAACTGTTACAAGTTCACGATAAGCCTGGTGTATAAAGCAAGTTCTAGGCCAACCACAGCTTTATTCCAAGCCCCCCCCACTATATATGTATGCATACAAGTGTGTGTGTATAAACTACACACACGCACACATATAAACTTTACAATCGCCTCCCGTTTAGAGCTGGAAAGTCTGCTATCAGAGCTGGAGCTTCTGATAAGAGCACCCTCAGTGGATCCTCACATGGTCGAAGGCAAAGGGCAGGAGAGGCCAATGGCAGCACGAAGAGTGTCTTTTATAGAGGCTTCAGTCCTAGCATGAAGGACAGCCCACGTGAAATCACCTCCTAAAGACCCTCCCTCCAAATGCCAGTTCCTATGCCCGATCTAACCAAAACCACTAACTGGACATGCATTAAATACTTGCGCGGGAGTTGAGTGTGCATTTTGTTTACATTGTAAGCTTGAGATTGGGCATGTGTTACTGGTGTGTGTATCTTTGATAGCACCTACTGTCCTGCTTGCACATATAGTCAATTATACCTTTTTATACATACACTAGTTCCACAATTGTAATTGGTTTCATTTCTCATTAGATGTGACCATCATACTTCTCATTTTTCTGGGAAATAATACAGATGTTAGATAGGATTAAAGATTAGTCTTGTTGCTGATTAACAGTGAAACAGGCACAACAGCTTCAACCTCTTGCCAAAATGAGATTCCCACCTTTCCTCTGGGGCAAGTCTGTACATCCAGGTGTTGTGGGTTGTTCTGCTCTTTGTCTCTTTTGGACGCCTGCCTCCCAGCTCCCCAAATCACACACAGAGAATTAATTCTCACTTATGAATGCTCAGCCTTAGCCTGGATTGTTTCTTGCCAGCTTTTCTTAATTTAAATTAAGCCTCTGGGCTTTTTCCTTTTCTTACTTCTGTATATCTTACTTTCACTCTAAGTCCGTGACTGGCTGTGTGGCTGGGTCCCTTCTTTTCTTGGCCGTTTAGCTCTTTTAGACCATCAGATGTTTTAGACAGCAAAGTAACAGCTTCACAGAGTTAAACAAATGCAACATAAAAGAAGGCAACACATCATTGCATCATTAAAACAAATGTTCCACTGCATAAACAAATGTCACACATCTTAAAATAATATTCCACAACATGCAGTTACTTGGCAAACACAAGTTGCATCCTGGGAACACAGCCGATCTCTAAGACAAGAGGGTATGATGACTTCAGGGTGCAGCTGGAGTTGGGACAGTGCTTCAACACTGGCAGCCTGGTGGCCAGGACTTATAGAAGCCTCCCTTCCTTGCCTACTTTCTCTGCATGTCTTCAGAAGCTCTCCTTTCATGGTGCTTTCTCTGGAATTTGCACGCAGTCATGCTTCAACTGTATTTTTAAGATTCTTTGGAGAGCTGCCCATCTGGGGAGCAGTGGGCAAAGGCAGCAACTATTTCTCCTTCGGATCTTGTCATCTAGGGCCGTATGCAGTGAGCATATGGCTGTGGAAGGCAGATGCAAATAGAGAGCCAAGGACAGATCAGGTCATGCCTGTACCATGGCTCCCACAGCTATCTACCAATTAGGTAAATCACTCCTCCCTTAGGGAGACACGCACGGAAGAACTCAGAGAGAAAGGTCAAGTTCTCCTCCCCAAAATGTCTGAGGTAGGTCTTCTTCATTTCGTGAGGCCCAAAGCTCATACCATTTGGGTAGTTCTTTCTGAGAAAAAGAATACAAAATTAGAAGCATAAAACTTAGTAGAAGGCCATCAAGGTTAAGGAGTGGAGGAAGGAGTAAGCTCTGTAGCTTTACAGTAATCCTCTCCTGCTACTTAGAAGTTGATGCATATTTTTCTGTGTTTATCAGGTAGGTTGCTGTCCATCACAATGATTCACCTTGCAAGCAAAGCAATTTGAGCTTTGTAATAAGGAGTAAGGAGAGTTGTATTAAGGTTTCAGCAATACAGAGTAGTGGCTCATGGAAATACAGAGTCCAGCTGTCAGACAGGCTCTGAGATGGATTGATCTAACATCCTAACAATGTCACCAATGACCCAGCTTCTTTCAGTCTTTCCACTGCGCTGTCCACAGTATCTGTTTCATCTTAGGTGACTCCCTGCAAGTTTGTGCTATGGATGCCAGCAGCACTGGACCGCAAAGTTCCTCGAACTGAGCAAGGGAACTTTGATTTGACTATATAGCACAAGACCTGGGCTTCTGGTCGGTTTGTCTGATGCATTTGGGTAAGACCTGCGCCAAGCATTTTGGCAAGAGAAACAGAGTAATTTTAAGTGTCATAAACCGGTCAGGGCCCACCCATAGAGGGATAAGGGTATGTCTCATTCAAATCCTGGAGCTGCTGCATGTCAGGATTGGAAGTGAGATCTGTGAAACGTCCGTAATATAAGCCAGAGAGTCGTTCTGCCTAACGGGCTAACTATATTGAAGCTTTTCTAGCAATTCATTCGATTTCTATTTTGCCTTGCATTCTTTTCTCTGTTCTGAGGCCGAAGCCTCCAGAGGACAATTAATCATTTATTCACTCTTGTGCCAGCACCAGTATTAAATGTTCAACCTTTTTGAGGGAATAAATTTATTACATATACACTAGAAAACAATAGAAGCATTAAATAGCTAATTACATTCACCGATGTAAAGTAGGTGACATATAAAATTAGAACAGTTCAGCTATTGTAGGATTTAAGTTGAAAATAGCCTTCAGGGCCAGAGCTGTAGCTCAATTATAGGCAAAGTGCATGTTTAAAATGTACAAGGCTCTGGCATATCTGAAACAATAAATGACTTATCTTCTGGTCAGAAGTATATCTCACTAAGGAAAAGGTAAAACAGGACAGGAATTTTTAAATGGTGCTTCAAATTTGACATATTTGAAATACCATTGATTCAACAACACTTCACAATGTTTCACAAAGAAATAAGGACTTAGTACAAGTGGAAAGATAATTATTATAACCTTTATTTTGACATTTATAGAGGTACAATTAGATCAAATGTGAGCTCTAAATTTTCAGTTTTGTAACAGAAGAAAGTGTCCCTTTATCTCAGGCTGAGGGAATAGTTCACAATGTTTTTAAAATCTAAAAGTTAAGAGAAAAAAACAAGTAACCTGTGACACGGCATGGTAAAGCAACCAGAAGAAAGAAAATGTACTGATTTGATATGACGTCTGTCTTTCTATTTTTCCACCTCTTACCATCTATATTCTTTCCTGAAAGACAGACAAAAACTTCTTCAAACATGACTGGCACTTTAGATGTATCAGGATTTTTAAATGAACTATAATTGCTGGGCGGTAGCCGCACACATACTTAATTCCAGCGCTCTGGATGCAGAGGTAGGTGGGTCTCTGTGAATTCAAAGCCAGCCTGGTCTACAGAGCAAGTTTCATGACCTCCAGGGCTACACAGAGAAATCTTGTCTTACAAAAACTAAAACAAAGTTAATTTGTTTGAGACCATGGCAGAGGTCTCACAGGCTGACTACAAAGCTACAATCCTAAAGTTCTAGGATTATAGGTGTCTAAAAACATGCCCAGCCTCTCTGAACTTTTTTTTATGCTTGTAAAAACAAATATATTTAAACCTGGTAAATTATTCTGTTAAAATCCTTATTTTCAAACTGAAATATTATCTCCATATTTTATCTTCTAGTAAAAACTGTTATATACTCAGTATTTATTAAATTGAGCCATACTTTCTGGGTAAGTGCTATATTTCACTGAAGCTGGGGAGATAAGATTACAATTACTTTGAATCAAAGCTCCACCGGGGAAATCTAGGAATGGGAGGTAGGAGATTCGGAAGTCTATGGCTTGCCAAGAACTTCAGCTATCCCTATCAACAATTTAAATACTTATGTTGACTTTTGCATACTAAGCAGGTCATCCAACTCTCAGACTTGATACTTCTCTGAAGAGTTTGAATCACCTTTTTTTTAACATATACAATCATTCATATATACATTTCAATATCATCTCTAGAAACACATCAGTATGCCTAAACCACTATAAAATTTCCTATAGTTACATCTGTTTTGGTTTGGTTTGGTTTGGTTTTTCGAGACAGGGTTTCTCTATAACTTTAGAGCCTGTCCTGGAACAAGCTCTTGTAGCCCAGGCTGGCCTCAAACTCACAGAGATCAGCCTGCCTCTGCCTCCCGAGTGCTGGGATTAAAGGCGTGTGCTACCACCGCCTGGCCTATAGTCACATCTTATTCTGATTTTTTGTACATTTTTAGCATTGGAAATCGAGTGGATTAAAAAGAAAAGATTAGACACCTCAATATTAGCGACTTGAAAGTCTGAGTTCTAATGCAGCCAGGTGAAGCCTTGACTCAAAGAGGGGGATAGGGTTAGAAGTCAGTGATATAAGCCTCATTTAGCATTTGCAAAATCCTAGGTTCAATGCCCAGCACTGTACACTCATATAAGATGTGTGTGTGTGTGTGTGTGTGTGTGTGTGTGTGTGTGTGTGTGTGGTGATGGGTGACATACATAACTCTCAAGGAAGTAAATTTTAATTTATCTAAAAAGAAAAATCAAGAGTTAGTATATGGTAGGTTTTTAAAATTATTTTTATGATATTGTGCATATGGTTATCATGCCAACTTGTATAACCTTTCTTTAGAAAGCACCTAAGTTTGTTAGGTCACCTAACTACCAAATACTATTTCATAAGGAAAAGATGCGACTGTGACATGCTCAAATTGCTCTCAATCATAATTAAGGTGAATTAATCGGGTAACCATTTGGTTTGGTAATAGCTACTTAAAAACGGATTCTCTACTTTGGATAGACTTAAGTTTCGTGGTAACCCAGCAGATTCAACACTGAACACGTGTATTCAGTATTACAGAAAATTCCCAGAGTGAAGTCCCAGTCTTTACACTGGCTCTTGTCTTTAACCTGCTTTCTTCACCTCTGACTTAGTTTATCTCTCCCTCATTCCTCTGTTCAAGCCACACTGGCTTTTCTGGGATGGCTGAATACACTGGACACTTTAAAAAATTAACTACCAATCATGTCTCCAGACTTCTTTAGTTTCTGCCTAATAATGCCCTTGTTTCTGTTTGTTTTGTCCATTTTTTGTTCTGTAAAATGCTTTTATTTTGAAACTATGAAGAGACATTACCTTCCCAGTGTTGGGTAGCATGAAGAAATGAAATGGGCTTGATCGTCCTGCAGTAGTTGAACTTAGCAGTATACTTTCGAAAACCAAGTTGTAGCAGTTCACTTGCTAAAAGATGCATTTTTAACTTATATATAAAACATGAAACTGCACAGCGGTGCAGCGCAGCAGACTGCTTTTATTTGCAATATGCAATCCTTACGTCAGGTTACGCGTATATCCCAAACCTTTATCATTTCTGTGATAAAAAGCTTCATGTTTAGGCTCAGTCTCACTACTCGGCCTTTGCAGCACAGACACCCTCTGCTCCAGGATGGTTTCCTTGGCATCCATGAGGCTAATTCCCACCACCTACTGTTCAAATCTGTCCTCGATAAGGTAAAATTTCTAATCCCTTTCCCAGCCTCTATATTCTCAGTAGCCCTTGTCCAGTTCTGCTTTGCAGCATTTACAGCCTTCCGCTTGCTATTTTATGGACTATGCTGATACGTGTGGTGCTATTTCCTATCTAGTAAGTTTCATAAGGGAAGAACTTTATGTCTTCTTGCTGCTTCCTCATAGCCATGGTCAGAAGAGAACTGTGTGTCACAGTATTCTCTGTTTTCCTTTGCCGTCTAGACTTGGGTTGAAACCATAGAGTCCGTGACTAAAAATGACCTTTTGCCTCAGACTCCTGAGTTTGGGCCCTACAGCCACCCCCAGTGTGACCCTCAAAAAGTGAATATTTTCTGATCTTGCTTACCTAAGCAGGAACCCAAGTGTGTGTCAATCAGTCCTGTGCTGTGTTTCAACACATAAACTTCCTCAAAGAACACAACTTGTTTATCATCTGCCTCCAAATTTGGATGGGGAAAACCACATCAACTTACCATTTCCCAACCTCCATCAAGGAATGTTTGCATTTTCTAAGGAAGCAATATAGCTGGTAAAACTATAGTTTCACACGCACATACACGTAAGGAGAACTGTAGTTTCTCTCTCTCTCTCTCTTACACACACACACACACACACACACACGGAGAACTACACGGATCCCCCAGCACTGGAATGGGGTGGGCATTAAATAAAATTTTAATGGTTCTGAACAAGTTTTAGTGCAGCATTAAAAAAAAAAAAGAAAACCGTCTTGAGATGTCTGTTGCTGAAGCAGAAAATGGAAATCCAGAAGGTAAAATTTCCTGCTGGGTTCTAGGTAACTCATCCTATTAGGACAAGCCTTGTACAAGGATGGTGTGCGAAAGCCAAACAAGTATTGTACGTCTGTCGAGCTGCTTTTCAGAAGTAGACTATGAAGATACCTGTCCTAGGTTTAGGTCAGCTCGGCTAAGCTTAAGTCCCATGAGCTAAACAAAAACACTTTAGTTGAGTAACTCAACAAATACATCCATGAAGATCCCACCCCTTCGATCTCTCTAATCTCGGACAAGAAATTAAAGTCCAAATTTTAGGAGTAGCAGTACCGTGAAATCCCAGGCGGGTAATTCACAGCCTAGACAGCCCGAGTGACGAAACAGCCCTGTCCTGGCCCTGACACCGGCCCCTCTGGCAGTGACCCCCTCGGGCAGGATGGATAGGGTGACTCACTTGGGGCCAGCCTTCCCCAGAGGGCAAACTGGGTCTGACGTCATGCTCTGAGACTCTGGGTCCGTTTGGTGGGCTTAGGAACGACGCCTTGGAGCCGACCTCTCCCGAGTCAGTGGGGTCCCACCCGCAGGCGTCTTTCAGCACCCGGAGCCCAGCCCCAGCTCTAGAGCTCCGAGAGGGTGAAGTCCTGGCGAAAGCTGGTAGCCCCGCCCCGGGGCGTGGCTAATCTGGACGAAACCACTGTCTGGAGAGCGGGGGGCGGAGCCCCCTCTCTGGCCTAGTGCACGGTCTGCGCTCCGGGCTGGTGGCTCCTCACTACTGGCGCCGTCCCCCGCCGTGTATGGTGTGGCCCGGGGTCGCTGGTCACGCGTCGGGGGCGCGGCCTGCTCCCGACCTAGGTGGTCCCTTCGACTGCTGAGGAAGGAGTCGCTTGGAGCGGCGCGGGCGGCTGCGAAGATGCTGGGCCCACGGCTCCTCACCTGGGTCCTCCTGACCGCGACTGTCACCTGCTCCCAGGCACAGCAAGTGCCGCCGGTGGGTGAGCTCCAGCCGAGGCGCAGATGGGGGTGCAGGTGCAGGCGCGGGCGCAGCTGTGGCGGGGCGGGTGGGGGCTAGAGACACCTGCTCGCCGGCTGCATCTGCCGGGGACCTGAGGGTCGGTCCTGGGGAGCGTGAATGCAAACCCGCCTTGTGAGCCCCGGGCGTAGTTGCTTTGTAACTCTCTGTCTCTCTGGAAAGAGAATACGTTTTAGGGAAATCCTAGGCTCCGTGAACGACTGGGTAGGGTTCGGTCATTCTGCAATCTTGATGTTAATATTTGAACTACCAGCTGTAGGCAGAACTCCCTGGAGAAAAAGCTACCTATTGCCTGTTGACTTTGCCATGTTCTGTCTGGTTACCAAGTGCTTTCTTCTGAAGAAGCCCACGCAGGAAGCTGCGGGTCACATGCAGCCTTAGCTCTGATAGTGGGAGCCGGTTCCCCCCCCCTCCAGCAAGCTGCACTGACTGTCGCTTTCACGCCCCGTCTAGGAATGCCTGTCCCGTGGTGCTGAGAGACCAAGTCACAAGGCCACAGACTTTATTTTATGGAACCGCAAGAGACAGTGAGGGACTAGCATGACTCTTGCATTTAATACAAGAGGAAGTAACCCTAAGGTGCAAATCTAGCCAGAGGTCGCATCATAATTCACATAAACATTTCTAAATCCAGTCTCTTGGCAACAGTCTGATACCAACAAGTCATGAATTGTTTCTTTTTCTCCCTTTATTTATTTATTTTTTCAACAAGCTATAGACCTGAAGGGTGTTTGCTTTGTTGCCAGCAGAGTTGAGAACTAGGAACCTGAATGTACCTTACCTGAGGCAGGACATCGAAAGTGGTAACAGTGGGAGTTTGTTTATTATTTTATTCCTGGAAGGAGAAATGCTTTTGGAATTAAAAAAGGGAGGGAGGGAGGGAGGGAGAGAGAGAGAGAGAGAGAGAGAGAGAGAGAGAGAGAGAGAAGCAAAAGGCAGGATATTATCTAGTCACCAGAGTAAACACTTAGCTATAAGTAGAATTCAGAAAATAAGTATGCAGAGCAATTCCCGTGACCCAAACCCACACCGTATATACAGACAGTTGCAAACCCACACCGTATATACAGACAGTTGCAAACCCACACCGTATATACAGGCAGTTGCAAACCCACGCCGTATATACAGACAGTTGCAAACCCACACCGTATATACAGACAATTGAAAGATTATAAGGAAGAACAAAACGTTTGCTCAGTGCAGATAGGGAATTGATTCCTGAGCTCGGTTGGGATTGTGAGGATTGTTCAAGGATTTGGTATTTGGATAGCCTGTGCCTTTTTTTCCCAGAGATTACCAAAGGGACTCACGAATAGTTGAGCAAATTAGGTTTAGAGTCGAAGAGAAGGATTGAGAAAGTACCTTTTCAACCATGGGCTAAATAACAACAAATTAAAGAAAAAAATCTCATTAGAGAATTTGGGCTCAATCCAGGATTTGTTCTAGATTGGGTGTCTTTAGAACACTGAGCAATTCCTGATAACAAGTAGCATTCTTTCTCTTAGCAGCAGAAGGGACGGTTGTGTTTTTGAGATACATGGTGTTTTGAGATACATGGTGTTCTTTATCAACTTGTGGACAAAATAAGCTTGCTTTGTCTCATTTTAATGTCTCCAAGGAACAAATTCTCTGAGCATGCTTGTGTCCATGAACAGAACAAAGATACCTATATTCCTCTCTGGTGTTAGTTCATGTGAACTGTAGTTCCATGTACTGGGAGCTGGTTGTTACTATTTCTTAATATTTTGTTTTTAAGTGAACATATTTTATTGTCTGTTTCCTGATTGGTTTTTTTCAGCACTAGAGTGCTCACCCAATACCTTGCATGTACGAGGCAAGCACTTAACACTGAGCCCATGCAGAATATTTAGTGGTTTTCAAAATATGAAAAATCAATAGCTTGATTTAATAGTTTTACTCAGAACTGTAGGTAGATTTTTCTTTTGGCCACTGGCTCACAAATAATGACATGGAGACATCATAGTAATTATGAACGCTTGACCTTTAGCTTAGGCTTGTCTCAACTAGCTATTATAACTTAAATTAACAGGTTTATATTAATCTACATTCTGTCACATGGCTTTTTACCTCTCTTCTATCTTGCACATCCTGTTTTCTCTCTGGCTGTATGCCTTCCTAGATTCTACCTCCTCTTCCTTTCTCTCCCCAAAAGTCCTACCTATACTTCCTGCCTAGCTATTGGACATTCAGCTTTTTATTACACCAGTCAGGGCAACACAGTATACAAATATTCCACAACATTTCCTCGTTTTTGTCTAAATAAAAAAGGAAGATTTTAACTGTAACATGGTAAAACTATATACAATAAGAACAATGATCAAGTAAGAATTACATTCACAATGTTTAGACCATATGTATTTGGGAAATTTGGAGAAAGTACTATTTTATCTATCCTATTATAATGAGTCCAAAATTTTATACCTAAACTATTTTCTACTATAACTTGTATTACCATCCTAAAAATATCTTTTTAGACCTTAAAACATTTTCTTAGATAAACAATTTAAGCTTTTATGTTTCTCAAACTTGCAAACTTTACATTTCTTTTTTTTTTTTCTTCTGGTTTTTGGATACAGGGTTTTCCTGTAGCTTTGAAGCCCATCCTGGAAATAGCTCTTGTAGACCAGGCTGGCCTTGAACTCACAGAGACCCACCTATCTCTGCCTCCGAGTGCTGGGATTAAAGGTGTGCGCCACCACCACCACCCAGCTCAAACTTTACATTTCTTATATTAAGTTTTTCTCCTGAATTTTGTAATAAGGAAAACTGTAACTATAGTTGCCTGGTCTTCAACCCCATCAAAGACTGGAGAAGGATATATTACTACCTGAGTAAATAGGAAGTGCAGAGTAAGCAACTTCCAAAACTATAGAAATGACAGAAACAGTGGACTGCCTGTACAATCACCCCACGTTCCTCTGCAACATTGGGATATCCATCTTTGGCCTAAAGACCTAGAATGTCTGACAGACTTTCCTGTGAAGCAGGAATTTTTGAAAAACTGTCCTACCCTGTCTTGGCAAAGTTTGGCATTTAACTTTCTTTTGTGTCCTGCTTGTCCAGTTTGTACAGCATACTATCAGGAGTCAAGGGAAGGGCAGTTTCTTGCCCAAGTGGCTAGCTTTGCCACAATAAAAGCAAATTCCACTTGGCAGTTTTTCAATGCCTATCATCCTTTTTTGAAATAGATTGGTACTGCCAGAAACAGCTGTGTCTCACTGTCCTGGAAAACCTTATATTATTAAAACATTTTAAATGCCATAATCTGTAGGTCTTTGAAATATTTGAAGACCATCTATCTAAAATGTATTTCTGTATGCCGTGGAAACATACCTAACACAACTACAAGTTTGATTGTTATAGATGACTATTAGCCTGATTTGTTAATTATCCTAAATGGTTTATAATAACTGCCTTTCAGGACTAGAAATTTACATTTATTAATGACCTATATAGGTACGCTACCTTAAACATATACATTATAACAAAAATCTTAAGTTTGCATCAATATATAAAAATCCATAGCAATATAAAATATTTGACGCTAGTAGTTGTTCAAAAGTAGACTCGACAACCCACCCTTTTATCCCATCATTCTATATCCCCCCTCTTCCCTTCAGAAAGATACCTGAGTTTAATCTCTTGTTCATCTTTTTTTCCTGGCCATGACCAACAACTTGTACTCAATCCCCCTAAATGATGATAAACATCCATAATCCATTGAATGACCAAAACCACCCACCTCACTTCTTGGGAATGTGGGAGTTGTGTTCTCTAGACTGCTTCCTTTTGCCTGGGGGTGATGGCATCTTTAGGGGACCCTGAAAAGATTGAGATAATGGTCAAGTCCTGGGACAGCTAGCTGTTGTCCAGTCTTGGTGTGATGAGAACGTGCAGAACCTTAAATTCTGGCTGGAGTAGTCTGTGAGGCTGGATTATCTCATCTAGCAGCTTTGGAGTAATTTTAGTTGCAGAACTTTAGGGAAACTGCAGCAGAGGCATTTATCTGGACTACTGGTCTTTATTGATGTCTAGTCCTTTTTTCTGAAAACACATATACTTTTAAAGGTAACATATATATCTGTATTAACACATGTATAGAATTGTGGTGTGCACAAGTCAGCTAAAGATTCTTTTGTTTTGTTTTATGTTTGAGCAGGTAAAAGGCACCTATTAACTTTATAAATCCTTTTGGACTATATAACCAAACCTCTATCCACACCATATGAAGGGATGGCATGTGATAATAAGTTGCGAGGACTCTGTAGCCAACAAGATTTATCATGTCTCATCCAGTCTCAGAGCTGTTCCCATAGTAGAGGAATCAGCATATATGACACCTGTCTTGTAGTCTTTCTTGGTTTCTTTTTTCATATATGTAGACAAAATTTTATAGGAGGTCTCCTCCAATCAAATCTGCCCTTCATTAATTTTGGAGAGAACCATAACTTTAGGATTTCTGTGGAAACAAAGGCATAACTCTGCCCCACACATTTTCCGACTTCCATCCTGAAAATATATAGTTGGTTTAATTTAGGAATTTCCATAATCCCAATGTTTCTCAGCAACTGTTGTTTTTGTCTATTGACATTTAAGTAATTCAAAGTTAACAAAGCACCATTCAGGATCCAGATACCCTGTGTGTTTTTCATTTTTACATGGCCTTTTCCTTTTATATTACTTTACTCTCTCTTTAAAGACTTTCTTGTTTTTAAACTATTTTTTAATGACTGTCTGTGCCCATTTTCTTTTCTTTCTTTAGCATCTAAGCACGTTATTAAGCATACTGTATCTGTTCAGAGGTTTTATTGGTCTAGACCTGATTTTCTATGGGTCTACAGTGTTCTCTGACCATGTGAGCCAAATCTTAAACTGCTAAGCAGTGGTTAAGCCCTCTGCTGTGTGGCTTTCATTTGCACATGGCTTGGTGGCTGACTCTGCCCACTTCAGCCTGGTGAGAGCGGAGCCTTATGCTTGCCGACCTCAGCCTGGAGCTGGTCTGTGTGCCCCAGCTCTGGGAAGTTTCTGGTTCCATGCTGCAGTAAGCATTTCTGCCTAGTCTTCTGCCACCGGGTACTGTTTTGCCTGGTGCTCATAAACCCCATTCAAGTGCTCAGTAGCAGACCTCTTAAAGGAGCTGTGCCTCTGAATGCTGCAAGCCCCGATTCTGCTCGGGACTCTTAACCCCCAGCTTTCTCAGGTCCTATGTGGATATGTGTGTCCCACTTTGGGTGCCAAATGTAGGTGGATTTTTCCTTTGGCTGCCAGCTCACAAATAACCACATGGAGACTTCTTATTAATTATGAAAGCTTGGTCTTTAGCTTAGGTTTGTCTCAACTATCTCTTATAACTTAAGTTAACCTGTGTATATTAATATACGTTCTGTCGCATGGTGGTACCTCTCTTTCATCTTGCACCTCCTGTTTCCTCTGTAACTGGCGATGCCACCCTCTAAGATTCTTCCTCCTCTGCCTTTCTCTTCCTGGAAATTCCACTATACCTTCTGCCTAACAATTGGCCGTTGAGCTTTTTCTTACACCTTCACACAGTGTACAAACATCTGACAACACAAAACAATGAATATGAAAATCTAGTCAGTCTACTGGGATCTGATTGGGAAAGTGTTTTCACGGGTTATCAATGAATGAGAAAAAATAGGGGTAACACAAAAATCAGTAATTTTCCTTTTATTCTGGTTTTATGTCTTTTTGTCTTGAGGCACTATTTAAAATTTCATTGATCTTGAAGATATTGTGGCCCAATTAAAAAGATCCTTCAGAGCTATCTGGAAGACTGGTGACTTTTTTCTCTGACAGAATGCAAGGCAATTGTTTTTTGTGTTTTCTCTTTTTTTTTTTATTATTTTGAATCATTATCTGAATGATAAACTGTATGTAAAGTAGCCAAATGTATTTTGGGTGGTTACCAAATATATTTCAATATTGCCAAGAGAGGTTCAATGATGATCAAATATATTTCAAAATATATAAATATGGATGAGAGTCAATTTTAAAAGAAAATGGGTTATTTAGTTTGAAACATCAGCTGGGCTTTTAAAAAAATTTTGTGTTTGAGGCTTTTTTTCAGTCTAAGTAACTGAAAGCCATTTTAAATTATTCTTCACTATTTCATCTATGAAGATTCCAGCAAGATCTGGTATGATGAGCTGGGCAGTGGTGGCGCACGTCTTTAATCCCAGTGCTCAGGAGGCAGAGGCAGGCGGAGCTCTGTGAGTTCGAGGCCAGCCTGGTCTACAGAGTGAGTTCCAGGGCAACACAGAGAAACCTTGTCTCAAAAAAAAAAAACAGACCAAAAAACAACATCAATATATACATACATACACATCTATATGTGTATGTGTGAGGTCTGATGGAATTAGCTAGACAGAAGACTAGAAGATGAGCCAGGATGTTGAGAGTCTAGAAATAATGAGACTATTTGAAGCCATTGGAGCAGACGAACTCTTCTACAAAGAGTATAAATGAGAAGAGGAGAAGTGCCCCCAAAATAGTGAGTTTCTCATGTATGTATCACGTAAAGAAGAGCCAAGCAGAGTTAACACAGCAGCACAAATGGGAGAGTCTAGTATGATGGGACAGACAAGGAGGGAAGGGGAGGGGTTACTTCTTTTAAATACTATTGAGAAGGAAATGTCCGTTCTGCTTGGAGACTAGAGGTTATTGATTGTCTTCTGCATTGTGTAGGGACAGAGAATAAACGACAGCGAGATGAGGAGTGATTAGAAGGAAAGGAATTGCAGTGAGAGAGGTGACTGTTCTCAGTAGTAAATCTGTACGACAGGGAGCATATGATTGAGCAATGACTTGCTAAAATGAGCTAAAATTATATGTCAGCATCAAATGTGTGTGGTGAAACCGTGGGCATTAGTGATCACAAAGTTCTTATTAATCTCCTAAGCCCTAA
Source organism: Microtus pennsylvanicus (assembly GCF_037038515.1). NCBI lineage: Eukaryota > Metazoa > Chordata > Mammalia > Rodentia > Cricetidae > Microtus > Microtus pennsylvanicus. Next base: position 81,389,816 of record NC_134587.1, on the reverse strand, counting down.
ATGGTTTTGTCCATGTTACCGTACTACAAAGGAAAGAACACACAGGTGTAATTTGTTCTCATCACGCTGCATCAGAGTCCTTCCCAAACCCTGGCATTGAGTCAGCCAGAGTGGTAAACTACTGCCCTGTAAGTGGCTGACTCACCTAATGCTTGTTTAAATATCAATAGCTTACTAGGGTTCATCCACTTAAAGACCAGAAGATATGACAGCAACCGCGTTTCACTCCGTCTGAATTGTTTGTAAGAAACGTGCCCTTTTATTCAGTAAGTTTCCCTCATGGAATCCTCCCTGTTCTCCAGCTTGAAATTCTTCTTCCTGGTTCTAGGCCTATAGGCACACACTACCACACCTGATATAAAATTTTGTCTGTATTATTAGACTCATATATTTCATTGAGATTATCACTAATCTTGTAGGATTCAAATATTAAAGGACAGTTTGCCATTGTTTAAAGATGTGGAAAGTTCATTGATTCCTTAATGAAATAATTCACTGGATTTGTTACTTTTATTTTTTAAAACCATTTTTAAATTTTAGTGTGTGTGTGTGTGTGTGTGTGTGTGTGTGTAGTGTATCAGGTCACCTAGAACTGGACTTACAGGCAGCTGTGAACTGTCCAATATGGGTGCTGGGAGTCAAACTCAGGTCCTCTGCAAGCACAGTATGTTCTCAGAACGAAGGAGCCATCTCTCCAGCGATGTTATTTTTATATGTATGGTATATTAAGTGGCTCTGAAATATACCCTTCCTAATTAGTGTGGAGGACATAAATACCGATTTATCTTGAATAGATTTAAGTCACTATCAAAAATAAGTAGAAAATCTTGAAAAGCCATTTCTTAGTGGATGTGGTGATGCATGACTATAATCCCAGTACCCGGGAGGCTAAGGCCGGCCTGGACTACATAGCTAGTCTCTTGCTCAACACTTTTTGTTGTTGCTGTGTGTGTGTGTGTGTGTGTGTGTGTGTGTGTGTGTGTGTGTGTGTGTGTGTTTGTGGGTATAGTATATGTGTGTGTCGTATATGTGTGTGTGTTGTTTCTTTGGGTTTTTTTTGTTTGTTTGGTTGGTTGGTTTTTATAGGCAGGGTTTCTCTGTGTAGCCCTGGCTGTTCTGGAACTCAGTCTGTAGGCCAGACTGGCCTTGAACTCAGAGATCTGCCTGCCTCTGCTGCCTCCTGAATGCTGGGATTAAAGGTGTGCACCACCACTGTTTTTCAGTTCCTACTACTCGGACAGGTCAGCTCAATTCCGAAAACCCGACTGACCACTTTCAGTTCCCTCACTGGTGTCCAATAAGAGACATAGCTGTAATTTGATTTTTATATTAGCTGTGGATCCTGTGACATGCAAACATAATGAGGAAGGGATAGTAGTCATTATCTTTCATTATTCATTTGCTTAATTGAGTCTAGTTATCATGGAAAGATCTGAACTACATACAGTTTATTCTCTGTTAGGAATCCAACTGAAGCCGTGTGTGTGTGTGTGTGTGTGTGTTGCACACCTCTGTGTGCACACATTGAGTCCAAAGGTTAACGTGTGTCATTATTGTTCTCCATCTTATTTGAGACAGGTTCTTTCCTGGAACCATTTTAGCTGTGTTGGCTGGCCAATAAGCCCTCGGGTCTGTCATGCATCTATGTCCCTGGGCTCCTGGGTTACAGATGTGTGCTACCATGCCCGTGGCATTTGTGTGAGCTGGAGATTCAAACCCAGCTCTGATGCTTGAGAGCTTCATTCTCTGAGCCTCTCCCCCAGCGCAGAAGCATTGATTGTATTGTTACACTGTAGGGAGCTGGGAGAGAGCCAGCGAAGGCCCGGGCCCTGATTCTTTCAACAGCTGTGTCACCTTCTGTATGTCACTAATGGAGCTGAGCCCAGCGTTCTGAACGTGACTGTACGATCCCCAGACAGAACTGGGATGTTTGTAAATTGAGCCAGATTTTTTAATACTTATTTTTATTTATGCGTGTGTCTATGAGTGTGTATGCCATATAAGTGAGGATGCCATCGGCAGCCAGAAGAGGGCCTTAGATGCCCTGGGCATCTAGCTATGGATGGTTGTGAGCCATCTAACATGGGTTCTGGGAACGAAACTTGGGTCTTTTACAAGAGTGTTGTACGTGCTTAACTCCTGACCCATCCAGCTCTCAGGTCCAATAAAAACCTAACCAAAAAGTCTGGATATTTAGAAGAACTTTATGTTGCTCATGTTAATATAAATCAGAATTGCATTTATAAAGTTAGTAATTATTCACATTACTAAAAGAATTGCTTTTATTTTCATTTGATTATTTTATGTCTATGGGCGGTTTGTCTGCATATATGTCTGTGTACCACATGTGTGCAGTGCCCGCAGAAGCCAGAAGAGGGTGTCAGATCCCCTGGAACTGGAATTACAGATAGTTGTGAGGTGCCATGTGGGTGCTGGGAAGTTGGGTCCTCTAGAAAAACAGCCAGTGCTCTTCATCCCTGAGCCATCCCTCCAGCCCCCACTAAATGATGTTCTGAAAATTTAGATTTGTAGTTGAAGACTTCGTTGAATATAGTACTACTTTTATGTTGACCATCCTCAAATTTATTAAACTAGGATCTCTCTCTCTCTCTCTCTCTCTCTCTCTCTCTCTCTCTCTCTCTCTCTCTCTCTCTCTCTCTCTGTGTGTGTGTGTGTGTGTGCATTTGTGTGTTTAAATGTAGGCACATGCAGACCACCACTCATGTGGAGGTCAGAGGACAGCCTTGGCCCTCTCCTTACACCTTGTTTGACACAGGGTCATTCTGTTGTCTTTGCACTGCATACGCCTTGCTCTCCGGCTTCTGGGAATGCTGGGGTACAGCCTCTTGTGCTATGTGCTGTGGTTTTATAGTGCTCTCAGAATTCTTACTCGGGTCCTCACAGTTGTGTCCCCAGCTGGTGCTTCTCCTCCCCAAGATATCTCCCAGGCTCCCCTTCCTTCTTTATGTTATTTGAGACGGGGACTCAAGTAGCCAGCTGACTTTGAACTCCCTATCTTCCTGCCTATGCCTCCCAAACCTGGGAGTACAGGGTGCACCATCTTGCCATGCTTGTAAGAGCTCTTATTGCTTTAAAATAACTTCAGATAATAATAGTTTCAAACGTTTAAAAAGGCCAGAGAATAATTTTCTGAAAACCCCCCATATAATGTAAAATAAAATCATACAAATCAAAGAATTAATATTTGGAAATATATATCTCAGGTGTGCATGGGTAAAGAAAATGGGATAGCAAGGACAGGCTTATGAAATGTTAATCTCCTAATCCATTCTTTCTCCTCCGGTCCACACCCAGGACAGCCACCTTAGTTGTTTCTGTTCTTAGCTGACTACATAATTACCTGCTCAAGTATCAGCTCATCCAGAGCCGGTGTCTCCTGGTATGCTAGCTGTTTACAGCTGAGCTTCTTTGATTGCGTACAGCCATGGCACATGGGGCACTAAAAATTAGTAAGTTATCTTTAGACATACTCATATTGATGAGGTAGCTATGCTATATTTGTCAGAATTAATTAGGTTCAGGTGTTGCCTATCTCGTGTACAGTGATGGATAAAGAGCTTATTTGAAACACCCTTCCCACTGTCATTGCTTTTCTAATTGCTTTGTGGAGATAACGCTCACGAAGTACAGTTCATCATTAAAAATATACAATTAGGAGTACCGAGGCAAAGGCTCAGTGGTTAAACTCTTGCCACGCAGCTCTGAGGACCTGTTGTGGGATATTGCTTTAACTATGTAAAGATGGGTTACATTTGTTTATGTTGTGGGATATTACTTTAGTTATGTAAAGGTGGGTTGCATTTCTTTATGCTGCCTTTAGCTAGGCAAAGATGTGTTACATTTGTTTAATTATGTAAGGATGTGTTGCTGTTTTACATTGTCTGCCTAAGGCACCTGATTGGTCTAATAAAAAGCTGAGCAGCCAAAAGCTAGGCAGTAGAGGGATAAGCGGGGTTGACAGAGAATAAGTAGGAGGAGGAATTTAGGCTTAAGGACAACAGAACGAACAAGGGAGAAAGAGAGGGAGATACCCAGGGCCAGCCAACCAGGCAGCTGCCAACCAGGAGACATGGCATAGAACATACAGGAAGAAAGAAAGGAAAAGTCCCCAAGGCAAAACCTAGATGAAGAGAAACAGGTTAAATTATGAACTAGCAAGAAATTAGCCTAAGCTACGGCTGAGAATTCATAATTAATAAGACTCTGTGTGATGATTTGGGAGGTGGTTGGTGGTCCAAGGAAAGCCTGCTACAAAGACCAGCGTTCAGGACTCCAGAAATCCAATTGATTGAGATAACCAGCCTGCAGTTCTCAGGCTCAGAAGGTGGAGACAAGGGATTCCCCAGAGCAAGCTGACCAAGATTGGCTGTATTTGTGAGCCCTGAGTTTGATAGCCCTGCCTCGGTCAATAGGTGGAAGAGCAGTGCGTGTGATTCCGGACCTCTGCCTCAGGCTCCCGCAAGTGCCACCCTCGCATGCATGCACACACCACACACATGAGGAGTGGGAAAAGAAAAAATATTTCTAAAAACAATAAGAATATACATTTAGAGGGCTGGGGAATTAGCTCTGTGGGTAAGAAAACTCACTGTAAAACCATGGAGACTAGAACGCAGATCCCAGCACCCATGTAAAAAGCCAGGGATGACTGTGCACCTGCCATCTTCCCAGGGTGGTGACAGGAGGATTGTTGGGGTTGGCTAGCCAAGGCAGCCCAGCCAACACACAGCTTTTCATGTTCATTAAAGATCTTTTTTCAAAAGAATAAGGCAGAGGGTGATAGAGCAGGACACATAGTGTCCTCCTCTGAATGAGTGTGTGTGTGTGTGTGTATGCGTGCACACGCACGCATACATGCACACATATGCATATACAAAGATGCACATTTGTTTACATTACACACACACACACACACACACACACACACACACACTGAAATAGCTTCAGCATGGTCACAGAATTGTGCAGTCGTCACTGCCCTCTAGATTAGGGCACTTTACCCCCCAACCCAGGAAACCCTTCTCATTTACTCCTATTAGTTTCTAACTCCCAGCCCTAAGCAACCACTAATCGAACCTCTGTATATATTTGCCCATTCTGTGTATTCCAGAGGGGACTGACCAGTGTATGGTCCCCTGTGAGTGGCATCTTCTACAGAGTATATTAGTTTTCTGGCTCATATATCAGTTCTTCATTTCTTCTTGCCAAATAATACTCCATCCTAAGACATGCCTTGTTTTGTTTATCCATCCTGCAGTTGATGGGCATTTGGGCTCTCCCACTTTTGGCCATGTTGTATGAGCAACACTCCTGTAAATATGGAAAACATGTCTTTGTGGGAGTTCGTCTCTCCTATCTGTTGGGCTGTACGTAGGATCAGGATTGCTGGGTTTATGTCACTGTTTACCTGTGAGGAGCTGCCAGATGGTTTTGTAAAGCAGCTGCTGTTTTGGCTCTTGCTCTCAGCATGATCCCAGTTTCTTCATGCCCTTAGCAACCTTTGCTGTTGCTGTGTCTCATCACGGTAGGCGGCAACGCTGGGCGTCTCTTCTGTGCTTCTTGGCCCGTTTGCATAGCTCCAGGAAAAATGTCTGTTCGGATCTTTTGTCCATTTTAAAATTTAAGCTGCCTTTTTATTACTGAGTAGTAAGGTGTTTTATTAATATGTATTGTCAGATACACAATATGCAACATTATAAATGTGGACTTATTTCTGGATTCTTGGTTCTATTCTATTGTTTATGTATTTATATCCATGCTAGCACCCACTGTCTGCCAGTTTGTTCAAGACCTGTTGTTAATATGATTGCCATAAGATTTCCACTTTCTCATTCAAGTATAGGATCATCATATAGTAGCTTACCACACTAACTACTATATTACATTTTTAACTTCATTATAATTAATATTTTAGCAACCACACACAACAATAGGGTTCTTTATGATACTTTAATACCTGTGTAGCGGTGTTCTTTTCTCCCAGTACCTTCCCTTGTTTCCCCTTCTCCCTCCCACTGGTCTCTTTGTACCCCCAAAGGGTCCCCTTCTGCTTTCATGGTGTGTGTGTGTTTGAGAGAGAGAATGAGAGTGAGGGCCAATGAGAACACATGCTATCTACCGTTCTCATTTCTCTTCCATCTCCTGTCTTGTTCCCTCTCCCCGTAGACCCCTTCCTTTCCCACATAGTCCCATTTCTTATAGGAAGTTCTAAAACTGAGTCCTCCAACTTCGTTCAACATTTTCCAAGATTATTTTAGCCATTCTTAATGCTGAAACCTGTGGATTAATTTTAGGAACCTGGCCATGTTAACAGAATTAAATCTTCCACCCCATGAACATGACAGCTTTTATTTACCTATGTTATCTTTAATTTTTTGCGCAATGTTTTGTAGTTTTGGGTGTACAAGTTTTGAATGTCCTTGGTGAAGTTTACTTCTAAATACTTTTGTTTTATTTTTGTGTTTGAGACAGTCTCTCTTATAGCTCAGACTGGATTGAGCTTATGATCCTCCTGCCTCAGCCTGTGGAGTAATGGAATGTGAGTGTACATGTGTACTTTGTCCATAGGTCCTTGGATGCTTTGTAAACGGGATTGTTTTCCTTTATTTTAGCTTTTCATTTTATGCTTATTAATTTAGGAGGATTGATCTGGTGTCTTGCAGACTTACACATAATATTTCTAGTTAGTTTTTAATAGATTCCTTCGGAGTTTTGAATTCAGCATTAAACACTGCCCCTTTTCCATTTCAGATGTTGTGTATCTTGCCTTGACTAGCAACCCGGACATTGCTGTCTCCCCTGTGTTCTTCTCCTTCCTTTTTCAATTCTATTTTTTGTTTTGTTTTCACTCTTGCTTAGTAAATTTTAATAGAATCATTGCAATTATAATACCCCCTTCCAAGCTTTGTTACCTGTTTCACTTTAGAACAGTGAATGGAAATGATAAGCAGTGTTTTTCTTGTCAATATTGGTCATTGTCCAATATGCTTTGATTTTATTCATTTACCTATAGTTCTGAAGTCCTCTACCAATTGTCCAACATCATGCAACTTTGTTTGTTTGTGGCATTATTGGTATCGAACATGCATGTTATCATCACTGCTCTGTGTCCCCAGCAGCACTTGAGTTTTATTTGTGTTTATTTTATGCCTTACCTTTGTAGACACGTCCCCTGGAGTTTCTTACTGCTTTCTTCCTTTTTCCTCTGCTAGAAGAGCCCAAGCTCATGTCATCCTGTTTCCTCTATGTTTTTCAGGTCCTGGTTTGTTTTCTTAACAATATATTATCTATTCTTTCTTTAACTGAATTCCTGTTATAATTATCACCATGTTAATATTTGCACCATTTATCTCTCAATGCCATTTTATGGGTCCCTAACATACACACTACTAATAAGTAAATGTAAATAGCAATTTTAAAAATCTGAGCCATAAAGCTTATCTAGGAAAATTTATAAAACTTGAAACATACTTAAACAAGAGAGCCATCCTTGTTTAAGTATGGTGAGGTATACCATACTTATAATGATAAGGCCATTTGGACAAGAGTGAAATGGCTTTAAGTACTCGCCATGCTATCAAAAGGTAATTTTGAGATTTCCTTTTCTGCACAAGAGTTCAGCAGATAGTCTGCGCTCTACCTATAATTTCAGCAGTTTCCTCCCCTACTCTACCTCCTCTTCTGGCAGATTTGTGCTTTTTCTTTTGCGTTCACAGTATTAGGTCACTACAGGCGAGGAGATAAACATACTGGAAGAAGTAACAGGAGTCATAAATCTATATGAACTTCTTTTGCCGGATTTTGTGTTAGGAGAAAATTCAGTTTTGCACGAAATGTGAACAGTTGTCCCCAACACAGTCTCGTTCACTCATTGCCTCCAGCAGTGACCTCAGTACTGGGACTGCCCTCCTCTCAGGGGCGCAGTATAGCAGTGAGTGGACCCAGACAATTGTGGTACAGTTGGTATTGTGATGGAGATGTGTACAAATATGGAGATGTGTAGGAGGAGATAACTGCTTATAGAGAGAGGTGTTGGGGGTGCGGGATGAGAAGTAGTGTCTGGATTGGATTTTAGAAGTTAGACCTAGAAGTTCCCCAGGTCAGAGAGTGGGCATCTGGGCAGAGGACACAGCACGTGTACAGGTGGAAGTGTGGGAGGTTTAGGAAGTGTTGGCTTGTTGTCATGCTATTAGGAGGTGTGTCTGGAACAGACTAGGATGGTAGGCTATGGCCAGATTATTAAACCCCTTATGCATTGTCTCCTGCAAATCTGGTTTGAGATGCAAATCCCAGGTCAGGAGGCAAGAGTTGCCTCAAAAATTGAGGTAAAGCTACATCCTATTAAGCCATTGACATGCTATCCCATCACACAGAAGTATTTTCCATCTCCTTTTCTCAGTATAATCATTTTTAAAAGCCAAGTTATAATACCTAACCTCTGTGTAACTGAATTGAAACATTAATAGTTTGGGGATTGGAGAGGCAAGACTTTACGTTTAGAGCTATTGAATGCTGGTACTGGCAGACAGCACAGAAGTTAAGCATGCGTACTGCTCTCACAGATGATCTGGGTTCAGTTCCCACCACCATACAGTGACCCACAACCATCTGTAGCTCCAGTTCCAGGGCATTCCAACACCTTCTGGCCTCCTTGGGTACCAGGCATGTACATCGTACACATATGTGCATGCAGGCAAAATGCTTAGTTATAAAATAAAAATATATAAATATTTTTTAAAAAGGAATTGAATTGCAGTTGTTGTGGCACATACCTGTAGTCTCAGTGGTCAGTCAGCTCAGGCAGGAGGATTGTGAGTTTGAGGTATTACACATGGATGAGCTACCTAATAGTAAATTTGGAGCCAGCCTGATTGACCATGGGGAGGCCCTATCTTGAACAAAGATAATGAAATGGTCCAAAAGGATGCTTTTGTCTTAATAAATAATACTTTTCAAAGGTTGCTTCATTGGGCAAGTATTTGTAATTTTCTGAAATATTCATTTTTCTTTGTTTTTTAGTGGACAGAAGATTGCAGAAAATCAACTTATCCTCCCTCTGGACCAACGTGAGTGACCTCAGATGATGAGACCATTGTCATGTGCACAGACCCTTCTCTTTAATGATCTTCTAGGAATAACAGTAGTAATCAAAACTTAAGCCGTGTCTTTCACCTGGAGACAAGGTTTGGCTTCCTTATGTGTGTGCTCAGGCACATACAAATTAAATGGATTAAATTAAATGAATTAAGAGATACTGATTAAAATGTTCATTTCTTGCCTGTGAAACTAATAGGAAAGCAAAGGATTCCTGCCCATCACCAAACTACTCTGTCTCCTAGCAATCGCTTTTCTGCTCTATAACAAATGGAGGCATGCATACCCCCGGGCTGTGATACTCCATGGTGCCTGGGTGTAAGTCCTCAGACTGCATTGAAGAGTATAAGGAATCTATGTATGAGAGAGCCAAGAAATAAGCCCTGACTTTATAAAACTTTCAGGCAAAACAAGACCAGAAACCACAAGACAGGACTGAAGTTGTGTTTTGTTTTAGTCTTAATGGTTTTTTTAATTCATATTTTTGTCTTGGTAAATCTTAGTGATGACATAGACCCGAGAAACATGCAAGTGTAGCCGAGGGACACAGAGGGAGCAAAATGCAATGTGAAGGAAAGGTATCGGGAACCGTCGTCTTTGCCCCTTGTCCTCTCCTTATGCAAGAGGACTGCTGGGGTGGGAGGAAGCAGAGTACAATTGAGATTTCCAGTGTCTGTAACATTACAAGGTTTAATCAGCTGTTTCCGTAGTATATGTATTCTAAGTAACTTCTGTCCCAATACCCTTGACACTGGAGTGTCACCCCCTGTCCACCCTTTTTAACATTTCTGTTAAATGTTAAACCTTAGTATCTGTTGTGGTTTTTTGTCCCTGTATGTTCTGTCCTTTGGATTAGATTGTACACCACTTGTGAGCCTTGTGGGCTCAGGCAGTATGATTATGGAATGGTCTGGGTTTCCATGGATTAAACGACAGAAAATACACTACGGTAATTACCACTGATAGAGCATTGGTTACTGTTGGTAGAGGGGAACTGGGATAACCCAACTTGCCTGACTCACCCACCTTTAGGAAAGATTTCAGAGTAAGCAGCTTCAGTGTTGTTCTCCAGCTCAGCCCAGTGAAGATCTCCTTTTACCTCCCTCTATCACTCTGCTGCCGTCCTGGCCTCCATTGCCTTGCTGGTTGTGTCTCTTGGCTGGTCTTACTGTCTAATTCACTGAACATGGAGTGAGAAATTTCTCTACTAAGGGCCTTTTTTTAAAAAAAAATCTGCTCTCGTTTAAATGTATCTTACATGTATCTGGTAATGTTAGACATAACTTGTTACTATATGTGTATGTATGTATCTTCATATATCTATGTTGTATGTGCTTTCTCTCCTTGCTTACTTTTCTGCTGTATGCCTTCCAGTTTCACCCTCCCATTCTTCAACACTGAAATCCTCTGTCCTATCCTAAACCTTTCTTTTCTGAACTGTACAGCAATAGCTCTTGACATCCGGGAGGTAAGGGTGACAACCATGTACCTTTAATTGATGAGTGTCTTCCTAGTCCTGTGAGGTCATCATTTTCAATCAAGTGCACGAGTTTTGGTGGGATACATCAGCAGATGTGAGGGAGGGAAGAGGAACTGACTGTGAGGGAGGAAAGGGACACCTGTTTGTCTGGCCTGACCAGTCCCATCAGTGCAGATGCTGAGGGACTGACAGCCACACCACCCTACAGCCATTGGAATCCCATTAAGCATTGCTTTTCTGCTGCTCACTGGCTGCGTCGCACCTGCTCTTATTTGTATATGTATGCATTGTGTCACTCGGGCTGATTTGCAAGCCACCTGGGAAGGCAGGTGGGTTCGGATATTATTTTGATTGATAGAGCAATGACTGGTCATAGCAAATGCTGAGTCTCAAAAATTGACATGGTGTTGACACTGTTTATGGCAGAGCAGCGAAACATACCGTGGAGCATCTATTGATCGCTAATGCTAAGTGCTTTCTGCATCTTTCAAGTAATCGTCACTACCCTCCTAAGATAGGCACTTCTTGTGTCTATAAGAGATGATGTGCAATGGTTAAATACAAGAATACCTTAGAGAGATGTTTAGTGTAAGATAAAATACAAGATTAAATTAAGCTTTAGCCGTGAAAACAATTTTCTTAATCAGCTTAACCAGTTCTCTAAGAACGCTGACGAGTGGAGGTTTTATTATCGGGGTTTCCCAGGTCTCTCACGTCCCACAAAATGCTGATCCTCTCTGACAGTGAGCTTCTTTCCTCTCCATTTCCTCTGTCAAGCGCTTGGGTCCATCCCATACTCAACTGAAGAAGACTCGGGAAGTTATGGAAGATACTAGGGATAAGCTGCCTCTGGTGGCTGCTGAGAAGGGAGGAGCTGTGACACTCACAGGTAGAACACCGCCACCAACGTGCATAGCTCCAGGAGCACAACACATAGTTATCGCATCTAGACATGGAAATCCAGACGCCCAGCTTGGAGGAAGGAAAGGTTTAGTCCCATTAGCCCACAAATGAGCTAACAGATTACTAAACCATGGGACACAATGTAGCATGGTAGTTAAAAGAGGAGGAGGAGAATTAGAATTGTTCTAATGAAAGGGTTTCCCCCCCAAAATATAAGTATATAGTATTGATGTAGGTTCAGTTTCTAAGGAACCAAGGAACTTGAAAAGAACAACAAATTAATTATATATTTTATATACATGTGATAAATATACATACAATAAATATACATTTAAACAAAACTACAATTAACTCATTACAATATACCAAAATTGAGTACACTTCTATCCAGATCTGTATCACAACATGAATAGGTACTGGTTAACAGTTTCATAAAACCTTATACATATACCTGGGTCCCAAGCTCAGCAACATCATTTAGAGGACCAGATATTCATGGTAGTCAAGTAAACACAGAGGTCCAGTAAATGACTTTCAGGAAATAAACTATGTCTGTCTATAAATATAAGGCTAGATGATCTGTTAAGAGCCTGGTAACATTGCAACACACATCACTATGTACCCTACCCTTTTCTTAAAGTAATATGTGGCTCAAGCTATGGATGCTTTTAGGTTTAGTTTTAATCTGATAAATCGTTGAATGCTACACCCTTCAAAGCTATTTCAATTTGTTTAAAATTACTAGAGAAGAGCAAGTGTGGTGGCACCCTTGATCCCAACCCTTGGTGGGTGGAGCCAGAAGGACTGGAGGTTCCTGAACTCAAGGTCATCCTTAACTACTTAGCAAGATGAAGGCCAGCCCGGGCTACGTGAGACCTTGTCTCAATCCCTGCTCCCCAAGGGGGCAAGAAAATGAAGTTGCTGTAGTGGTGGAAGTAATTGTAGAGTTTGTCCACCAGAAACATGGCCCAGCTCCATTAATAAGGGGTGGGCCTCCCTATATCCTCCTGGCAGAGATGGCCGTGCCTAAGAGTAGAAAACTGAGAATGTATGTGGCAGAAGAGTGTGTGGGCTTGGACTTGCTGCAGGCAGAAAAGAGGGTCCACCGGCATACAGAGAATCACAGAGTCAGTCATGAAAGCATGCATTTGTTGCCACTGTGGGCTTACAAAGTGGCCTCACCGAAGCTATCACAAGAGATAAAGATTTGGCAATAGTGTTAGACTGACTGACAAAGGGTTCCAGACTAGAAAACCAAGCGGTGAAGGGTCCTAGTGTCTAGAAGGATCTAGTGGCCCAGGACAAGACTAAGTTGTTAGGACTCTTTAGGGAAAAAAAACAAAAGTAGGTATTTTCTGTCCGCAGTATTTTAAGTTGTAGCTCTTGAGCCACAGTTGATTCACATACTGCCAAGTCATATTAACCTTTCACCTAGCAGGTATAATTGTTTATTTGTATGATTTATTCTTTGAGCCAGGGCTCACAATGTAGCATCCTGAGTACTGGGATTACTATGACTAGCTCATAATGTATAATTCTATCCTATGATTTCTGAGTCTACTTCAGATTGTATGTGCAGATGAGGGCTGAGACGGTGCAATCTGAACCTTCCTCTACAGACCTTGCCTGAGTAACAACTTCTGTACTGTTGCTATGGATACATGTCCAGTCCATCCTTTCAGTCCAACTTCTATACTGTTGCTATGGATACATGTCCAGTCCATCCTTTCAGCTCTGTAACCCTCCTCCTGAAAGTCAGTTCCTGCATTTCAAGGTGGTACCCTCTCATTGCAGCTATAGAGGACCAGTTCCGTGGTACACCATAAATCTTGATTTACCACCCTACAAAAGATGGCATGAATTAGTGACTGACAAGGCACCAATGGTATGTTGTAAGTCTTAACTCTTCTTGTTCTGACTTCATAGGCTATAGTTCTGCTTTTTAAGAAGTACTTTATAAGTTGGTTATGGAAGCCCACACCCATAATCCAAGCAGTTGGGGAATGTGGCAGGACAGGTGTTGGGAGTATAGAGGTCAGCCTAGTCCACATAATGAGTTCCAAGGCAGTCTTGGCTATAGTGAGACCCTGTCTCAAAAATACTACAAAGGGGATAGAAAGATGGCTGATCAATTGAGAGCACTTAAGGGTACCAGGGATCAGTTCACAGCATCATAGCGTGGGTTCACAATCACCTGTAACTCTAATTCAAGGGCCTTTGATGCTCTCTTGGCCTTGCTGGGTACCAGGCATGCATGTGGTACACATACATAAATGCTAATGTTCATACACATGAATAAATATAAGTAAGTTTAAAGGTATATTTTTGAAATTCTTCTACCATGCACAATAATTAATAGAGAAAATGCACATTTCCCTGTAGCTTTTTGTGCTTTGGGGGCACAGAATTTGTTTCTCCTGCCCTTAGTACTATCTCCCTCCATCTAAATGGTTAAGAAGCAATGCTACTTAAAGAGAAAACTGTTTATATGTATTCATTGAAAACACTTTCAACTTGAACGGTTTTGCTGTCTTTGTTTTTTTTTTTTTTTACTTTTGTTTTGTTTTTGATGACACGGTTTCTCTGTGGCCTGGAACTCAGAGAAATCCATCTGCCTCTGCCTCCCAAGTGCTGGGGATGAAGGAGTGTACCACCACTGCCCAGCTTGTTATCTATTTTGAATAAGTCAGAAGGTCTACATTTGTTTTCATGACACCAGTATTCATCTTAAATCTCAATGCTTCTTTGTGTTTTTAGTCTTTTATTTATTTTTTCAGGTGAGGACTATAGTGAATTCCATCAAGAATTTAGTAAACGCATTTGTGCCAAGTGGAAAAATCATGCAGATGGTGGACCAAAAGTTGGTAAGAAATATTTCCTGCAGTTAAGTTTAAGGACACACATATGACCACACATACATAGAGATTTTAAAAAGTTGTGCTTAGGTGCAAGGAGATTGAAGTAGCAAAAACAGGGCCTACATGGGTCTACACCAGGTCCCCTTGTATATTTTATAGCTAACAGTTTAGTATTTTTATAGAACTCCTGACTGTGAGAATGAGTGGGTCTCTGACTCTTGTGCCTGTTCTTGGGACTCTTCCTCCTGTTGGGCTGTTGTGTCCAACTTTGATATGGTAGCATTTGCTTTGTCTTACTATATTTTCTTTTATCATCTTTGGTTGTTATCTCTTAGAAAACTGTTTCTAATGAGAGACAGAAAGGGGGTGGGTCTGGAGGAGATGGGGGTGGGGAGGAACTGGGAGGAGTAGAGGGAGGGAAAACTATAGTCAGGATATAATGTATGAAAAAAGAATCTCTTTCCAGTAAAAAAAAAATGTGCATGAGATTTGTTTAAAGAAGAAACAATTCATTGACCTTTCCTCAAGAATGTTGGGAACCTTTACATTTATTCTTAAGCACTGTCAAACTTGAGAACCTTCATTTCTAGGGGTTGGACTACTGGAGTAACAGGGTACAAAGCATGTCAGGTTTTAGCAGTTAACTGCTCCTCAATTTGTACAAAGCAATGGGAACATAAACAGGTTTCATCAGGATATGGGGTTTCATGTTTTTGTAGTTAGGTATCCAGGCACCTAAAACTGAAAACTAGTTGTCCTCTCCCCCTCCACCCCTCCAGGAGTATAGCTCAGTGGTAGAGCACCATGGTTAGCATTTTGGACATCCCGGGTTTAATCCCAGAACTAGAAAGAAAAAGTTCATGTTTTAAAAGCAGTTTCTATAAGTAACTAAAAAAAAAACTCAACGATTTTGCTAAATAAAGATAAAATGGCATGTTCATTCTATGCAGTCCAATGGTGTCTGTGACCCCCCCAAGTCTGCCAGGTGTCTTCTTCATCTAAGGACTGCCCCCAAGTCCGCAAGGTATCTTTATCATCTAGAGACTGGCTCCCCAAGTCCACAAGGTGACTTCAAAATCTAGGGACTGGCCCTCAAATGAGGTATCCCCATCATCTAGGGACTGGTCCTCCAAACCCCCAAGTGTCTCCACCATCTAGGGACTGGTCCTCCAAACCTCCAAGGTGTCCCCACCATCTAGGAAACTGGTCCTGCAAACCCCCAAGGTGTCTCCATCATCTAGACACTGGTCCTCCAACCCTCCAAGGTGTTCTCATCATCTTTTGAATGCTGCTGCAAAGTGCAGGTTAAGGAGAGGCTGGAAGACCCTAGACCCTATTTGGGGAACTAATGACTTTTGGATCACATACTGTTTACCATGGGGGCTGGCTGTCCTGGATATTTTAGGGTATTAAGCTGCAAGTCTGGCCTCTACCCACCACTTTCTTTGCTGTTGTTTGAGACAGGGTCTCACTATATATCTATCTCTGGCCACCCTGGAACTCACTGCATAGACCAGACTGACCTCAAACTCACAGAGATCTACCTGTTTCTGTTCCCTGGTACTGGGATTAAAGGTGTGAGCCACCATACCCGGCTACCCACTGCTTTCTTCTTCAGTTGTAACAACCAGACTTTCACAAGACATTGCCATCTCCCCCAGGACAGAACTCCCTAGGGACTGGATGACCAAAGCACTTCCTCTTTCCATGTGACCCTTGCACTTGCCACCCAGCAAGCCTGTGGGGTCATGTTTACGTTCTCACCTCTTTACCAGAGTTAACATGTGGTAAATCTACCAGGTTGACCCTGAATAACTGTGGTAGAAACAAAAGGGGAATGAGTCCCTCACCTATCCCAGTACCTGAAACCCATCCATTCTGAACTCAGTAGGGAGACAGCATTGCAGTTGTTGATGCTATGGTATGGAGTCCAGTGTTACTGCATTTTAAGGCTGTGAAATTTTAATTTTCTGATTTGGAAGGATAATATTTACTAATAATACATGTTCCATATGGTGGCTGTTAGGACTAAATGCCATATCACTCTAAGTAAAGTATCATGCTTAACACGTGTTTAAGTCCTGTGTTATGGGATATTATTTAAGATGTGTTATATTCATTTATGCTGTGGATTCTTTGTTAATGATGCAAAGATGTATTGCATTCTTTATGTTGCATTTGTTTAACTCTGTGAAACTGTGATACTTTGCCTGTCCAAAATATTTGATTGGTCTAATAAAGAGCTGAACAGCCAATAGCAAGGCAGAAGAAAGGATAAGTGGGGCTGGCGGACAGAGAGAATAAATAGGAGAAATCCGGGAAGAGAGCATTAAGGAGGTATAAGAAAAGAAGTTGGAGAACATCAGGGGCCAGCTACCCAGCTACACAGCAAGCCATGGAGTAAGAAGTAAAAAAAAGTATACAGAAATAGAGAAAGGTAAAAGCCCACAGGCAAAATATAGAAGGGCTAATATAAGGTAAGAAAAACTGGCTAGAAACAAGCCTAGCTAAGGCTGGGCATTCATAAGAAAGACACCATGTAATTTTGGTGAGAGTTGGTGCTGGGCTCCCCAAAAGAGTAAACCAACTACAGTCGTATTTGTTAAATTGGCTGGAACAGTTCACTCTCAGTGCCTTGAGATCACAGGAAAACACATAATATGCTTAGTTAGGTCACCTCATGCAGATGTTGGGGCAGTGAGGTGGCCAAGCCCCAGGACCTGAGTTCCACCACCAGAACTCCATAATTGAAGGAGCAAACCAACACCTGCAAGTTGTCCTTTGACCTCCACACATGCCTTGTGGCCTGTGTGTACACACACTCTGTACACAAAATAAATAAGCAAATGTAAAAAAAAGGGTAAATGCAGGGCTTGTGAGCTTTAAACACACTGTCTTTGCTGGAGGAAATAATTGTGCTCTCTGTATTGTTCTTAGCTGAGGTTGAGAACAAGATACAATGTTCATCATTTGTAGTGATGAGGCCAGCAGGCAAGCCTGCTTTTTGTCCCTCCCGGCTCTCACACGGCTAGCTTAGCTCTGGAAATAACAACACACAAATTGTATTCTTTTAAACACTGCCTGGCCCATTAGCTCTAGCCTCTTACTGGCTAACTCTCACATCTTGATTAACCCATTTCTATTAATGTGTGTAGCTCCACGAGGTGGTGGCTTACCGGGAAAGATTCAGCATGTCTGACCTGGCGGCTGGCTCCATGGCATCTGACCAACTATGCTTTCTTTCTCCCAGCATTCTGTTCTGTCTACTCCACCCATCTAAATCCTGTCCTATCAAAAAGCCAAGGCAGTTTCTTTATTAATCAATGAAAGTAACAAATAGACAGATGACCCTCCTCCAGCAATCATTGAATTGTTTATCTGTTGTTTGCTAATAATTAAATGCAACAGATGCAGCTTAGGTCAGGACCAGCCACTAACCCTGACAAACAGTTTTGTGAAGCTGTAGAATACTGTGCTTGTTGCTGTGTGTTGCCTGTCACCTAAGAATGCATGAGCGGAACTTTGCTCATGGTGTTGGTCACTTTAAGTCACGCAAGTAAATGATTCCAGTCCCCTTCTCTCTGGGAGCCGGCCCGAAGGGCAATAGGAAAAGAGAATCACAGCTTTCCATAGGAGTCCACCACCGAGCATGAGATGTAATCTTTTAGAAATATATGATGTAGAATGCTTTAAAAATAACATACCACCTATCGTGGTGACAGAATGTAGGAGTTGTAGGCAAAGAGCCAGATCACAAAGCCTGGGTTTAAGATCAGTGGTCATTAATTTCTTTCTTTTCAGCCTGGCCTACTTGGCAAGATTCCTGACCCTTATGAAGATGAAATGAAGGGAATTGCAGATGTTACTGGAATTCCTTTAGGTAAAGTTCACCTTGCCATGTTTGAAACATTTGATGAAACACTGAAACATATTTGAAGTCTGATGTACTAGAGCAATGAAATGCACAAACCCGGGGTCTAAACAGCGTGTTGAAGGGTTACAGATGCATCCATGCCTGCAGGCCTCACTCATAAAAGGTGAAGGGACTCCAGTCTGTCAAAATGTGTCATCTGTCCCTTCACAGACAATAACCCTGCTCTGCCTTCACCTTGTTAAAAATAAAACTGAACATTTGAATTGCTGTTCTTTCTTAAGCCTATCGATGCAGGTTGTTGTTTTCAGATTCTGCATATTAACAATGAGACTATTATTGTATGTGTGCCACATTCTTGCCTATGTTTTTAATGGATAGGTATATACACAAATTTCTCATGCTGCCCTTGTCAATAAGCCTATTCATTTTAGGAATTGTCTCGCAGCATTTACAAGACTAAGTACATAGCTAGCTACCCTGTGACCCCAAAGTTCAGTTGAAGAGAAACGTACTTGTAGCCTTGTAAATTCTGCAAGACAGTTCCTAAAATGAGCAGACTTATTGACAAGGGCAGCATGAGAAATTTGATTTCCTCTCATTAACACTGCAAGTTACTGACTTCCTCTCAGTTTGACTTTTCTTTTTTCCTCTATTTTGGGGAAGAGCAAAACACTAGTCAAGGTCTCTTCATATATTTCTGATAGATGAAGCACCGTTTACTAAAATTGATTATCTTTGTTTCCACACATCATAGTGGCATCTTTGATGTAAGTCAGACGATGTGTGTGAACTTTTTTCTGTTTCATTGTCTTTGTCTTGTGTCAGTCACAGGCTGTCTCAGTTACTAAAGCTTTACAGTAGGTCCATTCTAGCCGTGTGATGCTTCACCTCTGCCTCCCTTCCACGTCCCTTCTCTGTTGTTCTGCATTCCCCTCTGCTTCATAACCAGCCTGCCACTGTGACAGCCTGTTGATGTTTGGAATGAAATTCATATATCCTTGAATATAGTTTAATGTCAGCTTTTGTTTGAGTAGTGTTTTCTCAAAGGCATTTTTTTTTAATTTGGGGAGAAAGGGTTTTATATATTACTCACTGAATTATTCTTAGGTAGTGGTATTTTGGGCAGTGAATTTATCTTCTTGCTTTTGTGTTTTTCTTTTGTTTTTCTTTTTTTTTAAATATTTATTTATTATGTATACAATATTCTGTGTGTATGCCTGAAGGCCAGAAGAGGGCACCAGACCCCATTACAGATGGTTGTGAGCTACCATGTGGTTGCTGGGAATTGAACTCAGGACCTTTGGAAGAGCAGGCAATGCTCTTAACCTCTGAGCCATCTCTCCAGCCCCGTGTTTTTCTATTTTAAGGCCAATATTCACTGCTATTTGTAGCCATGCTGGCCTCAGTTTCAGGGTCCTCCTAATCCCCCCTTAGGGGTGATGGGATTCTGGGCATGTGCAGCCTTGCCCAGCTCTTACAGGTTTTCAGTTTCAGTTCATACATTTATTGTAAAAGGTTTTTCTCATTAACATAAAAGCAAAAGAGTCACCATTTTATGTAACCAGTGAATTTTTCACAAGAGAATTGATTGAAAATCTCTGTTTCCCAACAAAGTTGGCTAGTGCTTTTTTATTCTTTTGCTTCCCTAAATGATTTCTTTTAAGGGCTGGTAATACAAATTGGCAAGTAAAGGGATTGGCTGATAAGCCAGACAACCTGAGTGTTAGATCCTGAGATCCACATGGTAGAAGCAAAGAACCAACTTTCATATTTTTTCTCATCACCACACATGCATCACGGCAAACTTAGACACACAATGGCAAACCCATGCATACATCTTGTATGTGCACACAAGGAAAAATGCACATATAGATAAATATAAAAATATTCTGTAAGGCAGTGATGGCACACACTTTTAATCCCAACACTCAGGAGGCAAAGGCAGTTGGGTCGCTGAGTTCAATGCCAGCCCGGTCTACAGAGTGAGTTTTAGGACAGCTAGGACTATACAGTGAAACTGTCTCAAAAAAAATCTAACTAAAAAATAATTTAAAAAGATAACATGTTGGAAATATATATTTGTAATTTACATGAGAAGAAAAGTCTTTTTGTTGTTGTTGTTTTTTGAGATAGGGGGGTCTCTGTGTAACAGCCCTGGCTGTCCTGGAACTGTAGACCAGGCTGTCCTTGAACTCAGAGAGATCCGCCTGCCTCTGCCTCCCAAGTGCTAGGATTAGAGGTGTGCACCACTACTTCACAGTGAGAAGAAAGTCTTAATATAAAAAGAGCCCTCACAAGTAATTACAAAATATAAATATCTTTAGAGAATAAGAATTAGTATAAATTACCTGAAAAAATATATATCAGGGTAAAATACATGTTAAGCCCAGCATGCTCGCATTTAGCAAGACAGAGAAAAAACATGCTACATACCTTTAGGTTAAAAGCAGAATGGTGTTTCCCTTATACTTTTATGATTATTTGCAAAACAGTATCTTTTTTTAACAGGAGAGATTATTTCATTCAACATTTTCTACGAATTGTTCACCATGTGTACATCAATAATAACTGAAGACCATGAAGGTAATTTTGGCTGAGGGAGCGTGGCAGTGCAGAGCACAGCATCAAATAAAGCTTTTTTAGAGTAGAATTCGAACATTTCCCAACGAGGCTTGCTGTTCCCATTGTGTGTATGTTGTATATAGTTTAGTATATCCTGGTAGATTTTTATACGCACACTGAAAATTAGCCTTAAGACAACTGGAATGCTTATTAAACTTTCAATCAGACATGTGCCACTTCCCGATGACTAAGCATCCAGATAGATGGTACTATGGGCGCCATTCTTATTCAGACCACCACAGACTGCGGCAGATGTTTTTCTGGAGACCCAGGACAAACATCCTCTCATAATTTCCCAGTCAGCAAGCACTGTGGATGGGAGCCTCACTTTCCTGACTGGTCCCCAATATATATGGCACAAGGTGACTTGCCCTTCGTTCACTCTGACTTTTGACCTATATCTAATACTTGAGATGTTCATCTCTAAGTGGCAATTAGGAATTCACATTAAGAGGTTAAGATACCTATGTCCTGGTAGGACTATAGTTGTCCAAGGAATAAGGATTTGCTTCCATAGCTGATCTTATTGGAGTCCCAGATGCAGATGTTACTGTCCCAATGTGATAGTAAATACTTGTTTGAACTTTAGGCTTATTCTGGCTTCCAGGCTCTTAATTATTATATATTGCTAGATTATACAGCTCTGAATAAATTGTCACATCTGTCTGTCCGTCAGTGATTAAGAATCCACTGTACTTTAACTATGGATACATGTCTCTGCTGCTGCCTCCTTCCTAATAGGTCATTTACTACATGGAAGAAATATGGATTTTGGCATATTTCTTGGGTAAGTAACCTGACATCCTTTCACTCCATAAGAAGTGTTGACTGTAGTATTACCTTGATAAAAAGTAAGTCCCCCTCATGTGCAGAAGATGGTCTTGAGTGAAGATGATAGGATTCCTTAGTGTTGGAAAGGCAGGCACACTGGGCAGACTTAGGAGTTGTGTCTCCGATGTTGCACCTAGTAAACAGAAATCGGGACCATGCTTGAAGGGCACAGGGGCTTATTTTCATTTATTGCTTAAAGGAATCTGTCATCTTGACCTTTACGAGAAACTAGCAGCTTTGTAATTAGAGGTCTTCATTTGAATCTGGGCCTCACTATTTATGTAGCCAGAGTTAATCAACTTTTCTGAGCTTCAGTTTTACAACCTGGAAAAAAAAATGAAGGAAAGTTTATTCTGGCTCAAAGTTCAGAGGTCTCAGTCCACGATCGACTGACTCTTCTCTTTTTAAGACTGGTAAGACGGAGCATCATATTGGTGGGAGCAGGTATTGGAGGAGGCTGCTCACCTCCTACAGTGAGGAATTCATTAAAGACAAAATAGAGCCCCCAAGGGTACACATCCAGGACCCTGCTTCCTTCATATGGGACCCACCCCCTAAGTTTGTATCATCTCCGGGTTGTTAGCCCATCAGTGGATTATTAACCCTATCTCTTCCAAAGCCTCACCTCTGAACTTCGGTGCATTGGGGACTGGGCCTTGAACACGAGCCTTTGAGGGACATTTCAGATTCAGACCATAGCACACTCAAAAAGCTCTTGTTAAAGTTGGTCCTAAGTGAGCAGGCAAATAAAGCACCTATAAGTCAGACGTGGAATCTCAGGCCTGTAATTCCAGCCCTTGGTAGGTCGAGGCAGGAGGATTGCAAGGTTGAAGTCATCTTGGATTCCATAGAAAGACTGAGGCACAAACACGCAGCACCTATGTAATGCCTCCTCTCAACTCCATCTCTGTCTTTAATGTCACCAACATTTGTCTTTTTTAGGTGGAATATAAATAATAACACTTGGGTTATTACAGAAGAATTAAAGCCTTTAACAGTGAATTTGGACTTCCAGAGAAACAATAAGACTGTTTTCAAGGCTACAAGCTTTGTTGGATATGTGGGCATGTTGACAGGATTCAAACCAGTAAGAAATATGTTATGTAACTTTCTAAGTAGCTTTGTGTCCTGGTTTTACTGTCTGGGAATCTAAGAAAATGAAGGTACGCATGATGGCACACTCCTTCCATCCTAAGGAGGCAGATGTTGCTGAGTTCAAGGCCAGTCTGGTCTACATATGAATTCCAGGCCAGCCAGGACTGTATAGGGAGACCCTGTCTCAGATAGACATGCAAAAAGAATCTGGAGCCCTGTTTTATTCCGTCCTTATCACTTTTGTCAGTATGAGACCCCACACCACAAAAGAAATGGTTTTGTGACTGTTGAATCACATGGCTGGCAAAGTCTCAAAGTAAAGTGGGGGTCAGGGCCTAGGTGTCCTGCTCACTTAGGTGCATCATGATGAGTTCAAGGCGTGGGCTCTTTGCTCTTCATTTCTTACACTAATTCCCATCCAACTCATCTCATACAGTGCATGGCAAAAACGTTTGAACTTAGAAGAGTCTTTCTAATGTTACTGTGGTTTTGATTCCTCTTTCCATCTTCCAGTACTCTGTTCAGGTCTTTCTAGACTACTGTCCTGGATGAATTTCTGACTGTATTGTTTTGTCTTTTTCCCAGGGACTGTTTAGTCTTACACTAAATGAACGTTTCAGTTTAAATGGTGGTTATCTGGGTGAGTAAAATGTCTGGAGATGCATCAGGAATCTCAGTCTTCGTGAGGGAGGGCAGTAATCTAACCTCTTCTTGGTCCTCTGACACTGTCTGCATCTCATCTCTCCCAGGTATCCTAGAATGGATTTTGGGGAAGAAAGATGCCGAATGGGTCGGGTTTATCACGAGATCAGTTCTGGAAAATAGTACAAGGTGAAGTGATTTGTTGCTTTATCATCAAATATCTCTGTTAAATACAGAACTATTTACCAAGACTCAGCTTCCTATCCATTGGAAACATTGTATTTTTTAGGTGATTCTTTGGCATTCACATGGAATTATTCCTGTTTTCTCTGTGTTCTGTGCTGTCATAGCAAAACAATGAATTGGATTATTAGTATCAGTATTAGAGATATTGACACTAAAAAAGATACGTAAGTTTTTGTTATATAAAAAAAATCATACCATGTGCATAGGAAATGCTATATAGTAAAATCTTTATATAAATGGTAATACATTGAGTTTCTTGCCACAGGAAAAATATACAAATTGTAATACATATTAACCTAGACGTTATAGTCTGTTGTAGTGCTGAAATAAACCAAATTGTCTTTAGCACATACTGTGTCCACATGACTTGGACAAAATGAGCATCGACCTTACTTTTTAAACATTTTGTAGGAACTAGAAGTTGGTTGTTTTCCTTGATTATCCACTCTGGTTTTTAATAGTCCTCACTTTCAAACTTCCTGTTCCCCAAGTATTGCAGCATTTTTTGGGTGTGCTTTTGTTGTTTTCTTGAGATAGAATCTAATATAATCTGAGCTGGTCTCAAGCTCACTATATAGGTATCAAGATGACCTTGATCCTCTGGCCTGTACTTTCTAGTTGCTAGGATTAACAGGTACACCACCATGCCCAGTTTATATAGTGCTGTGAGCAAAAGCAGAGTTTTGTGCACGTTGTCAAGGGCTCAGCAAATTGAGCTGCAGCCGCAGCCCTCCCCAGCACTGTAATTATCCCCCCTTTGTCTTGTTGAATAGAAGACATAGACAGAAAGGCTAGAGGATGACTCTTGAGATCCCTTCGGATTAGGAGTCCTCCTAAAATCCCCACATGCAGATTAGTGATGGTCCCAGTGTTATTGCTCCCCACCGTTCCTCACAGCATGTTCCCTGTCCAGAAGCTTCCTCACCTTTCCCAGTCAGCTCCTTTTTTGTCTAAAAATGCTTTATTTGATGCCAGGGATATAGGTATATAAAACATGTATACAGATCAAACATTTACTGTAAATAAATTTACTTTAAAACAATTCTTTGGTATACATCAGATTGTACCATTCATTAAAGACAAAAGCAAATGGGCATACTAACGACATGGGATGCACTTGTTTATATGAAGAATTAAATCCCGACTGAGTGTTTGTTCCCACAGCATATAAACCATCTTCATTTTTCAGAGTTGACTGTCAACATTTAGAACGCCTCTTGACATAGTATAAAACGGCAGAAATAGATTTAGCGGCATTTTGGCATTTCTGTCATAATCCTAAACCGAATGTAATTTCCCAGTGTTTTTATGAAACTCATCAGAGTAAGTTTTAAAGTTAGGTGTTCTAGTCTGAAGCAGTGGTTCAGGGGCTGAGAGAACTTGCTGGTCTTGCAGGAGTTGCTTTCATTTCCACCTCCCACATGGCAGCTCACAGCACTTGCAGCTCTGCTCCATGGGCTCTGATGCTCTCGTTTATTGCTGTTGCACACGTGGCTTACACAGTCAGGTACACACACATTTACACACAATAATATTTTTTTAAAAGTTAAACATTCTCACATAATTCAACCAAACATAAACTAGTTTTATACTTACAACTGAGGAATAATAGCAGAAAGTTATTAAAATGTTTTATTTCCATAATGAAACCACTGTTTCTGTGTGAACAGAAAACCTAGGAGGCATAATAAAATACTTCTGTTTGTAACGGGGCATTAATTCCAGCTGCTGCCTTGAGTGTGAGCGAGGTGTTTGAGGCAGCACCCATTGGCCTTGTATGGTGTGATAGCCAGCGCAGTGTGAAGCGCACAGGACCAGGGCTGCAGGGAAGTTGCGCATGCAACTCGGGAGAGCACTTCCAGGAATACCTCGGACTTAACATTTATGTGATTTAGAACTAATGTTCGGTCCTTGCTCATTCAGAAAGCTTTGTTTCCAACTGTGTCCACATTCAGTTAAGTAACTCTATTAAGGGGCCTCCTATACCTGTTTCTCTTTAGTTTCTACGACTAAAACGCATCATTCAAAATCAACTAAAACTGCTTACTTTTAAAAATGTTTCTATATAGTTATGAAGAAGCCAAGAATACCCTGATCAAGACCAAGATAATGGCCCCAGCATATTTTATCCTGGGAGGCAACCAGTCTGGGGAAGGCTGTGTGATCACACGAGAAAGAAGAGAGGCTTTGGATGTATATGAGTGAGTGCATTTGCTAAAACAAGATAGATAAGAGCCCAGGTGAACATGAGGCCTGAGAGAAAGCTCTCTTTTCCATCTAGACTCGATCCGAAGCATGGCAGATGGTATGTGGTCCAAACCAATTATGACCGGTGGAAAAACACCTTGTTCATTGATGACCGCAGAACACCTGCCAAGATGTGTCTAAATCGTACGACACAGAAGGTACATTTGTGCTGTCACATACAGAAAGACACTGTCCCTGTGATGGATGGATGATCTTAGCTCTGGTGGTTTTCTTTGCATGAAGTAAACCTCCTACCGTGTATCTCTAGACACACCTCATGGAGCTTTTTAAGTCCTCGTGAACTTAAGGAGCAGATTCTTGCTGTAATTTCCCTTCCTTACACTAATGCCAGATGCCAGTCTGTAAAGTTAAATAACAAATTCTGAAATGATAAATTTCAAAAGGGGGGGGGGAGGAGAGAGAAGTGGCACATGAGAATTGTCACCTTTGTTTCTAGCAGTGACTCCACCGGAGGTGCCTTAGGAAGACTGAAAAGTATTTTAGTTTTTGATGACCTAGCTCGATGGGTAAATACAACTGAAAGTCCATAATTCATCTACTGAACACAATTGTTTCTGTGTCTTAGAATCTCTCATTTGCAACCATGTATGACGTCCTATCAACGAAACCTGTCCTCAACAAGGTATTTACATACACACGCACTGCTTTCGGGGGAAGAATGTTGTTTTGTGTTTTGTTTTTCTCTGTTACCTTAGCTCATTTTGAAAATATTAGTTAAGTCCAACTTCAGGTTTATTATTTATTCATTCATTGATTCATTTTTCAAGACAGTGTCTCTCTGTCCCAGGCAGGCCTAGAACTCCGTTTTTAGGCCAGGCTGGCCTCTGGTGTGCACAGTTCTTCTGCCTTAGCCCTCTGAGTTCTGGGATTGCAGATAGGCACCACCCCACTCAGCTTTAAGGTTTGATTTTTTTCAAAACTCTTTTTGTATTCTGGAAACCACAACTTTAGGAATGCAGTAAGGGCGTTGCTCACTTGGCAACGCCGCCGTCAGTGTTGTTTCAACTTTAGGGCTCTTTCCCCTCCCCCACTGTAACCGAGAAACCTAACCGGCCCTTATGGCCATTCTTTGTAGAGATACATTCTGGATAAATTGCCCCCGACTATCCCATTTTTTTGTTTGTTTGTTCTTGTCCAAGTTTCCCTAAAATAAACAGCCTGCATTACCTCTGCCAGAAGGAAGTCCTTCCCTTTAGCATTTGGAACTAAGCAGGAAATGGCCCCCTTGATTCAGCTCAGTCAAGCTGCCCTCTTTCTTTCCTCCTTTGAACAGTATTCCCCTGTGGCTTCACGGTGGGGTGCATTACCTGGTCTGCAGGACCCCAAGGGAATGGGTGTAATCTGTACTCGGCCGTGTGCCTACAGTTTCCTTTCTGTAATGGAACTGCATTGAGAAGCATAGCCAAAGCCACACTGGTCTGCCCCGTAACGAATCCTCGGGCTTTGTATGTGTGCTAGTTATACACGGGAGAGGGACAACTGAATCTTAAAATGTTTGTTGATTACTATTAAATAGAACTATAGCGTAAATTCTTTGGTGGACACAAATGCTAATATGTGTAAGATCTTAGACTTGAAAATATCATTAAAGTGAAAATAACCTTCTCTTTTCAGCTGACTGTATTCACAACCTTGATTGATGTTACCAAAGGTCAGTTTGAAAGTTACCTCCGGGACTGCCCAGACCCTTGCATAGGCTGGTGAGCACACATGGCCTACTGGACATACTGAGACCTGAAGATGTGTTCTCTGGCGCGGCTCATCTCCTTCCACAGGCTAAGACTCAAGGCCTGTTGTCTTTCGTCATGAGATGTCCTCAGCGTGTCTGCAGTTTACAGACTGTGTCTGTGGTTTGCCTGTTTTCATCATCATCATCACTCCCATTTACAGGGCAATTCTTTAGGGATGCTCGCTGTGTGGAATTTGCCAGTTCATTTCACTCTGACACTGGGGAGGGGTAACCTGACCTCTGTGAAACAGATCAAGGTCCTTTGCTGGTGTTAATCCAGTGCCCTGTGTGATTGATGTATACGTTCATTCACCTTTCCTTTTTGATCTCCCATTATTTATGTTTTTCTGTATACCAGTATTTTCCTCCTGGTTCTCTATTAGAATCAGCATGTCATTCACCTTCGCGGTTAGTGACAGCAATGTGATTTCACTATGCTTGTCTGGGGTTTCTGAGATAGACAACATTATTTTAATGGATAATATACCTTTGAATCTGAAAATAGTATTTGGGAGGGTTACAAAATAATCATTATATAAACAGTATTTTTTTAGAGAATAAAATTGTTCTCGTTTTCCTAATTATTCTACCTTCCAGTAACCCCAGGAAGTTTCTAGCTCAAAAACATGAGTTCAAGAACTCAGCAAGCTCATTATTATTGTATGTATAATCCATTTAATAATTTTGTTTCATTTTTCATTCTAATCAACATATTTTTTTAACTTTTCATACAATATACTTATTAACAAGATTTTTCAGAAATCAACCTATTTATGGAAAATGCTAACAGAACTTGATCACCTTTCTAACTTTCACAACGACAGTGAAATGTGTGCTGTTTGTGCCAGACTGTACCCATTTAATTTTGTACAATCTTGTTTTTCCAGGATGCCCAATAAACAGTCCCTGGCAGTCATGTCAGCACTCATGCATGCTGGCTGGGTGTGTGCCCGTGTGGCTTTGAGGGTGGGGGTCATTATCAAGAGATACACGCTGAGCATCATATCTAGATTAAACAACAAGGGTTATGCAAGTAGGTTACTAAACATATGACTTAAATGGTCACAATCTGTCATGACTAATACTTACCTCTTAACCTAGTAGTGCCGACCCAGTTTGCAGGTATGCAAAGGCAACTTCCCCCCTCTCCCCCCCGAGACTGCACACAGGTGCTTCTACGATGCCAGCATCTCCAAGATTGTTATAGAGAAGGAATAGGAAATCACAAGAGGATTTGTATTACAATAAGATTCTACGGTAGTCAACAGTGGTACATGGTAGTCACATGGAATCTGAGGTTGAGAGGTGTCAGAATAATTAGAAGTCGAAGACCAGCCTGGGATACATGGGACAGTCTCTAAGAACCAAAATCATAAAAATAGAATAATATTCAATTAATGGAAAAAAGATTCCAATTTTAACCCTTTCTTAAGAAGGAAATGAGATAAAAACCAATCCGTGATATGTAGTAGGCCTTGGTAGAACGATTATAATATGTGACATTCTTCTGATTGCTACATGCTGCTAACTTAGGAGTAAGTCAATGACTTGCAATAACTGGCATTAAAATTTTAGTAGCATTGTTTAGTGGTGAAGCAGCTTTTAGACAGTGTATGTAGTCTTAACTTGTTTATACAGGTGTTTACACATAACTATATAGCTAGACTAGAAGGTGATGGCTGGGAGGGTATTAGCCATGTTGACAGTCGTTTCCCCTCGTCAGACTAGTAAGACTCAGGCTGGACCCAAAGCATAGAAAGTAACCTACCTGCTTAATATTTAGGAATATGACTTTGTTGTTGTTATTCATTTGTTTTTTGTTTTAAGGCAAAGTCCTAGGGCCCTGGCTAGCCTCAAAATTGTGATCTTCCTGCTTCAATCCACAGTGCTGTGACTCAGGCATGAGCCATCAAACTGGGTTTAGGAATTTTGACTTCAAATGGGGTCCCACACTTAACTAGTATGCATCCGGCCCTAGGTTCAATCCCCAATACCACCAAAAAAAAAAAATTGTTAAAGTAAGAGGCTGGAGAGATAGTGTAATGATTAAGAGCTCTCTTGCAGGGGACTCAGGTTTATGACCCAGCACCCAAATGGTGGCTTACAACTGTCTGTAACTCCAGTTTTAGGAGATCCAACAGCCTCTTCTGGCCCCCATGAGTGACAGTTTCTTATATAGTGTACATACATGCATATGTACAAGCAAATACATATAAATAATATTTTCTTAAAAATCACATAGAGCTCTAGGATAGCTCACCTTGCTGACAGGTACCACATACGCAGAACTCAGTGTATCGGGCTCTGTAACAGAGAATAGCTCTGCATGCAGCAGCTTGCCTTCTCAACAAACCCGTTATGCTTGAAGTCCTACTTGAGAGTGAGAAAAGGAAGGCTGAGTTGCTCAGTTACACTAACAGGGAGAGGAGCTGGGATTTGAGCCATAGGTGTCCAACTCTTGGGCTTTTAGCATGACACTGTATTTCATAACTGCAGGTAGCACAACAAGCAGGCCTGACGTGAGAGGCTTCCGCTTGAGCTTCTGTGTCCAAAGCCACCAGCCACGTTGGCTGTCATCTGCTGTTTCTTTGTAAAACAAGCTTCCATAGGGATCAGAAAGCTGAGATCAGAAACTGTTTGTGTTGTCTCTGAGGATTTTCACTTCTACAATCTCAGATGTGCTTAATTCATCTTGGGGACTTAGAATTAAAGACCCAGTCTTTCTGTGACTAACACAGCACTACATTAAAAACACCAAGTTTGGGTTTCAGGTCTGATTGCAAAGCCCAGGCACTTGCTACTGTAGTCAGAGTACGTGAGTCATTAGTTGATGTAAATTGACTTACATTCACCATCTTAGAACCATGGCGTTGGAGGTGGCCAGCAGGTCCTAGACTCTCTCATACTGTGCACTAGCTCTGCCAGCAAGCCATGGAGGTGTGGCTGGCCCTGAGCCATGAACACAGCAACTTGTCAGCCTTTGGGGATGCTCTCCTTCTTGGACTGGGAAAGCAGGGTTTCCTAGCCAGCTGTCACAAAGCAGACTGGTTTGCTTGGGCAATTTCCCACGGCATTTCTACATACCATGAGAAAAGTTTACATCAGACTCTGGAAGGATTTGCTTTGAATAATAAAATTCTTGTCTCTCCACAGGGCAAAAGTTGGTCAAGCTGACTAGAATAGCTCTTCATGTATTCCCGGTAGTTTCCTAAGCATGAGATGATGCCACAGTTATGATACAGGTCATGTGAAATACAGCATCCACTTGGCCTATCCATTACATCCTTGGGGGACTTGGGAGTAAGGCAAGTGGAACAGATGCAAACACACAGAGTTAACACATTAACTTTGGCCAGAAGTACCATGAACCATTAGGCTGTGTGGCAGGCTAGATGCTTGAGCTTGCAAGCAGGGTAAGATCTTAGATCATTCATCGTTCTTGTGACCTCATGTTGCACTTGTGCTATAAATATTCCTTGAGATACTGATCACTGAGCTTTTTAAAAAGAGCAGCTGGGCAGGGACCCACGCATGTAAGCCCTTGGGACAGCTGCTGCCTTCCAGGCTTCTTTGACGCTAGGGCAAAGTGAAAGCTGTTTATTACAATTCCTCAGGGTCTCAGCAGACTGGGGAAGGAGTAGCATACGAGACATGAAGTAAATTGATGTAAATCACTTGCCTTGTTAACCCAAGGGGCCTGAACCAACTGAGTTTTGCATAGTGGATCTCTACATAAACATATCTACCTAGCTTTCAGCTATACCTTTTTTTCTGAGAACTTCAACCTGCCTTGGTGGTCCTGGTTCTTTCTTACTGATAGTGGTGATATCTGGAAGCTACTGCTTCCTTAAAAAAGGCTGAGTATGACCTAGCAGGTATCTGAGGACCTAGCTTTCTGCAAATGTCATCACTATCCAAGTGACAAGAGTCCAGTGAAGCATCTAGAAGAATTTAGGTTCCAGGTACTATGGAGCCCAGCACACAACACTTTTGAGAGGTGAGTGGGAGGTGCAGAGGTATTGGATCCTGGTAGATTTGGCTCCAAGAACACAACTAGAACCTTTGCAGCTGACATGGAAGCATCCAATCTGGAGGCCCTGATTATACCAAGAATGCATCTGCAGTAGGGAACAACTATTTATAAGTAAACAATAAAAATTTAAATGTTTTACCAATGAAAGAATAGCCATTGAATTTTTACATGTAATTTTAGCTTCTGAAAAACTGTTGAATGGTTGTATAGTATTGCCTTAAATTTATCACATAGTTTGGGAGTAGCTCAGAGGTAAAGCATTTGTCTAGCATGTGTGAGGCCCTGGATCCAACCTCTGACATCACAAGATAAAGGCTGTTAAAGAAAAATTACTCCCCAACAAGAGATGGTTGAATGGTTTAAAGGCCTGATGACTTTAGCTCAGTCCTTAGTACCCATGTGGTAGAGGAAGAGAGCAACTCCATGAAGTTGTCCTCTAACTTCCACGTGTACACACATTAAAAATAATTTTAAATATTGCCACACGATTATTCTGCTAAATGGATACAGTACCTAAAATGTTAAAGCCAGACTTGATAGCCATCTGTAATCCCAGTACTTGTGAGCATCAGGAGTTCAAAGGCATCCTCAGATAAATTGCTTAGTTTGAGGCTAGTTTGAGCTATGTTGAGACCTAGTCTCAAAAACAAAATAAACTAAGTGTCAATAAGACTTGGCCAAGAATTGATTTGCAATTTCAGACATAAACTACGCTGATAAAATGTTAAGAAACTCTGTACCTTTGAATATTTGATATGTAACTTTCCTTGATACTTTTTGTATGTATTTCATAACTTAAAGGAAATAGAATGAAATTTTTCACTATGTCTCCTCCAGTTGACCTCAGCATGTCTTATAAATACTATTATTTAATATGTAGGGGGTGTGCTATTTCCCATGTGGTGGTCAGAGGACAACTTTGTGGAGCTGGCTTCTCCACCATATGTATTGCAGGAATAGAACTCAGGTCATCAGCCTTGGCGGCAATCCTCTTCCTCACTGAGCCATGCCACCAGCCCACAACCATCATGCCATACCGTGCAAACAGACTGGAAAATGTTGGAAGTCTGCTTGCTTCACCCGTGGGCTGACTGGAGACTTAACTGTCTTGTGGTTTCATATTTACCTTTGTAAAATAAATTTCAACAGTGATTTTCTCAGGGTTCCTTTCTGTTTAGGAATCTAGTCAAGATGTTTCTCAACATTGCAGGCAGTTCAACAGAAGCCATTAGCTGCCTCAGGGCTGTTGTAGCGTTACACAGATGCATGGGTAAACTCAACAAAATTTTTCTTGGCAAGTATTTAAAAGTGGTGTTGCTCGACTTGACTGGAATCATGTGAACTGCCAGTACAGAATGGTCTCCACATGTGCACGCCTGAGTATACCATACATACAAACACACAAAAATAACATGCCTAAGCACATGTAAGCTTGTATGGTTAATCTGTGCATTAACTTGAATTGTTTTTTATTGACAATACACTCTCAGTGAATACTGCCAGTTGTAACTCATTCTTTCTATTTTTCTTCTCTAATATATTACATCCCCAACTGGTTTTCCCTTTCTCCTCTGTCCTCCCCACAACCTCCTTTTTACCCCAGATCCACTACTACTCTTCCTTTAGAAAAGGGGAGGCCTCTCAGGGATATCAACCAAACATGGCATACCAAGTTATAATAAGACCAGGCATATCCCCTCATTCTAAGGCCGGATGAAGCAATCCAGTAGGAGGAAAGGGGTCTCAAAAGCAAGCAAGAGTCAGAGACAGCTCCTGCTCCAACTGTTAGTAACCCCACAAGAACACCAAGCTACACAACCATAACCTATATGCAGAGGATTTAGGTCAGACCCATGCAAGGTTTCATGATTGTCACTTCAGTTCTGAGAGCCCCTATGAGCCCTCGTTAGTTGACTCTATGGGCCATTTTCTTGTGGCATCCTTATTTCATAAACTAGGTAAAAGCTATGGTACAATGTGAAATGGAGTTGTAATTAATGGCACTTTTCTAGATTTTAATAGAATAGGTATCTTATGCTTTCATTACTAAGAGTGCTAGTAAGAGCGAGGGGCTAAAGAGATGGCTCAGCAGTTAAGAGCACTGGTTGTTTCTCCAGAGGTCCCAGGTTCAATCCCAGCCCCCACATGGAAGGTCACGACTGTCTGTAAATCCAGTTCCAGGGGATCCAATACCCTCACAGACATACATTCAGTCAAAACACTAATGGATATAAAAATAAAAATAAGTCCTTTAAAAAAGAATGCTAATAGGAGGTTTGGAAGAAATAATCTCTAGTTAGATGGCTCAGACATCGAGAGCTGGCTGCTCTTCCAGAGGACCTGGGTTCCATTCCTAGAGTGATCTGACACCCTTAGAGTCACACATGTATGCAAATCACCAATGCACGTGAATTATTTTATTTATTAAAGATTTCTGTCTCTTCCCCGCCACTGCCTCCCATTTCCCTCCTCCTCCCCCAAACAAATCCCCGTCCCTCCTCAGCCCGAAGAGCAATCAGGGTTCCCTGCCCTGTGGGAAGTCCATCCAGGTCTAGTAAGGTGAGCATCCAAACTGCCTAGGCTCCCGCAAAGCCAGTACGTGCAGTAGGATCAAAAACCCATTGCCATTGTTCTTGAGTTCTCAGTATTCCTCATTGTCCGCTATGTTCAGGGAGTCCGGTTTTATCCCAGGCTTTTCCAGACCCAGGCCAGCTGGCCTTGGTGAGCTCCCAATAGAACATCCCCATTGTCTCAGTGTGTGGGTGCACCCCTCGCGGTCCTGAGTTCCTTGCTCGTGCTCTCTCTCCTTCTGCTCCTGATTTGGACCTTGAGATTTCTGTCTGGTGCTCCAATGTGGGTCTCTGTCTCTGTCTCCTTTCATCGCCTGATGAAGGTTAATATTCAGGAGGATGCCTATATGTTTTTCTTTGGGTTCACCTTCTTATTTAGCTTCTCTAGGATCACTAATTATAGGCTCAATGTCCTTTATTTATGGCTAGAAACCAAATATGAGTGAGTACATCCCATGTTCCTCTTTTTGGGTCTGGCTTACCTCACTCAGGATAGTGTTTTCTATTTCCATCCATTTGCATGCAAAATTCAAGAAGTTCTTGTTTTTACTGCTGAGTAGTACTCTAATATGTATATATTCCATACTTTCTTCATCCATTCTTCCGTTGAAGGGCATCTAGGTTGTTTCCAGGTTCTGGCTATTACAAACAATGCTGCCATGAACATAGTTGAGCATATACTTTTGTTGTATGATAGGGCCTCTCTTGGGTATATTCCCAACAGTGGTATTGCTGGGTCCAGGGGTAGGTTGATCCCGAATTTCCTGAGAAACCGAAACACTGATTTCCAAAGTGGTTGCACAAGTTTGCATTCCCACCAGCAATGGATGAGTGTACCCCTTTCTCCACAAACTCTCCAGCAAAGGCTATCATTGGTGTTTTTTATTTTAGCCATTCTGACAGGTGTAAGATGGTATCTTAAAGTTGTCTTGATTTGCATTTCCCTGATCGCTAAGGAGGTTGAGCATGACCTTAAGTGTCTTTTGGCCATTTGAACTTCTGTTGAGAATTCTGTTCAGCTCGGTGCCCCATTTTATAGTTGGGTTGATTAGCCTTTTACGGTCTAGTTTCTTGAGTTCTTTATATATTTTGGAGATCAGACCTTTGTCAGTTGCAGGGTTGAAGATGTTCTCCCAGTCAGTGGGTTGCCTTTTTGTCTTAGTGACAGTGTCCTTTGCTTTACAGAGAGGGTTCTCAGTCTCAGGAGGTCCCATTTATTCAATAAATTTAATTCACATAAATTATTTTTTTTAATTACTTTTTCACATGAGTTCATAGACACTGAAACAGCCAAGCACAGGGTCTACACCAGGTCCTTTGTGTATGTATTATAATAGCTTAGTTTTTTATGAGACTCCTAATGAGTGGGTCTCTGACTTTTGTGCTAGCTTTTGGAACTCTTTTTCTCCTATGGGATTTTGATATGACAGTTTTACTTCTGTCACTTTTGGTTGTTATCTCTTAGAAACCTGATCTAACAAGAGAGAAAAGGAGTGGGCCCAGAGAGGAGCGTAGGTGCGGAGGAACTCGGAGGAGAGGAAAAAACTATAGCAGGACATACTGTATGAGAAAAGAATCTATTTTCAATATGAAGAAAATAAGACAAAAAGATTTATATTATTTAAAAAATGCCTTTTTAGTAATTTTTCATTGCAATGGTCTTGAGGTTCTCTCTTCTGGGGTGTACACATGGTGAGTCACATTAGTGGGTTGTTTAGAGTTAGTCTACCTCGACACATGGAATAAATCCAATAAAATTCATCTCGCCAAACAAATAAACCTGAACTGTTATTTCCCTTCTTCATATTGTTCTTAGGTGACTGTGACATCCAGGCATCAACTTGACAGCTGAAACATACTCCCCTTTTCAGTTTTAGTAATCTTTACTACTGCCGAATTCATCCTCTTTTCCTCTGCATCCTCCCTCCTTCAGTCCTTTCTCCTCCCCTTTTGCAGAGCTGGTGATCATGGGACTTCCTATATGCTAGACACTCTACTCCCAAGATACATGCCCAATTCCTTCCAAGCATACTTTTCACCCTACAATTTAAGCAGCCATTTTGGTCATTGTTGCCAGTCATGTTCACAGTGATAAAGCCAGGATCGTTCAGTTCTAAACGTATCAGTACAGGGGCCAGAAGAGGGCACCAGATCCCCGAGAGCTGGAGTTGCAGGTTGTGAACTGTGAACTGAACCCCATCCTCTTTAAGAACAGCAGGCACTCTCTCTAACTGCTGAGCATTCTTTCTAGCCCTTACTCCTATTTTAAAGATAAATTTGACACCACATTTTTCTACTGAGATTTAGAAAAAAGTCCACTGAAGGGGTATTGACAGGTAGAATATTAAAAGCCTTTAATATTTTTATTTAATAAAACTACATGTTTGCACAGTTTTTCTTTTATCAGTCTGCTACTTCAATAATTTCATAGCATTTTTCATTAAAAACCATCTTCATATCTGGTCTAGAAACATAGAATTTAGAGAGCTTGACAAAATTGTGGATGTCCTATTTAATCATTGCAGCAAAAATATACAATGATACCAGGAATTAGATGCAGAATGTCTATTACAATCTGCTTAGAAACCTAGAAACCAACAATCTGGGAAATGTCAAATAAGACACATCACTAAAACATGCACTGGGCCAGAGAGATGGCTCTGAGGGTAAAGGTGCTTGCTGCCAAGGCTGAAGATCTGAGTTCAATCTCTGGGGCCCATATGGTAGAAGGAGAGAACAGACTAATACAAATTGTCCTCTGATCTTCCCACACGTTCACCACAGTACACACACATTCCTTCACACATTAAATAAACATAATGTATATATACTATATAATTATTCACTGTACATATGCTTGTTCACTAGTTTGATAACACCAAGCCCCTTTGATCATTATATTCTCTGCAGTGTCCCGCTCAAAGCCAATTCGTTACTATCAGAAAACCAGTAACGGATAAGAGTCTACTGACTTTAAGGTCAGAGGTAGTTAGCTAGAATATAATTCCAATTGCTTTCAAGAGCTGACATAAGATTGTTTTATGTTGTTTCATGATGGATTAGTTATTAGGAGTGAACGATTGGTGATTGTTACAATAACACCCATCTTCTAAAGCAAATCTGAAAAAGTATGCTTCCTTAAGTACACAAAGACTTTACTGTATCATACTTAACATTTATATTCTATCAGGTATTTTCAAGTCAGGAAGGATAGATGCAATCTCAAAATCTCCTTTTTATGTATTTATCAAAAGTATTTATAAAAAAACAATAGAAATAATAGAAAACGTGCTCTTGTAAGAAAAATACTCTCCAATGACACTTTTCAATTGTCAGTCTATCGTATTTCATGTTCTGATTTTTTTTAACATTAAACACTACCAAGAAAGATGCAGTTCTGAAAAGAATTCTAAAGTACAGTGCATACATCAATTTAAATAAAAATGCAATTCAGAGTTCTATGTAAGATATACATTTATTAACAGTGAAAAAGCATTTACCCAAAGTGAGTGTTACAGAATACAGAGTGCCTCCACAGTCTGGGTAGTTCACTACTGTAGCATTATCTCTACATGGATTTATATCTTACTCATCGGGATTCTTTGTCTCTCTCTATCACTAACCAAAATTTTAACTTAAAAATTAAGACAAAGGGGAATACTTAATTTATTTAACTTTTAAGCAATACTTACTAGGAAAAACATATTACACACATTATCTGTTCTCAATCTCTGGATATTTTAAAACTAAATTATCTACTAAAATATGAAAAAAACCATACTAGATAGCAGCTATAACATAAGTCAAATAAACTAGTTTGATAAAGTTCATAGGTACCATGGTAATAGCTAACGTATTAAATACAATTCTTCCACTGTATGCATGCAGACAGAGAGAGGGGAAAGGAGGGAGAATGCACTGATTTATGTAAGGCTTGCCTTGAGGGTTAAAACGGTTAGCTTTCAGTCTGGAAAACACATAGCTTTTTGTACATATAAATTATTGTTCTAATGTCCCCTGAAGTCAGTCCAACTGTGTAAGAATCCTTGATTCTGGATTGGTAGTTTTCCAAATAAACTTGAATGAAGTTCAAGATATATGGACTTAATTTAAATTAAATAACAATACAATAAAAGTCCTCACAGGGAAATCGTCATCATTTGATATTCCTTGACTAGACATTTATATTAAGCTATCAAGCAAGTGAGAATTTTAAAGGAATACCACCAAGTTCTTACAGGGTATTTTAGACAACTATTAAGAAATTGAAGAGGATATTTGGAACTATCTTTCATACTACTGCTTTTCAAGTAACAATTTGTAAGACTGACTTCTTCACGGCTAGCTGGCTCTGCAATAATCAGTACCAGATCAGGGCTGTGGTAAGCACGGATGGACTCAGAGGACAAAGCACTCTTTAAAGTTGGTTTATTAAGTGATGAAGAACTCACAAGAACTTTCTTAACACTTGAACTTGCTTCTCTCTCACGACACACGAAATTAGGCTTTGGTTTTAAACTATCATCTCAAAAGGCATATTTGTCCAAAGGCATTAATGTTCTGTTACATAAATTTAGTTCTATTTATTCTACTTAAAAGAGTTTGGTTTTTTCATTTTAAATTTATTAGAATGTTACTTGTCTGTACAGAAATACTCCCTACATTTATATAAAGCTTCTATATTAATTTTTAGAATGAAGCAACATAGGACAGGATTTGCAACTCTGGAAAATATTAATCTAATAGATAATTTT
Organism: Microtus pennsylvanicus; assembly: GCF_037038515.1. Taxonomy (NCBI): domain Eukaryota; kingdom Metazoa; phylum Chordata; class Mammalia; order Rodentia; family Cricetidae; genus Microtus; species Microtus pennsylvanicus. The sequence continues at coordinate 81,350,797 of NC_134587.1, read as the reverse complement.
GTGATGTTCTAACATCACCTACACTTCGTACACAATCTAGATGATTGACATGTCTATGAATACTCTACAGATTCCTGGTTACCTTTATAAAATCTACGTTATTCTTACACAGGACCTGGAGGTGACTACAAGAACATCAGACCCAAAAGCAGCAATACTACCATTATTCGGGAGACTGGTCTAAGACTGGGCTTCAGATTCAATAATGTATTTCTCTAATTCTTGGCCACTGCTGTTTCTGAAGAGTGTTAAATTACATAAAACAGCAATTTGCTGCACAGAATTCAACAAAATTTCCCAAAAGCGTACTTTACAGATAAGTTCAAACTTTATTTAAAACTACATTTTAAAGTTAACATACCAAACATTACAATGAAGGGCAGGGGTCAAGATCATAACAAGTAATAATAATAATAATAATAATAGTAGTAGTAGTAATAATAAAATAAAAAGAAAAATCCCACCGTGTGTCAAGGGTTGAATCTTTCCAGGATTCAGATTCTGATGTTTTAAACTGCCATGGGCAGATTAGCATACCCATCAAAAATGCATTGTCAAACTAATTTACATTTTATACAGATCAAAACCCAGCTTTATTTAGTGTCTTTTTATATGCACTGACTATGTAAGAGAGTTAGATGAGTCCCTGAAGACACTTCATATACTCTGGGTTCCCACTGTTTCTGAAAAGAAGAATAATGAATAATATTTTATAAATGAGTTAATCAAAGTTTACTAAAATTTACTTTTAATATTCTCTTTCATAAAAGCTTTTACTTTACATATAAGACCAAAACAGAAAAAAAAATGTGAATTTAGTCTAAATTCCCCGACAAAACAAAGAATGAGGATTTGTTTTTCATGATTGGAAACAAAGCAAGTATTTTCTTCTAAAAAACTCCACTAGGAGAAAAAGAAAGTAACTATAGAGATGATTAAATGCAGACAAAAGAAGAGTGGCTGGAGGACACACTAGAGGCAAACGGTTTCCTTGAATGCCTTGAGTACATGAGGCTCTATGAAGAGAGAGCTGCAGCTTAGCCCACCAGGATGGGCTGAAGCCCAGAGATGCCGTGTATTCAGGTGGGCAGCAGTGAGCTGAAAGGGAAGCTCTGATAGATCTACATGTTCTGTTCAACACCTCACTTCCAGAAAAACAAGGAAAAAAATTACAAGATTCTAACTATTGAGAGAGAATAATAAAAAGAAAATGCTTTAATTTTGATATAAAAATTGCTCTGAGCAACTCAGAAGTTGTACCATTACATCCACAGAGAAGGAAATTGGAGAGTACAATTGTAAAAACAAACAGTGTGCTTATCTGAATAAAATTCTTAAGAATCGTTATGTTTTTAAACTTTCTACAACAAAGAAGGCTAAAGGACATTTAAAATAATAAAGGTAAAAACCCAAAAGTAATGTGAACACAATAAAAGAAGGGGCAAATGGGTTGTAATACACACTTTTTACAGGGCAGATGAAAGATATTACACGTATTTTAAGCATTAAGAAATCATAAAACATTAACATTAGAGTTGCATCTAGTACTTTATTAAAATTAAAGATTTTATAAATAGAAAACATAATCTAATCTAATTTGCAAAGAATCAAGCAGCTGGATTAATTGACACATTGCCCCTTTTCCAATAGTAGCCTTCTATTTTTTAGGAATAAATAGTATCTTTCAAAAACAAACTAGATTGGTATGAACATGATTTTTCAATACAAAATTAAAATTAGTAACTTTTACCAGGTTCTTTCAGTATCTGAGAATTTCCAGCTAATTCTTCAGTCTGCATTTCACATATTTCATCAGATAAATGGTTTTTCTGTTCTTCTTCTACCATTTTCTTCCTTAGCTCTGCCTTTAGAATGAAAATTAAAAGTATAATCTTTCATCTAATATTTGTTACAAAGATAAGCTTAGTTGAAGAGAGCCGAATACCTCTGAATAGACTGTCAGTTTGAGCGGCAAATCCTCAACTTTCACAAAGTCTTCTTCATCAGACTTTTGGCTTATGTTACCAGATTCAGCTTCCTGTGAGATAAGTTATAGTTAATCAACAATACAAAAGCAAAAAGCACAACACCTCTGCATCAAAATCTAAATTACTCATGCCTAAAAAGAAGGTGGAGTTCTATCTATTCATATTTATATGAATAATTTAAAAATGTATAGTTTACTAAACAGGGTACATAGCTACAGCTTTGAGCATACTGTTGGACATATCTCCCCCCCCCCCCCCCGCGCTGCCCCACAGTTAAAAAACCAGTTCACAAAGGCTGAATGAATAATAGTAGTTACACTGGGGGACAAACACTAACAAGCAATTCTTTGGTGGTACTGATGATTGTACACAGGGTCTTGCATACGCTACAAGAGCTATTTCACTATATCCCTCATCCTTATTGTTTACGTTCATAGAATGCATCAGAATTATATTCAGAATGTAATAAATATACGCTTTTCAAGTTATGTTTGTTAAGGCTCATACTAGTTGTGAATTTAGAATTTACTTTAGTGACCATCTCCAATTCTTTCTCTTTTACTTGAATTCTCTTCTTTCCTTAATTAGCTACCTCAGTAAAACCCTGAGGGTGCGTTCTCTCTCGCATCATCATCGCCATCCACTCTGCAATTGCATACGTTCTTCTGACATCTTTTTCTTAATTAAAAAAAAATTTATGTGCATGAATGTGTGAGGGTGTCGGCTCCCCTGGAACTGGAGTTACAGACAGTGGTGAGATGCCATGTTGGAGATAAGAATTAATCCTTTGGAAGAGCGGTCAGCGCTCATCACCTATCCAGCCCCCAAACAACGTATCTCTTATGCCGTCATTAGATTACTCTTCAGAGAATACAACACTGACCGTTTTACTGTTTAGAGAAAAAATAATTTTCAGCATGAATCTCTGTCTAAAAATTGAAAATAAAAATGATAATAAGAATAAATCAAGCTGGATGTGGTAACACATGCTTTTAATCCCAGCACTTATGAGGCAAAGGCAAGCAGTCTGCTCTTCATATAGCAAGCTCCAGGTTAGCAGGAATAAATAGAGAGACCATGTCTCAAAGACAAACAAACATGTAAGAATAAACTGGGTAGGGGTAATGAGATGGCTCATCTGGTTAAGATACTTGCTGCTAAGCCTGAGTTCACCCCCCAGACCCACACCGTGGATGAGAGAACAAACTGCAGCAGGCTGTCCTCTGACTTCCTCACACGTGCTGTGGTGCACACACACATAAGCCACCCCTACCCCATCTCTCTTTCTCAACTAATTAATATAATAAAAAGTATGTTTTAAAGGAGCTAGGGAAATGACTCAGTGTTTAAATGCATTGGCTGTTCTTCTAGAGGACCCAAGTTTAAATCTCAACACCTACACGGTTGTTCATAGCCTTCTGCAATTCCAGTTGATCCAATGCCCTCTTCTGACTTCTATAGAATCCTGAACATATATTATGCACATACATACATACACACACTTAGACACATACACATAAGATAAATAGGCCAGGCGATAATGGCCTTTAAACTTTAATCCCAGCACTTAGAAGGAAGAGGCAGGCTGATCTCTGTGAGTTTGAGGTCATCCTGTTCTACAGAGTGAGTTTCAGGACAGGTAGGTCTACAGGGCTACACAGAAAAACCCTGTCTCAAAAAAACAACCAACCAACAAATAAATGAATAAATATTGCAAAAATGTTTGAAGATTAAATCAAGTAATTTTCAGAGCTCTAAATGCTTAAGTGTACACAGAAAAAAAACCTAAGCAACTTATAAGAGTATGTTCCTATTGATGTTTTTGAAACATTCTCAGTTCCCTTTCTGACCAATTTGTGAGTCATAACTATAAAAATACCACTGGAAGACAATAAATTTTAACTTTTAAAAAATGAACCAATGTCTAAGTGGTGACAGACACCTGTGATCCCAGCACTCAAAAGGCAGAGGCAGGATAACACCTAAAGTTCCAGGCCAGTCTGTCTCCCTATCAAGTTCCAGATTGGATGGATCAAAGTAACAAACTCAAAATGCCAAAACAAAAAGGGGAGAGGGCTACATTGTACCCTTCGAGGTTCAAATATTATGCTACAAATCTCTTCATTTTTGCTAAGAAAAATTACATTAAAAATATGCAACCCACACATCCCCAAACTAATATGTTTGCTATTAAACTGAAATGAAATCAAGGTTCAGAATGAAACTAAACTTATATACTTATTGTAAGTGTAATTTCCTAGTATGTTGTTTTGTAATTTGCTACATACAAATACTGACTCTGTTGAACAGTTCTCTGCCATACCCCAAATTTCTACCTTCAGGTATATCAAAGGATTTCAAATTGCTCCAACAGTTAAGTAAAACCTCGATAGTGTAAGAGATTAACTGATGCTTCATGAATCACTAGCACTTTAGGTCTGAACAGGAACTCCTGCTGTCATCTCTAACTAAATTTTTTGGTTTTCAAAACTATAAAACCTTCAATTTTTGAGATGGTCATTTAATTTGCAACCACTTTCCTATCAAACTAAGCATGAATAAGAAAGAATAAATGTTCTGACAGGTTTTGAACCTAACCACAAAGTAAAGTTTGATTTATATGCTCAATGTGTTACTCTCAAAAATGAAATATACACAGAAATGAAAAGGCAAAAATACTTAGAAATGTAATTATTACATACATAGTCATTCACTAACACGGGAGATTCAGTATCAGGACTTCCAGCCAGAGAGCTCTCGGGAGTCTCCTGAGCAGATTTCACTTCTTTGACTCTAGGCACTAAGGCTTCACTTGCAGTTAAGGGTAATGGCATAGGGTCTGGCTGTTTAGATGAATCAGTGGTAGTGAGTGAGTCCTTATGGGCAGTGCTATTTAAGGGTTGTCCATTTTCCAAGATATTGAGATAACAAGGCTTCACAGGAGAGCTGTCTTGGTTATCTGCCATCAAAAGAAAGTCTCCGCATTACAGAAATGAAGCATCTGTTCAATTTTACACTAAGTAAAGACAGTATTATGAATGAGAGTAATCAAAACATGTAAGACCCAAAAGATCCCTATCCAGATTTTCCTTATCTTGGTTCCCAAGTATAGCTGAACAGATTTAGCAAGGAACATGTTAATTTAAATTCCTGAAAGCCAAGTGATTTCAATGAATTAGGAATAATGAATTAGGATTTTTAAGACTAAAGCCCTAAAATGAGTATTATTTTAAAACAAACGAAAACAAAACAAACTTCCCTCATTTTACTCTAAAGAGTCTGTTAATAAATATCTGTCAAATATAAATCTAAAAAAAGGGTGTGGGGAGAACTGAAGAGATAGCTTAGTCGTTAAAGGAACTTGCTGTTTTCGCAGGGAACTGGAGTTCAGGTCCCAGCACCCACACCAAGTAGTCCACAATGGCCTGCAACTACAGATCTGGTAGCCTCTTCTGGCCTCTGTGGGCACTACATGCACATGGTACACATGCACATACTTAGGTACACACACATCTGAGAAAGTAAATAAATAAAGATACTTGTAGTGACCAAGGGTCCCATGCTTTTAATCCCAGAATGTGGGAAACAACAGGCAGATTCTCAATCTGGAGGCCAGCCTGATTTATATAGGGGGTTCCAGGCCACCCAGGGCTGTATACTGAGACCCCTTCCTCAAAATAAATATACAAACAAATGGAAAATAATTGCTAGTTGGATATACAATATGGGTGCATATACCTGCAATTCAATGACTCAGGAGGTAGAGGCAGAAGATCTGAAGTTCAAGGTTATCTTTAAACTACATAAAGAGTTCAAAGGCCAACTTGGGGTACATTTATCAGGATAACAACGATAGACATTAAGTACATTAAGTCCAAAGTATCTTTACACTAATATTAGTTAGGAATTAAAAACTACTTTTTTTAGTTTTAAGCACAATGAAAACTATTTTAAAGCATCTAAAACTTGGGGTTCTTTAGACTTCTTACTCTTACTAGCTGGTTCTTGGTCTGATGGTGCACTTGTGCTCTCTGATGTTTTTTCAAGATCATGTTGTAGAACCTAAAAGAAAAATATGTTTTAATAGCAAGACCTAAAAATATGTGGTCCCTATAGAAATGATAATTAATACTATGTGGTTCTTGTCCAACCCCAGAGCTATAAAAAGAAAAATGTAACAGTCTCTTCTCAAATGTTTCAAAGAGGCTTTAGTTAATAACTGAAAGATAGGTAATTTAAAAGGTTTCCTTCTTAGATAAGCACAAAACAAATGACAGAATAAAATAGATCCCCTAAGTTTTTACTATTTTTCTCAGGATCTCATCTTAAAATGAAAGGCTATCTTTACTTGTAACCCTTAAGTGAATTGAAACCCTTAAGCAGAAGTGGTAAAGAAGAGAAAGACGAACAAAGTCAAGTGTTTGTAGCAGAGGAAGAAACAGGATCTGAATTCATCCCACAAATGGAAGTACCTGCTGCCAGTGAGGGCTACAATAGTAAGACAGAGGTTGATTATCATCACAAGGAGCGATGCTGGTGAGTTGTTTTAGAAAGTAGTTGACTCCTAGTGTTTTATGTCCAACCTCACAGAAGATGGAAGATGATATTTTATAAAATTGAGCTAGCTAGCTAGCTAAGAGTGGGAGAAGAGAGAGGTAGAATAAAAAATGCATTAAAGTGAGGACTTGGTTAAAAAAAATCATAAAGAAAATTAGGGTCTAATCTAAGTCTACAACCTACTCTACCCACTTAATCAAGAACACCAACAGTGGAACTTTCATGACCCAGGGTGGAGAACAGAGAAGGGTTTTTGGATAAACCACTCCAATGAAAGTACCAATATAAACTTACAACTGGAACTTTCTATCAGAAAGTAAACTGCCTATAAAAATGCCTTATAGAAAAACTCCATAGAACCCAAGCCATTTTTTCAAAATAGTGTGTGTATGTTCATCTCTATAAATCTTTAAACAGTCAAGGTTCAACAGGTAGATATTTAAAGCTTTCAAGTATAGATGAAAACACATGACATCAAATAAAACAATCAGAAAAATGTTAAAGGCTTCTAGACACAGTAGGTACGAAAGTTGAAATAAAGCTAATTAATACAAATATTAAGATCCAAGATACAGTCCAAAAAATAAAGCAAAATGATAAAACAATGGGACAGTAAAAAGAACAGAGGGAAAAATAAAATATCAACCAAGAGTTAACTATTTTACAATATATAATTTCCACAGACAGAAGAGAAAATGGTGGCAAATAAAGAAATTTAACAAATATAAGAAAAGAATATAAATAGAAAAAAACTAAACAAATACCCAGATGATATAAAAAAAAAAAATCACAATAAAGCTGTAAAACTCCAGAAGTTTGGAGGCTGGAAATCTTTTAGTGTAGGGAACAGGACAAAGCTATACACATAGGGTTAAAATGAAGAAATCACAGGACATCTGCGAAGCAGCTCTTTGACCAAGATGATGAAGCAGTAAGATCAATCTCTAAAGGAAAATACCTTCAACACTCAAGATTTTTTTTTAAAAAATATGTAATACCTAAAAATATTAACTTTTTATGCATTTTCTCAGAAGGTTACTAGATGGTTTATTACCACTGAGATGAGGTCACAAATCACAAATAAGACAAAGGACTAGATTCCATAAATAGAAACCTGATGAAGATAATGGAGAAATGGATTCTTAGGTTGGTAACTATTCAGCAGATCTAGAATACAGCAGAAAGGGATAATATTTGAAGAAGAAAACAACAACAACAAATCAATTAGCTCCATCTACCAATTTCTGTGGGGAGCCTTGTATAGACAGCTACTAGAGAACAGGATAGAATACTCAGAGATGTATATGTTCAAAGAATGCTAATAAAAATCGAGACAATTACTAAATGTGGTAGAAGATATATAAGGAAGCAGTAACAATATTAACTTGGCTCAGCAGCTGAAAATATTTATATTGTTTGACTAAGTCTAAATATTAAACATAAATTTAAACTAACACACACATACACATACACAGTCACTCAAAAAAAACAGAAGTAAACAGCAGAAGAAACTGTACCGGGTATAGCCTCTTGGTTTAGATAAAGTAAATGCAGGAAAACAAATGATTTTATGATATAAAATATATTATTTTAATTTGTGACTAGGAGAAAAATAGGAAACTTATTTGTATCTTCTAAAGTATCTTATAGTTTTATAACTTACTATGAAAAAATTAAAGTATTTTAAAGATTATAAAAGTAAGTGTTTAGTTTGTTTTTGAGACAGGGTCTCCTTGTTTAGCCCTGGCTGTCCTTGAACTCAGAGAGATCTGTCCACCTTTGCTTCCATATTACTGGGATTAAATACATGTCATACCTGGAATGTTTCAGGTCTAAATAAATACACTAATTTTTCAATAAATAGTTTTCTAATTATGAAAATGATGGTGGAAAAAGCACACACTTTGATAGCTTTCAGAAGACTCTTGTTTTCAGTGGCTGAGATAGGACAGGTGTTTGTAACAGAATACCTGACTGTCATGTTCATTTTCTTCTGTAGTTTCAGTGTTAGCCTGAAGTGAAGTCTGGACATCCACAGGACTCTCTTCAAAGTCTTCCATTTCTTCATCCTCATTTTCATCTTCTCCACTTCCATAATTAGTTAGAGCCTGACTTTCAGCTTTAGACAGATCTAAGTTGATTACACACAAATTTTAGTAACTCATAAATTCATCTTCAGGATGGGGGTGGGTGTACAGATGAAGTAAGTCTCACTGTGTTGCTGGTTCTAACTCCCGAACTGAAGTTATCCCAGTTCCTCAGTCTCCTACTGTTGTGCATCACCACATGCAGTCTTAGTAATAGTCACTGTCTATTGTATCACTGAGTGATACAGGTACTGTAACGAACTGAAGTTATCCCAGTACCTCAGTCTCCTACTGTTGTGCATCACCACATTACCCATGCAATTTTAGTAATGGTGACTGTCTATTGTATCACTGAGTGATACAGGTACTGTATATACTATATCTGAAGTATTCAAATCAGTGTACACTTCAAAACTGTGGTGCAGAATGGGAAGGTAATTTAATCAGTTTACACAGATCATTCAGTCCTGATGATATTGCGACTCAAATCTCAATGCATCACTACAGAAAACTTATGTATAAATATGTCTCAAAGCCTTTAAACTTACTAATAGACACTGGACACCTTTCACTTTCTTCATCTTCCTCTTGATCAGAAACATCAGATCTTACGTTTTTGGGACCTTTGGCATCATATGCCTCAGAAATCTGAGTCTGCTTAACTGTTTCAGTCTCATCCTTGTCCTGTAAACAATGTAAATAATGATTAACTCTTGGAGCACTTTAAAAATGTATATATGGTAAAGCTTTCATAGCAATAATAACCACTCTGTTATAAAGAATTACTTCTGACATTCTAGTTTTGTTTTACAAGAAAAACCTTGGTTTGTCAGAAGAAAAGACATTTACATACTTGTAAAAAGAATTAAGATAAAAGGTGTTAAAATTGTGTTTTGTTCTACAAGCATTATTTATAGACACAAGTTAGCACATACTTTGTCTTCATCATCAATCTCTCCAGCAGGTGAGCCATGATCGCCTTCAAGAATCCTTTTGGCCTAATAGCAAATCAATTAAATAGAGTTCAGCAGGAATACTTATGTAATTCCAGTTTTTCTAATCTTAATAAGCCAGCAAATCAGCTTTTTTTGTCTATAATTATTCACATATAAACCACTGGAATTACTTACTCAATTGTCAAAAATGTGTGCTTGCACACCAATCTAAGACATTAGCTTATCATTTCTTTTATTTCTCAGTTTTATAGATATGTTACTTTATCACATCTCATATTTTCCTCTCATCGTCTATTTTTCTATATGTATATTGTGTGTGTGCCTGTGGAGATGAGAGAATAACCTCATATTTTAGTCCTTATTAGTGTAGTGTGTGTGTGTACACCTTTAGAGATCAAAGGATAACCTCAGATCTCTACCTTGAGATGGGCCAACTTTTTGTTTCCTACTACATACCTAGACAAGTTGGTTGTTAAGTTCTTTACTATCCCTATGGCATCGCTTCCATTTTTATCACTTGACTTCCTCTGCAATAACTTGGTTCAGAACCTACAAGCATTTCAGGCATGTACCCTATCACCAGCTCACATTTCCACTCTGCTTAGAAGACTTTTGTCTTTATGGCCCTGTTTTGTTCAACTGCTCAACTCTGCCTTAGAATCACTACATTGAATTGTCTCTCTATGGAAAGCTTTCCCCCTTCCTCATAATGAACTTCTGTCTTTCAGGTCTACACTCATATTTCTGCCCCTGGTAAGAGTCTCAGGAGACTGCCTATCTAACACAGACTAAAAGACCTCTTTTCCAGGAATTACTATGGTATTCTGTGACTTTATTTTCCTTATGTATTTACCAATGGTTGAAATGAATTCTGTCTAGAATAAAAACAGGAGCACTATGGAGAAAATGGCCTAACTCTATTTTAGAATCTAAGTTAGATGGGTTTCTCTGTCTGGGTCCTGGCTCACTTTCCCTTCTTGTGGTCAGAGAATAAGGAAAGGGTGCTTACAAGGAAAGCCTCCTAGTAAGTCCTCCACTAAAGGAGAATTAACGATCCAGTCTCACATGCAGTCATGATTAACAAGGCAGAAAAACTAGAGCCCTAGCCAATGGACAGATGCTTGTTGGCTGGAAGTGACTTCCTTGTGATACATATTCTTGGAGACTCCCTGGCATTTGGTAACAACCATCATAGGAAAGCTGACCAGGAACTAGATCCAGGTTCTCTCTTCTTTGGAGCTCTTAGTAAGCAATACTGAAGTGAACTGGACACCTCACAATTCAGAGTTAGCATCCATGCCTGTCTGCACTTTTGCTCTCCCCTTTGTGGTAATCCTAAGTTTAGTATGTAGCCCAAGTACTGATTTACACACTTGACTATGGTTTTACTAAAAATAACTGTTCTTGTTGAGGTCAAATGAGAGTTTATTTACTAATAATGAGCAAGGACTTTAATTTCAGGCTAATGATAGCTATTCTTAAAAGCAAAGGGAAAGTTACCTCTTTAGCATAAGACTGTATCACTCCAGCTGCTTCAATTTTCCTTTTGCATCTCTGTTTAACAGCTATACTATTATTATCCAAGTCTTGCATGAGCTTAAAGAAAGCCAACTCATTAAATAGCACTTCAGATATTTCTACAAGAAGATCTTCTCCACAGTCTTTCAGTTTTCTGCCTGCAAATTTTGCTAGTGAATCCTATTTAAAGATAAAACAAACAATTTTAAGATCATAGTAAACTTCAACTGTCGATAAAACAATACAGGTGGTTTAAAAGATTAAACTTTAAAACTTGCCTAGAGAAAACCAATATTCCTAATATTTTATATGTATATACATATAGACTCTGTTTTTTATGAGATTTTAATGCTCCATTTCTCCTTTCCTTTTCCTCCCTCCAAACCCTCCCACATACCCTTGCTTGATCTTTCACCCTTACTTCAATATATTGTGTGTGTGTGTGTGTGTGAGTGTGTGTGTGTGTACATAAATAGATAAACAGAACCTGCTCAGGCTGTATAACATTAGTTCTTTGTGTATGACTGAGACCTCCTGGAGTTCCCCTATCCACATTAGCACGTCTACTGCCATTGTCCGTGTTCCAATACTTTTCAAAGTATTGGAAAACCTGAAACTAAAGTATTACTATAAAATATTCTATTACAAAGCAGACATCTTGCTAACCTCATTTAGAGAATAAACAAGGAAAAGAAAAAATATACAGTCATCTATAAATATAGTACTTTCTTAATATAAATCTTGGGCACAAAAGAGTAAAACAGACTCCGAATCTCCCAAAAGTTGCCAGGGAGTACATGTAGGAACTATATATGCACTACAGCAATGAATATATTAACTACTATGTGAGGATAAACTCTTTTCCTCATCAACACGGTGCCAAATATTGCTAGTTTCTTCCTTTACATTTAGCCAACCAGTCATCTTCATTTAAAATTGTCTCCAGAATAAGTTTGTAAGTAAGCATTACTTCTACTCAAGAAGAAACAAAGCATCATCATGAGTAATTGTGCTATTTTATATAAAGGACTTCCCTTTTTCTTTCTTGCAAAAATATAGGCTATGCTACTTAGAGAAAAGGTAAACTACAATGTTGTGTCACGTTAGCTACTGCCCAACACAGAAACACTATCTATACAGCCAGAGAAATAGCATGTATGCTAAGAGACTTGCAACACAAAACTTCTGAACAGAGTTCAGAAAAAAAAAATTCAAAACAAATACCTTGAGGTCCAGCTCATGAAAGAAAGCAGATACACAGGGAGGGAAGAACAGGGGAAGAGAAAAAAGATTCTAGGTAATATTTAATTTAAATTAACTTTTGTTCTTAAATAGGCATGACCTCGTAGAAAAAAAAAACAGGAAGAAAATGAAAGAGGTTTAGCAGCATGCCTGGCCTCTACTTAGTACATCTCTTCCTCCTTTTCCTTCTTATCTCTCTCCCACTTTACCTGCTATATGAAACAAAGACCTACAGCCACTGTCAAATGTCCCCTGGGACACAAAAGTCTTCTCTAGCTAAGAATCACGGCCTCAACATAATTTAAAGTTGAAGTTTATCTGAGCATTAGAAAGTAATTACTAGAGGTTAGACAGTGTGGGAGGGAAGGAAATAAAGGAAGTCAGATAACAGGTATAAAACAAATAGGTTCATTATAAGTTCTGTTTTGTCATAGTGGCATGGACACAGTTCACGGTAACCTTCAGCTGTTATGAATATCTAGACTAGAGGAGCTTCAAAGGCTCCAAATAGAACAGATAAGGAGAGTGAAATGCCAATAATCAAACACATACTAACAGTTACTTTTATGATATAAGCAAGGTTATTCATATTCTAAAAAGTTTCTCTAATTAGAGGCTGGTTTCTAGCTTCTAAAATTTCTCATTATTTAAAATTAAATCAGAGCATGCTTTTCTTTCAGTCTTAAACTATTCACATGGTAGAATATCAAACCAGATTAAAGAACAAATTCCACAGGAGTGGAACTGAACGAGATTCCTAGGACCGAGTGGGCCTGAGGAAACAAGCTCCACTGGGAGCAGAAGCCAGGAGCAAATCCAGCCCTGGGAGCCAACCAGACCCAGAACATTGGTGGATCAGGACTAATCCAGAGACCAGATCCAGAGTCAGCAATCTCCACCAGAACAGGTCCAACTCCAAGCCAGGGACTTCTGTGGGAGGGGATCCAGACCAGGATTTACAAAAACAGATCAAAGCCAGCAGCCTAGGCCAACGTAGGCCTAAGACAGCAAACTCCAAGGGAGCAGACCAAAGCACAGGAGCACTGAGCTATCTCCAGGAACAGGAATAACCAACAGGGTAACTAGAACTGTGACACTGACTGTACCACGAGGAACAACCATCTGAGCTTTGGATTCACCGGCACCTAGAAGATTATTCAACAGAACCTCAGACAGCCCCAACCACACCTATTAGAGGAAAAGATGAGTGAAAAGATAAAATCACACATTATACCACAAAGAGCAACAAAATACCAGTAAAACCTAAAGACCCTATAAAAGCAAGACCTGAACAACCAAATATGGATAAACCAGAAAAAAAATGATCTAAAAAATAGCCTCAAGAGAATGTTTGAAATTCTTAAAGATGAAATGAGAAATCCCCTTAAAGAAATGGAGGGGGGGAAAAAGGAAGGTATCAGCAAATCACTTAAAGAAAACCAAGAAAAAGAAATCAAACATATAAAAGAAACTATTCATGAACTTGAAAAGTGAAATAGAAACAATAAAGAAAACACAAGCCTATGGAATTATAGAAGCAGAAATCATGAGAAAAAGATCAGGAACCACAAAGTAAGCATGAACAGCAGAATACAAGAAATGGAAGAGAGAATCTCAAGTGGTGAAGATACGATAGAGGAAATACTCATCAGTTAAAGAAAACATTAAATCTAACAAAAGCTTAACACAAAATATCCATGAAATATGGGACACCATAAAAAGGCCAAATCTTAGAATAACAGGTATAGAAGAAAGAGAAGAAGTTCAACTCAAAGGCACAGAAAATTTATTTAACAAAATCATAGAAGAAAACTTGCCCTACCTAAAGAAAGATAACCCTATGAAGATACAAGAAGCTTACAGAACACCAAATAGACTGGATCCAAAAAAAAAAAGTCCTCTCGCCAAATAATAATCAAAACACTAAACATACAGAGTAAAGAAAGAATATTAAGAGCTGCAAAAGAAAAAGGCCAACTAATATAAAGGTAGACCTATCAGAATTACACCTGACTTCTAAGTGGAGGCAATGAAAGTCAGAAGGTCATGGTCAAGCATTATGCAGACATTAAGAGACCACGGATGCCATTCTAGACTACTATACCCAGCAAAACTGTTGATCACCATACAAGGACAAAACAAGATATTCCATGAAAAATCTAGATTTCACCAATACCTAGCCACAAACCCAGGCCTACACAAAATACTAGAAGGAAAACTCCAACCCAAGGAAGATGGCTACATCAACAAAAACATAGACAATTGATGATCTCATTACAGCAAATCCCGAAGAAGAAAAAACTGAACAAATTAATATGACCAACAATGAAAACTAAATTAACAGGAGAGAGCAACCACTGGTCATTAATATCCCTTAATGTAAATGGACCCAACTAACCTATAAAAAGGCACAGGCTAACAGACTGGATATGAAAACAGAATCCATCCCTCTTCTGCATACAAGAAACACATCTTTACCTCAAAGACAGACATCATCTCAGAGTAAAAGGTTGGGGAAAAAATAGACCAATCAAATGGACCTAAGAACAAATGGGTACAGCTATCCTAATATCTAACAAAATAGACTTCAAGCTAAAATCAGTCAAAAGAGACAAAGAAGGACATTTCGTATTAGTCACAGGAAAAATCCATCAAGAGGAAATTTCAATACTGAACATCTATGCCCCAAATACAAGGGCACCCTCATATGTCAAAGAAACACTTCTACAGCTTGAATCATACATTAAACCCCACACACTAATAGAGGGAGACTTCAACACTCCCCTCTTACCACCGGACAGGTCAATCAGACAAAAAATGAACAGAGAAATAAGAGAACTAACAGATGTTATGACTCAAATGGACTTAACAGACATCTATAGAATATTCCAACCAAACAGAAAAGAATATACCTTCTTCTCAGCACCTCATGGAACCTTCTCAAAAATTGACCACATACTTGGTAACAAAACAAACCTCAACAAATACAAAATAATTAGAATAACCCAATGCACCTTATCAGATCACCATGCTTTAAAACTAGAAGTCAACAGCAATACTAACCCCAGAAAACCCACAAACACATAGAAATTAAACAATGCTCACCTGAATCATCAATGGGTCAAGGAAGAAATAAAGCAGGAAATTAAAGACTTCCTAAAATTCAACGAAAATGACCACACAACATACCCAAATTTATGGGGCACAATGAAAGCAGTGTTAAAAGGCAAGTTCATAGCACTAAATGCCTACATAAAGAAGCTAGAAAAATCTCACATTAGAGAATTAACAGAACATTTGAACAAAAAGAAACAAACTCACCTAAGAGAACTAGAAGGCAGGAAATAATCAAATTGAGAGCTGAAATCAACAAAATAGAAACAAAGAAAATAATACAAAGAATCAATGAGACCAAGAGTGGGTTCTTTGAGAAAAAACAGAATAGACAAACCTTTATCCAACTAACCAAAAGGCAGAGAGAGAATATACAAATTAACAAAATCAGAAATGAAAAGGGGGACATAACAACAGACACAGAGGAAATACAGAGGATCATCAGGCCATATTTTGAAAACCTGTACTCCATAAAATTGGAAAACTTAAAAGGAAATGGACAACTTTCTGGATAAATATCACTTACCAAAATTAAATCAAGACCATTTAGTCAAATTAAACAGACCTATAACTGCTAAAGAAATAGAAACAGTCATCAAAAGTCTCCCAACCAAAAAAAGGCCAGGATCAGATGGTTTCAGCTCAGAATTTTACAAGACTTTCAAAGAACTAATACCAATACTCCTCAAATTATTCCACACAAAAGAAACAGAGGGAACGTTGCCAAACTCTTTTTATGAGGCTACAATTACCCTGATATCCAAACCACAGAAAGACAATACTAAGAGAATTACAGACCAATCTCACTCATGAACATTGATGCAAAAATACTAAACAAAATACTAGCAAATCGAATCCAAGAACACATCAGAACCATCATTCACCATGACCAAGTTGGCTTCATCCCAGAGATGTGGTAATGGTTCAACATACGAAAATCTGTGAACGTAATCCACTATATAAACAAGCTGAAAAATAAACACCACATGATCATCTCATTAGATGCTGAAAAAGCATCTGACAAAATACAACATCCCTTTATAATAAAGGTCTTGGAGAGAGCAGGAATACATACCTAAACATAATTAAGGCAATATACAGCAAGCCAACAGCCAACATCAAACTAAATGGAGAGAAACTCCCAGCGATTCCACTGAAATCAGGAACAAGACAAGGTTGTCCATTCTCTCCATATGTATTCAATATAATTATTAAAGTCCTAGCTAGAGCAATAAGACACCAAATGGAGATCAGGGGATACAAAATGGAAAAGAAGTCAAACTCTCACTATTTGCTGATGATATGATAGTTTATATAAGTGATCCCAAAAATTCTACCAAGGAACTTCTACAACACATAAACACTTTCAGCAGGTGTAGCAGGATACAAGATTAACTCAAAAAAAAAAAATCAGTAGCCCTCCTGTACACAGATGATAAAAGGGCTAGGGAAGAAACCAGAGAATCAATCAACACCCTTCACAATAGTCACAAATAGCATAAAATATCTTGGAGTAACTCTAACGAAACAAGTGGAAGACTTGTATGACAACTTTAAATCTTTGAAGAAAGAAATTGAAGAATGATGTGGGAGTGTCATATATCAATCTGTTGATTTCATTGGCTAAGCAATAAAGAAACTGCTAGGCCCATTGGATAGGCCCACCCTTAGGTGGGAGGAGTAAACAGAACAGAATGCCGGGAGGAAGAGGAAGTGAGGTCAGACTTGACAGCTCTCCTCTCCAGAGCAGACGCCTTCAGAGAGACGCCATGCTACCTGCTCCAGGGAAGACGCACGCTATGAAGCTCAGACCCAGGATGGACTTAGGCTAGAATCTTCCCGGTAAGACCGGTGCTCACAGATTGTTAGAGATCGGTTGATTGGGATGTCAGAATTAGCCAGTAAGGGCTAGAGCTAAGGGCCAAGCAGTGATTAAATGAATACAGTGTCTGTGTAATTATTTCGGGGCATAAGCTAGCCGAGCGGGGCAGGCGGCTGGGGTTTTGGGGACATAGTCCCGCTGCCGCCCATATTACTACAGAAGAAGACACCAGAAAGTGGAAAGATCTCCCATGTTCTTGGGTAGGCAGAATTAACATAATAAAAATGGCAATCTTACCAAAAAGCAATCTACAGATTCAATGCAATGCCCATTAAAATCCCAGCAAAATTCTTCAAAGACCTTGATAGACTGGTACTCAACTTCATTTGGAAAAGCAAAAAACCCAGGATAGCCAAAACAATCCTGTGTAATAAAAAAACTTCTGGTGGCATCACAGTCCCTGACTTCAAACTCTACTACAGAGCTACAGTACAGAGCTACTGAAAACAGCCTGATATTGGTATAAGGTTTTGATTCTACTGCATGGACGGTCTTTATGGAAGCCTAGTCTGTCTGGATGCTCACATTCCTGGACCTGGGGGAGCAGGGAGGACCTTGGACTTCCCATATGGTAGGGAACCCTGACTGCTCCTTGAACTGGAGAGGGAGGGGAAGGGGAAATGGGGGGAAGCGGAGGGGAGGAGGTGGATATTTTCAATTAAAAAAAAAAAAAGAACAGCTAGGAGGACCAATGGAACCAATAGAAGACCTGGATATCAATCCACACACCTTCGAGCACCTGATCTTTTATAAAGAAGCAAAACTTATCAAATGAAAAAAAGAAAGCATATTTAACAAGTGGTGCTGGCATAACTGGATATCAACACGTAGAAAAATAAAAATAGACCCATATCTATTACCATACACAAAACTCAAGTCCAAATGCATCAAAGACCTCGACATAAAGCCAGCCACACTGAACCTTATAGAAGAGAAAGTGGGAAGTACACTTGAACACATTGGCACAGGAAACTACTTCCTAAATAGAACCCCAGCAGACCCCGAGATAAACAATTAATAAATGGGACCTCCTGAAACTGAAAAACTTCTATAAAGCAAAGGACACGGTCAACAAGACAAAACAACAGCCTACAGAATGGGAAAGCTCTTCACTATCCCCACATCAGAGGTTTGATCTCCAAAATATACAAAGAACTCAAGAAATTGGACACCAAAAGATCACATAATCCAATAAAAAAATGGAGTACAGACCTAAACAGAGAACTCTCAACAGAGGAATCTAAAATGGATGAAAGACACTTAAGGAAATGTTCAACATCATCAGAGAAATTCAAATCAAAACAACTCTGAGATTCCATCTTATGATGTGGGAGTGTCATATATCAATCTGTTGATTTCATTGGTTAAGTAATAAACTGCTTGGCCTCATAGCTTAGAACATAGGTGGGTGGAGTAAACAGAACAGAATGCTGGGAGGAAGAGGAAGTGAGCTCAGACTCGATAGCTCTGCTCTCTGAGGCACACGCAATGAAGCTCAGACCCAGGTAAATGTAGGCTAGAATCTTCCCGGTAAGCGCACCTTGGGTGCTAAACACATTATTAGATATGGGCTAGTCCAGGTGCGAGAGTTAGCCGAAAAGAGGCTAGATATAATGGGCCAAGCAGTGTTTAAAAGAATACAGTCTGTGTGCTGTTATTTCTGGTGTAAAGCTAGCCATGCGGGAGCCAGGCAGGACGAAAAGCAGGCCCGCAGCTCCCACAACAATCTTACACCGTAAGAATGGCCAAGGTCAAAAACACTGAGGACAACTTATGCTGGAGAGGATGTGGGGAAAAGGGAACACTTCTGCATTGCTGGTAAGAATGCAAGCTGGTACAACCCCTTTGGATGTCAATGTGGCGATTTCTCAGAAAATTAGGAAACAACCTTCCTCAAGACCCAATAATAGCATGTTTGGGTATATATCCAAAGGATGCCCAATCGTGCCACAAGGACATGTGCTCAAATATGTTCATAGCAGCTTTGTTTGTCATAGCCAGAACCTGGAAGCAACCTAAATGCCCCTCGATCGAAGAATGAATAAGGAAAATGTAGTACATTTACACAATGGAGTACTATACAGCAGAAAAAAATAACGACAGGCTGAATTTTGCAGGCAAATGGATGAAGCTAGAAAACATTATTTTGAGTGAGGTAACCCAGACACAGAAAGATAATTATCACATGTACTGACTCATAGGTGGTTTTTAAACATAAAGCAAAGAAAGCCAGCCTACAAACCACAATCCCAGAGAACGTCGACAACAATGCGGACACTAAGAGAGACTTACATAGATATAATCTACATGGGAAGTAGAAAGTATAAAAAGACAAGATCTCCTGAGTAAATTGGGAGTATGGGGACCTTAGGGGAGGACTGAAGTGGGGAGGGGAGCAGATAAAAATGTAGAGCTCAATAAATATCAATTAAAAAATGTTGTAGATAAAAAAAACAGATTAAAACATTTTTCTTCACGTCTATGTACCTATGAGGATATGCCAAGTATGTACAGATGCGTAAAACAAAACAAAACAAAACAAAACAAAAAAAGAGAGTGGCTAATTCCTAAGCCCCTGAAGCTGGAGTCACAGGCAGTTTTGAGTGACCTGACATGGGTGCTGAGAATCAAACCCAGATCTTCTAAAAGAGCAGCAAATGCTCTTAACAGCTAGGTCTTTTCTCCAGCTCCTTTAAACCAATAAAATATTCTTGGAGTTAGGATAATTCTCAGAGATGGCCATATTGAATTAAAATACAGAAAGTCCTCTTAAATTATTAACTAAGTAAAGAGATAATATTACGATGCCTCCAAAATGAATATTACAATGGATTCTTGAGTAAGTTGTATAATATCAGAGAATGACAACAGAACCCTAACCAAATGGTATGGAGGTAACAAGCAAAAATAAACTCTTACCTGTAATATACTTCCTAGTTGTTTATGAAAGAACTTGACAAACTCTTTGCTCTCATCGTTTTGTTGGGTAAGGGTCAAAACCATACGTCTTACTGAAGTGAGAAGTTGAGAAGAACACACTTCATCCATGTGCTCCTAAGAAAAACCCTAGTAGGTTAGGATATAAACTCATCTATTACTGAAAAAGTATTAATCTACACAATTTGAAATTTGTTTCTCTTGCATAGTTTCTCATTTTCCAGAGATACTGGTAAGTCTCTACAGTATATACACTGAAAGGTTTGGGGATTTTAACCCATACACTAGAAAATGACCAATAAAGAAATTTTCTATTCCAATACTTCCTATCACTTCCTATCTGTACTAAGGAGAATTATGCATGCTGACCTTGCAACTTGTCTGTCTTCCTGATTATAGTTCATAATTTCAACCATGTTTACAATCTTACCAACCTTCTATCTAATTTCCTCTCTGTTATGTCTATGGTGTTTCAAATAAGAATGGCTTCCAGAGGCTCATAGAGTTGAATCTTAGCCACCTTGGAGTAGATTGCTTGTTTAGGATTAGAAGGTTTAGGAAGTGCAGTCTTGCTAGAGAATGGGTGTTACTCAGGATAGGGCTTTCAGGTCTCAAAAGCTCATGCCAGGTCCAATCTTTCTCTGCCTACTGCTAATAACTCTCAACAACTCCAGCCACCCTTGCTATGCCAGCCATCATGCTAATGAACTATTCCTCTGGAACTGTAAGCAAGTTCTCAATTAAATGCTTTTTCTCTTGCCACAGTCATGGTGTCCTCCTAACAGTTGCTAGTAACTACACCAGCAATACCTGTACCCATACCAATAATTAAAACTGCCTCTAAATATTATGAGATGTCTTCCTAACTTCTTTAAAATAACACATAGAGCATGTCTCTTCTTAACTGCACCTTAGAAACCTTGTGAAAAAAACAGTGTGGTGGCATGTGTGTGATTCTAGCACTTGGAGGGGGAGGCAGGAGGTGGTGGTTTTTAGTTCTAGGCCAACCATGGCTATATACTAACCCTAAACTATATGTGAATTATGAAATAAACCTTAGCCTGATTAGCTTCTCAAGGTCAGTCTAGAGCAGACCTGTAACAAGTACTTTCAAGGTTCTCATCTCCTTTTCTGCTATTAATTCATTTAAGCTGATCCCGTCACCATTTTTCCATGTCAAATTCCACTCTTCTACTAACAAGGAGGTGTCCAAACTACATGAAAACAAAGATTGACCTAAGTACATAAAACATAAATAAGCTCATGTGCCAAGGCAGTTCCTTTCTGCAAGTGATTTCTTTTTTTTAAATATTTATTTATTTATTTATTTATTATGCATACAATATTCTGTCTGTGTGCATGCCTGAAGAGGGCACCAGACCTCATTACAGATGGTTGTGAGCCACCATGTGGTTGCTGGGAATTGAACTCAGGACCTTTGGAAGTCGAGACAATGCTCTTAACCACTGAGCCATCTCTCCAGCCCCTGCAAGTGATTTTTTTTTTCTTAAAGTTTAAGCTACTGCTTTATTTTTTTTAATATTTATTTACTTATCATGTATACAACATTCTGTCCGCATGCCCGAAGGCCAGAAGAGGGTGCCAGACCTCTCCACAGATGGCTGTGAGCCACCATGTGGCCGCCGGGAATTGAACTCAGGACCCCCGGAAGAGCAGGCAATGCTCTCAACCACTGAGCCATCTCTCCAGCCCTGCAAGTGATTTCTTAAGATGGTGTCTCATTACATAGCTCAAGCTGACCTTTGACTCTTGACACTCTTGCTTCAGCCTACTGACTACTGGGACTACAGGTATGTACTTCAGCCTACTGACTACTGGGACTACAGGTATGTACCACCATGCTTGGTTTCTAACAAGTCAACATAGACAACATATTAAAAAGATACCTTACATTAAAAAATACCATTAACTAAATCACTTTTCCAATATTGTAATCATTTAGAGAAAAATATTCAAAAATTATTCTACCACCTGGAAAGCTTCCTCATGCCATCCCTTTTCTGACTTTCCTTCTTTAAAACTGTATGAGTATGTGTAGGGGCCTGAGTGCATGTGTGTGTACCACACTTGTTCCAGTGTCTGAAGCCAGAAGATGGCGGGAGAGCCCCTGGAATTGTACTTACTTGTGAAACAACACGCTGAGTGCTAGGAACCCAACTTGGGTCCTCAGTAAAAGAAGCAAATTCTCTTAACCACTGAATCAGCTCTCCAAACACAGATTAAACCCAAAACAACAGTGGGTGACTTTAATATCATACCTTACCAAAGACAGATCATTTTGATAAAAAATAGGCACATCTGAGTTAAATAGCATTATAGACCAAATATATCTAACAAACATCTTATAATGCTTTGAGCATTGTTTCTTTAACCTTACTGTTCTTTTGCTTAGTCTGTTTTTCTGTTTTAGTGCCCCCCTCCTCCCCGCCGTGTGTTTGTGTACCTCTCGGAATTTTTTTCTGCTTTCTGTTTGTTTTATTCTATTCTGGTTTGTTTATCTGCCTGTTTTCTGAAGAGAAATAAGAGGGGGCATGGATGGGTGGAAAGGATCTAGGAGAAGATGAGTACAAATAATGAGAATATACTGTAAGGGAAAAAACTTTTTAAAAAAAGTAAAATGAGCCTATGACAGTATATTTTATAGTTTTCCATATCTGGGTGAAATGCAAACTACATTTTCATTTCCAACATTTAAAATTTTTACTTTAGATGAAGAGTACAATTTTAAAATCCTTATTTTAGATGAAAACATAAGATGCAATTTCAAAAAGCAATTCACTTCTTCAACTAGCCTACAACTCACTATGTATAGTTGGCCTCGATCTCAGAATTCTGCCTATTTATGCAACACTACTACACCCAACCAAATTTCACTTGTACATTTTTTCCTTTGCCCTGTTAAAAGCATTATTTACAAGTACGTATTATATAGACACTGTTAGCAATTATATACACTGGTTTATTTTTAAAAATTGTTTACCTTCAAAAAGGGAATGACTTCTTTCATAATTGCTTTAATTTGGCGGTCCAGTTGTTGAGTATCTATTCTAGGACACGGGACAGCAGAAACGTCACTTACAGGTTGTGACGAAACGTGATTCTCAATAATGGGAGTTTCTACTTTTTAAGAAAAATGATGCATCAGCAAATGTCAATGACAAACATAGATATATACACATTTATATAACATCTTATAGAATGTTATAATAATTTTATTCTAAAAAGAAAGCAGTAATAAAACCACTAGTATTAAATAAAAAGGGTTTTAACTTTTTTTTGTAAATACAGAATGGCAAGTACATAGTTCAGACTAGTCCTGAATTTGCAATGTAGCCAATACTAGATTTAATCCTCCTGCTACAACCTCTTGAGTTCTGTGATTACAGCTATGTCCAGCTAGCTTTAGCTTTTATATGCAACTTTTGATTATTACTTCTGATCACTCTAAAAACACACCTTCTAAATTACTGACTGTGGTAGTGGCAGCAGCACCATCTTCATCCTCAATAACCCTGCAAGTACATCTCATATTTGAGTTACTTTCAGTCTCAGTCTTCATGCGTTCATATTCTCTCATTCTGGCTAATGCTTGATCCAAGTGAATCACGGTGTTACCTGAATTTGGAACAGAAATATTCCTAGAATATGTAAAAGCAAATCTTTTCCCATACTCTCAAAAATATAAAAATCTGAACACAAGGAAGTAAAATCAGTTTTTTAAAGACCTATTTTTATATGTGTATGGATATATACATGCCTGTGTAAGAGAATGTCACATGTGTGTGGGTAGCTCATTGAGACCAGGAAAAGGTACTGATCCCCTTGGAGTTACAGGCACCTGTAGTTCTACAGCAGTAGTGAGCCACCTGATATAGGTGCTCTTAACTGCTGAGCCATCTCTCCAGCCCAGAATTAGCTTTGAAAGAATTTCCCTTTACTGTACTACTGAGGCACTTCATGTACATCATCAGCAGCTATTTATTTAATCCTTAAATGACCCTACAATGACAGCACTTAAGTAGCTTATTGCTTCAGATTGCATAACCAATTAAGTAAAAGGATTGTTATAAAATTTGAGTTTTTATCTCAAACTATTAGCTTCACATTTTTATTGAAAACACGTTTGGAGAAACCATGGATTTTCCTCAATAACTAAGTAGATGATCTTTCTCCTTAAGGAAAAATAAAGTTTCATTTAAAAAGCAAAATATTTGAAAGGTCAATGTTTTTCCCAAGAATATAGCAAAGTAGACATGGGTCCTACTTCTTCAGCATTTGCATACCTATAGAGAGTAGATAATTTGCCCCAGGTCAAGGAATAAACAAGAGTCATGAATTTAGACTGATGGATTTTTTTGTGTGTTCATCCTAGTTATTTCCTTAGTCAACAGCTCAAAGACTGCAAAGAGATAATCTTAAAGTCATATGCAAGATTATCAAGAAAGCTCTGCTTACCTAAATCATCTGTTGCAAAAGGCTCAAAGTTGGAAGATATAGACATGACACTCACATTATCAGCATCGTTTTGTTCACTTATTTTGTGTGTTTCTCTTTCAAAGTTCTTCTCGAAAGTTTCCTAAGTTAAACAAAAATCACTAAATATTCCATTGAAAGCACTAAATATTCCATCTAACACAGAAACTCTTATTTCCATAAAACCATATACCAAAAAAGGGTACTAAGAAGTTGCATGAGTAATCTTCCCAGACAAGACCACAATAAAACCCATTATTAAAACATTAAAATATTAAGTAATTTTGGAGAACTTCCTTGATAAATAAAAATAAGAAAGCCAACTCTCATTAAAAATTATAAATTGATAGTTAACATTTCAAATTATCTTTACATTCTAATTGACACTTTATCTCTAGATCCTTACTATATGTATCTCATTTGTAGTGGCATTTCATTTGTATTTTAATAAATAAAACTTGTCTGAGGGATCAGAAGAGTAAAACAACCCCACTAGCCAGCCTTATATCCAGGCAGCAAGTACCACCCACCTTTTATCCAAGTAGCCACTCTAGCTTGCCACAGAAACCAGGCAGTAGTGATGCATGCCCTTAATCCCAGAACTAGAGAGAATTATAAAACAGAAGGAGACAGTTCTCAGTCACAGTCTTATTCTGAGATTCCCGGAGGCAGGATCGCCATTTTTGGACTGACGTAGAGGTAAGAATCAGTGCCTGAACCTGTAAATAGGCCACTCCCAAGTATCTGGCATATAATAGTGACCTACCATTTTCTATGTTTTTTATACTTGATTAAAAAATTTGTTCTAAGTAGAATACATTAAATTACATTTATCATTTTTTTAATGATTTTCTTTTGTCCAGGTTTTTCTGTGATCTGATTGGTATTTGACCTACTAAATGTTCTCAAGAACACAACAAAGACTTATTAAATACCCATTAAAGATATGTGTGGCTATTGCAGGGTTCTTTTAGTTTTTTGTTGTTGTTTTGACACAGGATTTCTCTGTGTAACAGCCCTGACTGTCTTGTAACTAACTGTGTAGACCAGGCTGCCAGGCTTCTGTGAACTCACAGAGATCTGTCTACCTCTGCCTCCGGAGTGCTGGAATTAAAGGTGTGGGCCACCACTGCCCAGCTATTGCAGGATTCTTAATTTATCATTTGTTAAAGCTCAATATCAACTATATAATCTAACTTCAACTTTTGTTTATTATACATTGACAGTAGGTCCACATTTAACATATCATATTGGCTTACATCATCAGTAGTAGCAAGGCTTTCACTTGGAGTAAGTTCTGAGTTTGATGCTACCCAAGTACCAGAATTCACAGACTTTATATTTTCTCCTTCTTTTTCATCACTTTCAGAAATATGTCTGGATACAATATCCTAAATAAGGAAATGAAGACATTTATATAAAACACACACACACACACATATATATATATGTTTAACTCCAAATTTATGTTACAAATTTAAAATTCAAAGGAGATGGAAAATAAAGTACTTTTCATAGATTAAATAAAAGGCATATATATATATATATATATCACAGAAAATGCATGTAAAGATATAAGAAGTTTAAAATAAAATGGTGCAAAAAGCAGAGAACAAATCTAATGGCATAGAAAGCAAGGATGTGCCTCACTTAAGAAAGTTACCATGGATAAGCATGGAGTAAACTCATAGAATATGAGGTACCATATACCTGCAATGCATATAAAGCCCTCTGTCTCAAGTAGTCTGTATTAAGTAGTTGCAGCTCATGGAAAAGTTCAATAAGAAAATGTGGACGAGACTCATTTTGAGAAATTAATGTAGCTACTTCAGAGTAAATAGTATCCCGTAAAGCTTCAAACATGGAAAAATCACTTCCAGTTTCTGGAAGATAAAAAAAGATCAAGAAAACAACAATAAAATACCTTCATATTAACTCCTATTAATCTGTATCATTTTCCAAGATTTAATTGAACATAATTCTATTTCAGGACTTTAGAAAATAATCCTAAAGTATCGAAATAAATAGTATGTATTAAAATATTTAAATTCAATAACAGCAATATCTGATGCCACATAGAATATCAATTATGAATTAAAATTAATATTAAATTAATCTCAATAAAAAAAATTGACCAGACGAGGTATAGCCTACCCAGCAATGTAGAACATAAGGAAGGGCTGCAAGTTAAAACTAGCAGCTTGGGCTACATAGCCAAAAACTGGCTGAAAACAACCTGAAAAATTGTATATACCTCATGGGACTAATCACTGAAATCTATAAGCACTTGAATGCAATAAGCTAGATTAACATATGTTTGGTTTATTTTGGTAATACAAACTTCATTTAAGAAATAGGAAACCTGTTTATTAATATTGGGAAAAAATATATTACAGCATGACACTGTACAATTATGCCATAACTGGTCAATTTCACTACAATGTCATATTTATATAACTGGTTCAAATCAGAGCAGAAGGTGCCCAACTACAGTTGCTAGTTTTACAGATACTCCATATCGCTTTATTATTTAGCTAAAATACTGTCCCATAAACTGATGACAACATTTTTAAAGTCATACTCTTTTTGTGGGGTATGTAGTGATGGAAACCAGTCCCAGGGCCTTTGAATAATATGCTTAGCCTTAAACTTTCTTCAGGAGACAAATAAGAAATTGTGTGTTCTCTCTAGTAACAAAAACAAAAACAGCTCACACCCAAGTGGTTCTTCTAACTGCAAAATTCTGTAATCTTTCTAGAACAACAGTAGAACTTGCAAGTATCTAGTTAAATATTTTCTTCAAAAATAATGATTCTAAGAAAAATAAAAAATGCTGAGTTTCAATATATGTCGCTTTTTAAAAAGCATGCAAAGAACATGAAGATGTAATCATTTTTGCAGACAGGGATAAGATAATGCAGAAATAATGTATTCTAATGAAAAAGAATAAGCTCTGCACTAATTGGCTAAGTTACACAAGCAAGTGTTCATTTCCACAAGGTAAAAGACATGCAAGCTAGCCAATCTTTCCTTAAGATGGTTGGGCTTTTTTAAAGGTGATAGATTAAAGTTCTCCTCAGTTTCATAGCTTAATATATTCACATGGGATATATCAAAATAATAGTAACACTAATTAAAATAGGAATGAAAACCAAGACATCTCTATTTCAAGGAAGGAAAATCCAGACTAGGGTACTACTGGTTATGTAAATGTTCAATCCACATATGGCAAAATAATCAGAGTTTAATCTTTAAAATGTTTCTTTCAAAGGTTTAAAGTAATGGCTAAACAGTTTGGTAAGATAAAAAGGATTATTCTATGACAAAATTATTCCTAATTATAACCTTCATCTCATTTTTTATGCTGTTAGAAGTTTTAAATTTCACGTCAGTCTTTCCTCCTAAACTAAAATTAATGCTAAAAAAAATCTCCTTAATCTCTGTCAACAGAATTTAGATTCTATTACTTTACATCTAGTATATTTGTCAGGTCTGGGTCCTTGTTTTGCTTGACATTTTGGTTATGAACCAAGCCTTTAACAGCTCAGCCG
The DNA here is from genome assembly GCF_037038515.1 of Microtus pennsylvanicus. NCBI lineage: Eukaryota > Metazoa > Chordata > Mammalia > Rodentia > Cricetidae > Microtus > Microtus pennsylvanicus. Next base: position 81,322,471 of record NC_134587.1, on the reverse strand, counting down.
ATGCTCTCACCTATGTTTAGCTTTCTTTAGAAACCCCTAAGGACTCAAATAGGACTTTACTTTCCATTCATATATTGCTGCAGGAGGAGCTAAAATGTTTTTATAATTGTAAATCATATGAATCACATTAAATAAAAAAACCCTCTCATTACTGCTGCAATAGGGGGTAAAATACTTTTTAATTGTAATTCATATAAAACTGTATCTAATATAAATATGTATTTTGGAGTTAAAATAGCATTTTGGAATACTTCTAAATTTCTAAGATCTTTATTAATTATAGTCTATGCCCATCATAGTTGGATTTTTTTTGATTTTTCTTTTCAGATATTGACAGGTAGCAAAAAAATACCTATGATATAAAAACAGCTGTATCTACTTACAAAAAAAATTAATGCTTTTTGCTATTTCAGATACATGAAACAAATAAGTTTCAAACACTATTACAAAAACAGTTTCTATCACTTTTACAGATGTGTTTGCTAGATTTCACGTTAACAAAACAAGAAAGGTACCCAGTTTTCGCAACAGTAAATTCTAAGTAAAAGACTGTAGAATATGAGTTTCTTATCTTTATAAGTTCAGTAACATACACACACTAAGTTAAATCCAAAAAAGAAAAGAAATTGAAAGGTTGGAAAGATGACTCAACATTTAAGAGTACTAGATGTTCTAGGAGGACTCAGGTTCAGTTCCCAGGACCCACATGGTGGCTAATAAGTAGGTCCAGCCCCAGGCATTCAACTCACAGAAATACATGTAAGGCAAAGAACCCACACACATAAAACTAAAAAACAAAAAAAGTTGGGTCTGGTAGCACATGGTTTTAATTCCAGCACTCAGGAAGCAGAGGGAGGTGATTCTCAAGTTCAAGGCCACCCTGGTCTATACAAAAAGCTCCAGGACAGCCAGGGCTCTGTATAGAGACCCTAATAAAACAAAACCAACCAAACAAAAAATTTAGGATAATATAAGAATTTTAGATTCAAAATAGAAAGGTAACAAACATAGACACCAGAATTAAGCAGAGTGTTACCTGGCACTTCATCACATGCATTTCTGTTAGATTTGCTAGCTTGGTCTAGTATTTTAGCACACGCTGTAGGAAAGGACAGAAACAGGAGGAACATAATATGCCTATGTGTTGTAAAGACAGCCTTTATAGTATGTGATTGAGAAAAATAAATTTAAAATGTTTGCCTACAGTGACATGTCATTACAAGGAACAGTTTATGCCTTATCTGCAAACAGACTCGTCAAAAGGGCAGGAGAGATGATGCAGTGGTTAAGAGTAAGCACTAGATCTTCCAGAGTAAAGGGGTTAAATCAGCTCCCTTTAGAGGGCGGGGTTTGCCTCAGGCAAATCCCTGCCAATAAAGAGTGCGCGGAGAGGCGGCTCGGCCCTTTTGTTCCTCGCTACCTGTGCTACGCTGGAACTTTGGTTCAGTAAGTTTAACAATAAACTGGTAAATATTCTTTGATATCTGCATTGCCTTTATTCTGTGCCGGTACATCTGGCGCCCAACGTGGGGCTTTGCCGAGAACCGGCCCCGAATTGGAGTCTCTTGCACCCCGAGCCGCTGCAGCGGTCTCTCTGGGCGCACGCTGAAACGGCTGAGATTCTGAGCGGCCAGATTTCCCGTATGTTGGTACTGTTTCTTGTATATTGATATATTGAATATTGAATGTGAGTGTTCCTACCTCTATTTTGGTATAAGAGTATGCTTATATTGTATGGATACATCTATCATATCACAATGTACATTTCTACCTCTGGTCCTATTTATGTAATAACATTGTTTACATTTGATAAGTAATGACATTGTTTACAAGTGAAGATCATTGTCTTCATACATTGCACAATTGTTTATTCCCTTAGTTTTCAAATTAGATAGGTATTGAGAATTACATGTTTGTCATATTATTTTTAGGTTAATCAGGTTTTTTAGATACATAGAGATTATTTTCAGTATAGATAGTATAATCTTCAGCCTCTTTGAAGAGCTGTAGAAAATGGCCTTTAATCTAACCTAAAATTATGTGCCATTGAGACACAATTTACTCCTGGAAACACCACTCTACTCCCGAGAGAACGTTGAGCACCAAAGACACTCCACTGGGAGCTTGTCTTCCTGGCAGAACTGGCCTTTGGGTTAAGAAAAACCCATACCTCAACTACTGACTAAGATATAAACAGGATTGTCTTATCTTGCCAAGACAGGGTAGGATAATCCTAAGAAAGTTCCTTGCATTTGAGAATGGTATGTCAGTTATGTTAGGCCTTAGCCAAAGTTGGTTGACTCAACATTGCAAACGAGATTTTGGGTGATTGCCCAGGCAGTCAGTTGTCTCTGTCATTTGTTACACATTTTGGATATCTCTTTTTTGTTAAGTAATATTTACTCCCTTCTCAGATCTTTGATGTATTTGAAGATTATTTAATTGTAGTTACTCTTTAGCAAAACTTTTGCTCTCAATATTGTTTGTTATATTTATCATTTGTTATTATTGTTATAGTTATATTTGGTTTAGTTGTGTCTTATTTAGACAAAAGGGGGAGATAAAGGGGTTAAATCAGCTCCCTTTAGAGGGCGGGGTTTGCCTCAGGCAAATCCCTGCCAATAAAGAGTGCGCGGAGAGGCGGCTCGGCCCTTTTGTTCCTCGCTACCTGTGCTACGCTGGAACTTTGGTTCAGTAAGTTTAACAATAAACTGGTAAATATTCTTTGATATCTGCATTGCCTTTATTCTGTGCCGGTACACCAGAGGACCCATGTTTGAGTCTCAACACTCACAACGTGGCTCACAACCACCTAGAAACTACAGTCCCAGATCTGATGCTCTCTACTCACTTCCTCAAGGACCTCATGTGGTACCTAAACAAAACATCCATAAGCATAATTCTTTTATTTAAAAATTGGAAGTAATCTCAGTAAAGAAACTCTGCTATAAGCTAAATGACAGTCATAGTGAAGTACTGTCATTTGGGGAGGAGCCTATAATTCCCATGGGAGAAGAGGAAACCATAATCCAATAAAAACAATAAATGCTGCACTCTAGCTAGCAAATCACAATAAGCATCATCAATAAACAATGCAGAGAATCTTAGGGTCACAATAAATGAAAAACATGTCTTTTAGAATATTAAGGAGTAGCATATTTAGCACGTTTTTACACTCAAAATATTTATTTAACCAAAATTCAATAATTTTTTGAGACAGGTTATTACTATGTGTCCCTGGCTGGTAGACAAGTCAATATGTGTACAAAACTGCCCTCCAACTCACACAGATACGCCTGTCTCTGACCTCCAAGTACTAGGATTAGCGCCATGTGCCACCATGCTTGAACTCAATTTTTTTTTTAAACTGACAACAATAAAATTAGGAATACTAACTTCAATGTAAGTAAGAATACTAAATTTTTATGAAGTCATTCAATTTTGTGGCCTTTCTCAACTCCCACCCAACTCTTTGGCAATACCACTGTTGGGTAAAAAAATAGTGAAAAGAGATGGAAATTTAAAAATTTTGCTGGGCCCAGTACAATAGAATTGTTATGTTTTGTTTTGTTTTTAAAAAAACAATCCTGTAGAGTTGAAAGTTCAATGCTAGGGGGCTGGAGTGGTGGCTCAGAGGTTAAGAGCACTGACTGCTCTTCCAGAGGTCCTGAGTTCAATTCCCAGCAACCACATGGTGGCTCACAACCATCTGTAATGAGATCTGGTGCCCTCTACTGGCCTATAGGACATAAGTAGGCAATAAATCTTCAAAAAAAAAAAAGTTCAATGCTATTAACTCCTAGCAATATAAGCTTGAGAAACCCATTTCAAAATACAAGCACATGTGAAGTTTCTATTCCAATTACAAAGCTAACAACTATGAAACATAAATAAGATTATAGTTTATAAAACTACTGCAAATAGTGACACAATTTCTTCTCTCCTTGTTTTCCTTTATATTTTTATTCATACATAGCTGAAATTAGACTGTTCAGCCAACACTCAACCCTCAATTTTTGTTTCTCATTTCTGCTCCCTTGGGGTGAATTCCAAAGAATAGATACTAAGTTAAGGGTATTGTTTTCCAAATTTTATAAGAAAGTCAATTTCATATTGACAGTCTTTTAACAGTGCTGGAAGAAAACAGGTATTTTCCCTGTGATTCTACAACTGCAAAATGGAAATAAAGCAATGGCATTATGAGACTCAAATAGCATGGGAAAAAAATTTATAAAACAAAAATTCGTAATAAAAACAAATGGTAGCTGACATAATTTTTCATCAAAGGAGACAAGCAAGACTATGAATCTCTCTGTATTTGAAATGTACCTATTCTTTAAAAAAATCAGTAAAATATAGGTGCTGATTTACGGGAACCCACAAGTGACTCAGTTTCCATCATGAGTCCATTCTAGCTCAAAAGTCAGAGTTCAAGCTTGCCTGTTCTGCTTGCTCCAGTATCCTTGAAGGCTGTGAGACAGCTCTGACTAAGCCCATGGGAAAGAGCATTTTGCCCATGAGAAAAGAACATACTAGCTTGTAGAAAGAATACTGCTGATGCCAAACCTTAGGGAACATCCAGATAGAAGAAACTGCTTGTTCAAGGACAGGAATGGTCTTGTGGTTAGATAACGACTGTGCTGTGCTTTGTTCTGCTTTTGTATATAAGCAGGCTCTGAAATAAACTCGGGGCTGGCTATCCAGAGTAAGCTAGAAGTCCCCCGAATCTATCCTGTGTTTTCTACCTCAATTTCTCTCAACATTTCTTTAGGCTCAGCTTCCAGACACCCTGGCTGACTTTGTTGGAGAGGGCTCTGACACTGACTTAAAGTAAAATGGTGACAGTGATTGACTCTAGTCAATGAACACTTACTGAAAGCATACCACCTATCACGTATTATACCAACATGTAGTGTAAAAATATAAAAAGTAGTTGCTATCAAAGCACACAAAAATTTAAAGTCATTTAATACTAAATTCTGTGACTCAGATAATGGAAAATAACAAACAAGAATGGAAATGAAAGGGAAAGCTGGTTAAACTTAGATTCAAACACAAGATTCCAGAATTAAAATTTCACTTAAGAATGAAAAGAGCTGGGCAGTAGTAGCTCGGGAGGAAGAAGCGGGTGGATCTCTGTGAGTTGGTGGCCAGCCTGGTCTACAAGAGCTAGTTCCAGGACAGGCTCCAAAGATGCAGAGAAACCTTGCCTTGAAAAACAAAAACAAATCAAAACAACAACAAAAGAATGAAAGGAACACAAAGAAAAACAACAACAAAAAATCAGGCAAAAAGGAGATGGATGTGATACGGAAAAGATAACAGCTGATGACTGGTAAGCTGAAAATTAACATGGCAGCCATGGGAATGCTCTGATTCAGGACCACTAAAAAAAGTTTAAGGCAGAGGCTACATTTGTTATACAGAGGGATGCACACTTTAGCGCAGGTATAATGCAGCAAATGTTTTAAGAAAGGGAAGTAATGAGATTTCATATCAAATCCTATTTAGGTAAGAGTTTCAAAATTTCAATTAGGAATTCCACATATATTATCAATTATTTGTTTTAGAAGAATTTTAATGTGTAGATATAATAAAGAGATCAAAGCAACAAAAAAATAGTTCCAGTTTACATTTTTCTATGATTAAAACATTTCAAAGACAGAACTCTGTGAAAGCCTACTGTTAAAACTTGCTTTAGTGTAGTTTTTCAAATTTAAGATGAATTCCTTGGATTAAAATAAATAAAAAAAGGAACATACCTGAAGATATTTCTGCAGACCTACTATATTTTATTATTTTTTCCAGCTGCTCATGATTCTTTCTGCTGAATAATTTTGCTTGAACAGGCTCTTCAGTCTGGGCTGAATGTCTGTTCCTACTTTTGCAAGGTTCACATGTGCTAGACACACTGGCACTTTCATACCCTCGGGTAAAAGAAGTGACAGCTGTTATCAATTGCAGCTAACATCCCTGGAAGGGAACTGGTTTCCACAGTAAAACAGTACGAGTAGCTCGATTTAGAGCGGTATAGCAGTCTGGCGTAAACAGAATACAAAGTAATGTCTTTGAATACCTTCGAAATAACCTTCAGAAGGGTAGAGTAACAAGAATCAATTCTAACAGTCCAATCACATCTTTTGATATGTACTGTAATACCTCACCTGAAAGTAAAGCTATGGAAAATCTTATGAGATCTGAATTCTCTACCAGACTTCAAGTTAACACATTTTCAATGTTAGGAAACACAAAACAGAAACACTCTACTAAATTTTCTTCCTAAGGTTTTTAAACTTCACATTCATTGTGTTATATGTCACAACTCAATTCCTTTCTTTCTCCATGGATAGATAGTTGCATCTATCCTTTTCTCACTGAATTAAAATATATGCTGATCAATATATTAACCCTCACGTTTCACTCTGTTTTATTTTTTACATGGTTTTAGTCTATTCCCAGATCATTTTTATTCTTTTGGTCACAGAAGTGATGCAATATGTTTGGTAAAGCAAGCCAGATTTAGCTTCTTTTCTTGACTATTAGCCATTACAATTATTCCTCGTCCTAAGTTTCCAAACAAAGATAACCAAATAAAGAGGTTGGTAGTAGAGACGGTCCCTCTTTAGTTTCCTATTTTGGCAGAAATGTCTGTGAAATATTTCCATTCTACACTACAAAAGACACTGGCTAATGGCTTTATTGTTGTCGACTATTTTTGTTTTGTTTTGTTTCATTAGGAATGACTTCAAATCTAACCTACCACTATGGATATGACTTTTTTCCTAGCAACAAATCATGAGTGTTTCTGAACTAAATTTAATAGTCAATTGTGTAATATTCTTTTGACATATTAGCAGTTGCTAATACTTTACTGATTTTTTTATTTCGATTAATGGTCTTATTCTAATAGCTCAGTCTTCCCTTGAACTTGTAGCAACCCTCCTGCATCAGCCACTTTACCTTTCAATTATATACTGAGATTAGTTTGTGTATGTGTTTGTAGGTATACCTCACAGCTAAGCAGTAGTGGTACATGCCTTTTAACACAGCACTTAGGAGACTGAGGCAGGAAGATCTCTGAGTTACAGGCCAGCCTGGTCTACATACTGAATTCCAGAAATACATAAAGAAATCTTGTCTCGGAAAACAAAAGACAAAAACCCAAAACAAACAAAAAAGCACCACAAAGTGTCAATATGTTTTTATCCTTTCCTCCATGTCTGTCTATTTTTGGTTCTTTGTGACATGATGCTCATCAGATTCACAGGAATCTTCTTGACTCACCTCTACAGTACTGTGGTTGTAAGTGTATGCAACCATGCCTACCTACTGTACAGTCTTCTTGTCTGTCTTTACACAAAGTTAATCTATTATGAGTTAAATGTTGTTTCCATGGTTTGCTTCAGACAAAGCCTGCTCTCTTAGCTGAATACAGCAATTCTTAAATTGCAGTCCCAGTCCACTGTAACTTGCACCTCTTTTTTTGTTTGCTTGCTTTGTTTTAATAAACTGGATATAGATATAGACAGCTTTAAAGAAGCAAGTCCTCGGACTAGGCGGTGATGGTGCACACCTTTAATCCCAGCACTCGGGAGGCAGAGGCAGGCAGATCTCTGTGAGTTCAAGCCCAGCCTGGTCTACAAAAGCCAGTTCCAGAACAGGCACCAAAGCTATAGGGAAACCCTGCCTCGAAAAGTCAAAAAAATAGTGAGTTCGAGACCAGCCTGGTCTACAAGAGCTAGTTCCAGGACAGGCTCCAAAACCACAGAGAAACCCTGTCTCGAAAAACCAAAAAAAAAAAAAAAGAAAGAAAGAAAAAAAAGAAGCAGCAGCAAAAGTAAAGCAAGTCCTCCTTGGCCTACCAAATGCTCGGATTACAGGGATATTGCCTCTATAGCCTACTGGATTATATATTATCCATCTTTTTTCTCTAGAATGTGAGATTGCTTGATGCCAGTTAGGCTCCTTTTTATATAAAACTTATTCTTTTCTCTGGAAACAGATTTTTACTCATCTTTGATATTCAGGAATTTGATCACCCTGTACATCACTATATATACAGTATCCCCATTCCTTCCTGAATGGACAAAAATTGGCTGTTCTGAATTGTACTATTCTCAAACTCTTTATCACTTTACCATGTGTTCAAATATTGCTTCTTACCTTTTACTTTTACAAATCACAGCACTTTAGATTTCAAAGATTTTTCTCTTAAGCCTCTAGAATAAGCCCTTCCAATTGATTTTATCACCTACCACCTTTTGGTCTATAATGACAGAATTCTTTTCTTTGATTTTATTCAAAATTGGTAATTTGGGAGTTCATATTTATTATGTACCCTCTTTAATAAACAATATTAAGATAACAACGATTTCTCTAGTTTTAAAGAATTTACATATTCTAACTCAATCTGCTTACATGCCTTTATTAATTTGTTCAACTGTGAATTTCCTTCAAAACATTCTTTTGCTAGATTTTGTTTGTTTTGGTAGTCTGCTTCTATGAACTCTCTCTGGTAGCTAGTTTTCTTTTTATATGCACTGGTATATCCACTTCCTAATTATGACTTTTAACTACCCTAAAGCTGAACACAAATGCTGGGTCACTTTAATGGTGACATTCTAAGAGTATAGCGCAGACACATTTTTCCTCTGGTCAAGCCACATTCTAGCTAACAATATAAAAAGAAAGAAGTATTTTCTCTCCCTCAGCTGCAAAAGCTAATGTTTACTTACATGCAGGTAGGGAAGCTCACCACACTGCCTATTAGTATCTCCAGGAGACACAGAATCACTACTCCTCAGATAAGAAGTGCCAAGGAGAGGTTGCACTCATCTCTTCTTACATAGCTTTCTTTAAGACTCGAGTTTAGATTTTACCCTTGTCAATCAAGATAAATGAGAGAAGAACCTTTACTACTTATGTCCCCTTGATCAGAGCAGCTGCTCTGATATTATCAAATAAACTCCTCAAATATTGTTCTGTCTGTGATATCTTGTGTGTTTTCAAACCTCCTCTTTTATTTCTAAGAACATAATTTAAGTTAGGATTTCTTCACTGGTTTTCCAGGATGAAGCCTATTCACAATTATCCATTCTGCATGAAACTTACCAGGAAGAGGTCTCTTAAAGGCTAGTTTATTACTGTTTATCACATGGAGCAGATCCACAAATAAAAGAAATTTCTACCAAAAGTATTGTGGAAAACAATATGTATACCATACATATGGTGGTTTGATTATCACAATTGCTCTGAAGATAAAAAATGGTATGTTAACCTAATAAGATTTACATAAATGGAATTAAATTACTTTTGACTCTATTACTGAATCACACGAGAAGTATTAAATGAATCATAACTGAAATTATACATAGGTTATGGATACATAGAAAATTCTCTTTATGTACTTTACAAAAGCAGACATGCAGTCAATCCACTCCTCATGGGGAAAGAGTGAGAAACGGGAGTTGGTGTTGGAACTCCAAGAAAGAATGAGCAATATTCTTTAAAAGAATGGAGGATTAGAGAGGTGGTTCAGTGGGTAAGGACATTTGCTGCTCTTCCAGAAGACTGCGTTTAGTTCCCAGCACCAACATAGTAACTCAACCATCCATAACTCCAATTCCAGGAGATCTGATGCCCTCTTCTGACCTCCAAGAACATCAGCTATGTGTGGTGTACATACAAACATGTAGGCAAAATACTCATATACATAAATTAAAATAATCAAAAAAAATTTTACAGAGGGAAGGACCAGAGAAGTGGCTCACCCTAAAGGCACTTACTGTGCTAGCCTAGGTAATAAAATTTGACCTTGGAACACATATAAAGGTAAATGGAAAGAACTAACTACATGGAGTTGTCCCCTAACCTTCACTTTCATTAACCTTCATACATATGCCTGGGGACGTTGACCCAAGACAGACACACACACACACAGACAAAGGGAGAGGGAAAGGGAAGGAGAAAGGGGGGGGGGGAGAGAAGAATAATGAGTAATTTTAAAAATATTTACAAAGGAGGAGAAAAAAGACCCATGATTAAAGACCCAAATTAAAATTATTAAGGGTGTCGGGCAGTGGTGGCGCACGCCTTTAATCCCAGCACTTGGGAGGCAGAGGCAGGCGGATCTCTGTGAGTTCGAGACCAGCCTGGTCTACAAGAGCTAGTTCCAGGACAGGCTCCAAAAACCACAGAGAAACCCTGTCTCGAAAAAAAAAAATTATTAAGGGTAAGGGCTAGCTTTCTTTTTAAATTTTATATTATATTTTAAATTTATTTATTATGTATATGTTTAGCTAAGTCAGCATGTAGAGGTCTAGACCAACTCTGGGGAATCTCTCCTTCCACAATGGGGATCTCAGGGATGGAACTTAGGTCACTAAGCTTAGTGGCAAGCATCTTTCCCTGATATGCCATCTTTCCTATCAGAAAGGAAAGAAGATCTGAATTTCTAAGTTAAGGTACAAATGTGTAACTAAGGAGTTATCTCTAGGGCATTTAGGGATTGTTGTTTTGTTATTGAGACAGTATCTCACAATGAGCCAAGCTGAATTCAAACTTGCAATCCTCCAGACTCAGCCTCTTAAATAACTTCAATTATAGATGTGAGTAAACAGGTCAACTTTCTTCAAGGGAAACAGCAGAATTAGTAATGGTTACTACTTCATATTAACACTGGCCAAGTGAGACAAGACAGTATTGTGAAAGAAAGCATGAGTAACACACGATACTTCAAGGTTTTTATCTCTAATTTCTGTCCATAACTCTCTCTTATGTCTGGGTCTGTTTTACTTAGCATAACTGAAATACCTATAATAGCACTTCTACTTATGCCTTTACAGATGGGAAATGCATCAGCCATGGTATTCTGGAGGCCCTGAACATCTCCAAACAGTCACTGAAAGAAGAGCTAACCCATTATTTATCAGTTTCCTGGAACACAGGGATGCTATGTGGCCATTTCTCACTTTCCTCTCTCTCTCTCTGGGAAGCTGTCAAGGGAAAAAAAAGATGCATGCTCATACCCTCACAAATTTTATTGAAACGTGAGAATATTCTGTCTCACTCCTGCAGGACATCAGTGGACTATAAAATGGCTAAAGATGAAACTCTGTCCTCCTTCATTTTGTTCCAGTGTTGTTCTTGAATCTTGGTACAATGTATACTGATTTTATTAGTACAGGTGGGCTTCAACAGTCTGTGCATTTCTATTAAGTTTATAGATGTCAATGCTCCTTATCAATGGCTTATATTCTAAATAGCAAGAGTTTAGTTGACCAATTTGATTCTGTCATACATTATCAATTTTAGTGCTATACTGTGTGATTCTGCTGTAAATGGTGCTTTAACAATGGCAGGGAATGCCAGTTGAACAAATGTGAATGTATTATTTGGGCAGGTATCTTTATAATTGCATACGAGGGATGACAGTACAAAGATCAGAATAACAATCTTTGCCCTAACATAAAAAAGCTTAGCCATATATACGGCATTGACAGAATGGCCATAATCAGCAATACAAATAACAACAAATATTGGTGAAGATGCTGTGACAGGGACCTCTTACAAACTGTTAATGGGCATGCAGTGTTGGGGGAAAAAAACTAGAAATAGCCATATGACCCAGTTATAGGACTCTTAGGCATATCCTCAGCAGACTATATCCTATTACAGAGACACCTGCATTTTAATGTCCACTGCCTCTCTTTCCAGAATAGGTAGAAAGTGGAGTCAACTTGTAAGTCCATCAATACACGAATGGGTAAGAAAACACATTGCAATATTACTCAGTAGTAAGAAAAATGAAATAATGATTGTAGGTTAAATGCAAGGAATTATAAAAAGAATTATAGCAACTAAAGTGAAGAAAAACAAATGTCGCATGATCCCTCTCAGATGCCAATTCTAGCTTCAAATCATTTGTTTCATGTGTGGAGCCAGAAAGGGGCATTTTTCAGTTGGGCGTTGTGAAGGGACACTACTGGGAGTAGAATGGCTTGTGGAGGGAGGAGTATGAGCAAAACCAAGGGGTTGTAGGGAAGGCTAATCAAAAGGACGGAGAATGGAAAGCTCTATGGAAGCCTACTACCTCAAAATCCATTTGCAAAGTATAACTGGAGTGATAATGGAATACATGCGCTATGAAAGAAGAAAAGGTATACTGGAGGTGGGGAGAGTAAAGAACTAACCAAGAATGGAGGTTGGGGATAGCGTAGAAGAAGGGAAATAGATCATGAATTAACCAAAAAAAAAAAAAAAGGAAACCATGTGAGTAAGTTAATTTCAAAAACAAAAAAATTATTTGCATGAAATTATTCTGCATTGGTGGACAATATAGCTCCCAGAGGAGATAAACTATTACATGCAAGTTGTAATGAACGTCAGGAGATACCTCCCTACAAGTTATTGGTCAGGCAGAGTCCAAAGGTATACAAAACACCACAGGATACTGAAAAGTGGGATTCTGAACTGGCCTATTGGTAAGTCTCTTGGGCATTCCCTTAATGATTATGTAGGAAGAATCAGCCCACTGTGGGTGATGCCAACATTGGGCAGGTGGTCCTGGAAGTTAGAAGAAAACAGGCTGAGCAAGCCATGAGGAGCAAGTCAGTAAGCATCACTCCTCCATAGCTTCTGCTTTAGTTTCTGACTCCAGGTTTCTGCCCTAACTTTCCTTCATGATGGCTTACAACTAAAGATTGAATTAAAACTTTCCCTCCCCAAGTTGCTTTTGGTCTTTTACCACAGAAAAACCCTAAGACATCCACTGTAACTCCATGGATAAGACCCTATTGCTAAAGAAACCACACACTATTATTGTATGCCAAAGAGATACCAACCTCAAACCATAGGAAACTTCCTTTCTAATGGTTAGCTTTCATAATACCAGACAGAGTTATGAAGGTTGCTGAGAGAGAAAAGTCACCAAAGGTCTTACCCAGTGCTGGATCCTGCATGACCACAACAAATGGAATAACAAGATGGGCAAACTGGTGCAATGCTGACAGGATTTGAGCCCTGCACCAAAGGAGGGAATTTCATGCCTGGTACTGGGGAGGTCTTAGGCCTTACAACTCAATCTGCTACTATTACTTTTCTAAATGGCCATTGTAAAATTGCCTTTGAAATACCTGTTTATATCCATAGATGAGGGATGCTCTAAGCCTTGGTCCGAAAGCCTTTTTTTCCCCCATTGGACAGCAATCGTTGCAAAGATGCAAAACTAGTCAAAATGCTGAGAAGAAACTGAGCACATAGTCCTCAATAGGACATCTCTATCAACAGAATCCCCTAAGTACCAAGTTTCCAGGTATGTCTTGGAAGAGATGGTAGCAAGAATGTAAGAGCCAGAGGACGGAGAAAAGTGCAGTAAAATGCTGTCTTCTAGATATGACATGGTTACAGAACTCAGAAATCCACAGTAGCTATAGTTACCCTGCACAAGATCAAGCCAGTCAAACTCTGGCATAGACAGATGGGGAGGTGCTCTTTAGGCCTTGTTGCTTAATTTGGAGTGATTTGCATTTGATAGCTGCTGGGGGAGAAAGAAACAGTCTTTTCTGAAGGTGTTTCCATGGTAACACTTCCTGTGCTCCAGTGGATAACCCCACATGTATGTACAGCACTAATTGGACTTAGTGGGTTATCAAAAAAGACATCTTTTTTCTCATTGGCCATCTGAAGGCAAGATGGGACACCAGCACCTCTACCAGAGTTGCCCACAGAAGTTCGGGCAGGGTTCTTATTTATTTTCAAGCTTACTGAAACAACTAGGGTCTGATGGAGAAATATAAACTGAACAAGTTTTGGCAATGTTTCCATTAGTAGGCAAAGGACACAGGTTTTATAAAGTGGACTAAATAACCTTTCTTGAATAGATTATTCAAGGCCATCTACCAGTGAAAGAGATCATGCAACTCTTTGTACATAAAAATATTAGACCTTCAAAGAAAAAAAAAAGGACATAAAATTGAGAAGGTAACATCTTGGGGAATATGTGCACAGTTAAATGAGGAAAATGGGGTTGGATATATTATTTCATTTTACAGAACATGAAATTCTCAGGAAAGAAGACAAATTATAATTTAAAAGAAAAGTTGTTTCACAATAATATGTCTGTTTTTTGTTTGCTTGTTTATTAAAAAGAGTTTTAATAGGTAGCCCAGTCTGACTTGAACTCTCAATTCTCCTTTTGATGATTCCGAATCTATACTTAAAACAGTATTCTATGGGAGTCCCATATGAGACCTTAAAAAGTTTAAGGAGCAATGCCCCCAGCACATCAAATTATCTAGCTAAATGAGAGAACATTACAATAAAAACTGCTCACATTCCTTTAGTTATATATCAGAATATTTGTGGGAACACTAGGAAATACAAAATTATGTGACTGTTCATAGGGTCTGTTTCAGAGAAAAGCAGCATTATCTACTTGAATGGTTCTCTGGTTTTACCAAACTTAAGCATGTGATTTATCTATAATACTCAAGTTTAACTAACAAAACTTCTTTCAATCTAGTGCTTTGGTAAACTTTTAAGAAAATTATAAAAGAACCTACTTTTTAAAAGCAAGTACACATAGTAGTGCTATAAAGAGAACTTTAACATAATATTTAATAACAAAATTCAAAGAAACACTAGTTTATCTACAAGTAAGCCTGTTTATGGTAATAAAAAGCAACAATGTATTAAATATTAGAAGTCCATTAAGCAAATCATCAAGAATCTAGGAAAACTTGATTAAAATTCAATGCAGTGCCATGGGATAACACTGGAAGACAAAAAGTAAGTAAAATTTGGTTATCTAGACAACTTTTCAATAACATAAAATTTGGAGAACATTTGTTCAGCTGAGTCTTGACAGTTGATAGCTGCTGGGAAAGAATCATTCTTTTCTGGAAGTGTTCTCACTATCAGGATTTCCTCCAGTGTATGACTCCACACCCATATACATATGGGCTATACTAACTGGATTTAGTGGTTTGGGGCGGGGGGAGGAACTAAAGAAAAGGATATGACACTGGAAAGAGAAGCATGCTGGTGTGTATTCTTTCGTGCACATGCGCGTGTGTGTATGTATGTATGGAATACATATATATATGAAACAAGAAAGTTTAAAAGGCACAAAAAATAAATGCAAAGCTTTAAAATAATTAAATGCTATTTAGAAATTTAAAAATTATAAAGCTAAGTAAAAATGTTTGAATCAGGCCTCAACAATACCTATACATCTAGCTACACACAAAAAGTAAGACTAACATTTACTATACTTATGCTAGAAATGCTCAAGAAATTTCAAAACTTACCAATATTTTTAACTCTACTTTTCAGCTGAGAAGAATTCCTCTTCTTACTCTTCGATTTGGGAGTTTTGTCTTTAGAAGCCAGGCTGGCTTGGGCAGACGCTTTTCTTGTCTTAAATGTTTTAGTTACTGTTGTTGGATCTATGGGATCAGGCATACTGCTAAAACTTTCCAATGATTCTTCATCAAAATGGCGTCTTCTCCTGCTTGTATCTGGTTGATTTTTGCGGTTACTATTTGTAGTTTTCTCTACAGGCACTGCAAATCCAGTCTTGAAAAGTGGTTTTTCTACTACTCCTTCTTGATCATATAACCATGGTGTCTTGGTGTTTTCAACTTCTTCATGCTGCTTCTGATTCCTTACCAATATAAAGAGTTTTAGATAATACAAATAAGATTTATTTTCATCTACTGAAATCTCCACATATGGAATAGATTTAGGTGAATAAAATCAAGCTAGGAAAATGTTTTCACAAAAACATGCATTCAGTGTGCAAATACCAAGTGTTACAAATTACTTTTATCTTGGACCCTTTATTAGCAAGGTCTAAATCAAAGATCTAGTATTTATGATGTAAGAAGTAGAAAGAAACGTAAATTCAAAAATATAAGATATACCAGGCAAAACACATTAGGAAAGGCTGTGAAAGAGTTGAGCTAATAGTCTGTGAATACACATGAGTTGCTCAAAGCCTTTCAAACAAACTGGAATCTGTGAAAACAAATGGCTACTCGACCAATGTACTCCACTACTCACTGAGTATAGCCCCTGTTGACCTAATGCCATTTCTCAAATTTTATCTGCTAAATGCTATCACTTATTTTAAAAATGCACAAAACAAAATTAAATGGGTCTGCAGGATTTCTCAGAAGTCTTTATATGCCAATGTGCTTATAACTGTCTTAAGAGCAACAGTAAAAAAGAAATATACAGCTTTTGATTATAAAGCCTAGCAAGTGTTTTACAAAGAATATTTTTGGGAGACATGGACCTATACATTTTATCTGAAAACAAAAGTCAGAAATTTCGAGATCAGAGGACAAACTCAGTGGAAACTATTTTAGATGACCTGTGAACTAGAATTGTTTCTTTTCTTAAAAGTTTTATTTTCTTTTAGTCAGAAAAATATTCCACATATGGAAGTTAGACATAAAATTCACATTTTTGGGGGGGGGGGGTTTCTAGCCAGGGTTTCTCTGTGTAACAGCCCTGGTAACCTTGCTTTCTAGTCCAGGCCTGAACTTACAAAGATTCTCCTGCCTCTACCTCCAGAGTGCTGAGAATTAAAGGTATGCATCACTAAACCCAGCAAAATTCACATTTCAATCCCTATAAATGAAATAGAATGAGCACACAGCCACTCTCATCTTTATAGACTGTCTGTGCTGCTTTTTTATTTTTCTGTTTTTGATTCTTTTTCAAGTCAGGGTCTCTCTGTAGCGTTAGCTATCCTGAAACATAGTCTGGAGAGCAGGCTAGTCAGGGTCTCTCTGTAGCGTTAGCTATCCTGAAACATAGTCTGGAGAGCAGGCTAGTCAGGGTCTCTCTGTAGCGTTAGCTATCCTGAAACATAGTCTGGAGAGCAGGCTAGTCAGGGTCTCTCTGTAGCGTTAGCTATCCTGAAACATAGTCTGGAGAGCAGGCTAGTCAGGGTCTCTCTGTAGCGTTAGCTATCCTGAAACATAGTCTGGAGAGCAGGCTAGTCAGGGTCTCTCTGTAGTGTTAGCTATCCTGAAACATAGTCTGGAGAGCAGGCTAGTCCTGTACTCAGAAATCCAACTAATTCTGCCTCTTGAGTACTGGAATTAAAGGTGTAACACCCACTGCAGGAATTTTATTTGTTTTTTTAAATAATAAAAACGGCATAGATGATAGGTTATGACAGAGAAAATATAGTATGCCTGACTTATTTGTTAGCATACTAACAAATTTACAGTAATGCAGTATGTTTACCACCTTTATTACAGACTACCAGGTTTGAACTCACTGACTTGCTTAACTTAGGTTCAGACTTGGTAAGATAAAGATACCTAATTTGAATATTTTAAGAGCTAAAACAAGATATGTAGTTCCATCCTAAGCATGACATACTTAATGCAAAATCAGAGTAGTTTCCATATCTAGGATATACAAAACATGGATAATAAGATGGAAAATCACAGCAGGAAGGTTGGAGTCAGAGCTCTTCTTTTACACTACTGTGCCAGAGAATATAGCTAGGGAAATTATATTAAAAATTAATAAATATGAGAAAGAATATAAAATCTTATGAATGATATCATGTACTATCAACACTTTCTAGGTAAAAGTTTGTTTGACAGAATTTTATTATGTAGCCCTCACTGGACCAGAACTCAGTATATAGACCAGGCTGGTTTTGAACTCCAAAGATCTACCTGCCTCTGCCTCTGCCTCTGCCTCCCAAGTGTTGGGTATCAAGACATGAATCACCATGTCCAGCTAAAAGCTCTTTTTATAATAAAATAATATCCTATATAATAATATTTGAATAATACAGAGGCTACAAATCAAACAACTATTCCCTAGCAGTTACTCTCAGTTTCCAGTACTAAGACAGTAAACACTGAACTTTTTTAACCTAAAAGGAAACATCAAATCAAGAATAAATCATACATTTCTGGTGACGTCATATGAATCTTGTAAGATACCCTGGACCAAAACTCTGGCAGTTGGACAAGGATCAGTTCTTTAGTTCGGGGGATAGCTATAAGACGTATAAACTTCATATATATCAAGGTACTATATATCACAAAAATTCTCCCTGTGTTATGTCACATAATAGGTGGGCCACCAAAATAGGCTAG